>NC_091996.1:48113692-48416065 GCF_044704955.1 Pristiophorus japonicus
GTGAAAACATTTCCCCTCAAATCCCCTCTAAACCTCCTGCCAATTACTTTAAATCTATACCGTCTGGTTGTTGACCCATCTGCTAAGGGAAATAGGTCCTTCCTATCCACTCTTTCTAGGCCTCTCATAATTTTATACACCTCAATCAAATCTCCCCTCAGCCTCTTCTGTTCCAAAGAAAACAAACCCAGGCTATCCAACCTTTCCGCATCGCTAAAATTCTCCAGTCCAGGCAACATCCTGGTAAATCTCCTTTGTATCCTCTCTAGTACAATCACATCTTTCCTATAATGTGGTGACCATCTTTCCTGTAAAGCATTGTTCCTCTACACTTCTCAGTATCCTACCATTTAATGTGTATTCCCTTGCCTTGTTAGCCCTCCCCAAATGCATTACCTCACACTTCTCTGGTTTGAATTCCATTTGCCACTGTTCTGCCCACCTGACCAGTTCATTGATATCTTCCTGCAATCTACAGCTTTCTTCTTCATTATCAACCACACAGCCAATTTTTGTATCATCTGCAAACTTCTTAATCATATCCCCTACATTCAAGTCTAAATATTGATATATACCACAAAAAGCAGGGGACCTAGTACTGAGCCCTGCGGAACCACATTGGAAACAGCTTTCCAGTCACATAAACCCCCATCAATAATTACCCTTTGCTTCCTGTCTCTGAAACAATTTAGGATCCAACTTGCCACTTTGTCTTGGAACCATGGGCTTTTACTTTCGTGACCAGTCTGTCATGTGGAACCTTACTAAAAGCCTTGCTAATATCCATATATAATAAATCAAACGCATTACCCTCATCGACCCTCCTTGTTACCTCCTCAAAAAATTCAATCAAGTTAGTCAGACACGACCTTCCCTGAACAAAGCCATGCTAACTGTCTTTGATTAATCCCTGTCTTTCTAAATGAAGATTTATCCTGTCAAAAATGTTTCCAATAATTTTCCCATCACCAGTCCTCCGGCACCACACTTGTAGCCAGAGAGGATTGGAAAATGATGGTCAGAGCCTCTGCTATTTCCTCTTTTGCTTCTCTTAACAGCCTGGGATACATTTCATCCGGGCCTGGGGATTTTTCCACTTTCAAAGCTGCTCAATCCCTTAATAATTCCTCTCTCACTAGGTTTATTTCATCTAATATTTCATACTCCTCCTCCCTGATTTCAATGTCTGCTTCGCCCTCTCTCGTGAAAACAGATGCAAAGTTTTCATTAAGAACCATACCCCTCCGTCTTCCACCTCCATACACAGATTACTTTTATGGTCTCTATTCGGCCCTACTCTTTCTTTAGTTATCCTCTTGCTCTTAATGTATTTATAAAACACCCTTGGGATTTCCTTGATTTTACTTGCCAAAAGTTTTTAATGCCCTCTCTTTGCTTTCCTAATTTCCTTTTTAATTTCACCCCTGCACTTTCTATACTCCTCTAGGGTTTCCACATATCCAGGGATTAATTTGCAAATCTTAACCTTGTGATATTAATTGTGTTATCATCGGTGTTGTTTAATAAGATTGGTCTCATTTTGAACTGCACCCCCCACCAGACAGGTAGAAAATGGTTCAAATCCTAAAAATTGAGATCTTGCCTCCAAGCTGCCGCATTCCTGCCATGAACGAGGCTCCCGCGAAAAGCAAGTGGGGGCCTACTTAAAATTCAAGAGTAAATTTAAGTTCCACGTGGCAGCAGTCCTGCACTGTCTGCATCCCGGCAGCAGCAACAGGGTGTGAGGAGCCGACTGGCCAGAAGAGGCCCAGGAGCAGAAGTGCTCCCCCAGGCCCTTTAAGAAGTCTCGAATTCTCCCGAGCTTCGTTGAAAAGAAACCCTAACCTGCCCTTCCCTCCGCGATGTAAGGGAATTCCCTCAATACACCGACCCAAAAGCAAAAGATGTCAGAGGAGACATGATCCAGGACAGTGACTGAAAATCTTAACAGTGCATCCAGCGTAACTCTCTGTATTTTGAATATCGTCAGCAGCTTTTACACTTTAAACCTGTTCCTGTTTGCCTCCTGCCAACAGATTCCCACTCCGGCCTGCCAACCAGGCAGGGAATCAATCTGGCCAAGTGTCCGGCGGAACTCTGTAAAGATTTAGTCAAATGAAGCCCAGCAGTCATTAAGATCGGCTGGGCTTCCACATCCCCGACCTTGCTGGGTCTGTTGCCCACTATCAGGACCCCACGCACCCTTCCCATCCTCCTGTAAAAATTGAAGCCGTTATGTCACTTAATGCATCTCTGTGTCTGACTTTGTCTTTGATAATTTAGGTAAGGAGCAGTTAATGATACTTCACTTAATGTTGTAGTACAGTGCTGTCCTGATTGATTTGGCTTGCATCACTATTAAAATCATTTGAAATGAATTATGCAAGACATTTCAAATTCAAACTAATTTAGGCATCTTATAAACTTCAGAAATGAATGACAAATTCCAATTGAATTCTCCAATATGTACCAGTTCGGAAAAGCAGAAAAGATTGGATAAATATTATGAGAGAATGAGAGGTGATCTGATCAAAACATATCAGATAATGAGAGGGCTCGACAAGGTGGATGCAGAGAGGATATTTCCACTCATAGGGGAAACTAAAACTAGGGGGCATAGTCTCAGAATAAGGGTCCGCCCATTTAAAACTGAGATGAGGAGGAATTTCTTCTCTCAGAGGGTTGTAAATCTGTGGAATCCTCTGCCCCAGAGAGCTGTGGAGGCTGAGTCATTGAATATATTTAAGGAAGAGATAGACAGATTTATGAGCGATAAGGGAATAAAGGATTATGGGGAGCGAGTAGGGAAGTGGAGCTGAGTCCATGATCAGATCAGCCATGGTCTCATTAAATGGCAGAGCAGGCTCGAGTGTCCAAATGGCCTTCTTCTGCTTTCTATTTCTTATGTTCGTATGATACTCTTTGAATATCAATTGCTTATTGGGATTGTGGATGCAATATTTCTTACATTATTTACGAGATTTCGCTTAGTATATTCCATCTTAACAGAGGATCCAAAGGACAATCTGTAAAACAGCAAATCATATCATTGCACTAGACCCAAAAGGGGATTATTTTAGCCTAACCTGCCCAAGCAGGCTGCTCACACCCCGTTGCTGCTGCTGGGCTGCAGACAGTGCAGGACTTCCACTACGTGGACCTTAAAATTACTCTTGAAGTTTTACACTCTGCCTGATTTTATTGTCCACTGAAGCGAATAGAAAGTAAAAATCAGAAGGAGTTTAAAACAGGCGGGTGATCTGCTCCCGTTGGTTTCCCGCCGGGCGGGTTCAATTAAAATGACCTCCAACATGTTTGTCACAAGGTAATGTGGTTTTCACCCAATCACCATGAAATTGCATACTTTTTATTCAAATTGAACTCTCCAAAGTGTACATTCATGTATGTATTTTATGAAGCCATCATACATTATGATTCCACGGTGCACGCAGAAGGAGCACATTAATATATTAAGTTTTCTGGAAATTACTGTGCTTGAACTGGCAGCAACTAAGGTCGAGGGATTGAAAATTAGGCCTGGAAAGGGGGAGAGGAGGGAGAAAGCTGTGCATATGAGGAGTCACTTCGGTTGGAGTGAATTTAATACATAGGCTATGATCTATACATGTGGTCATAGCTACTTGCGTACATTTTGTCAACAGGCACAATCCCAATCAATGCCTTACATAGAGTAACATCGGATCTGCAGCACAGAACCAAGCCATTCCGTGCAACTGGCCTAAGCTGGTGTTTATGTTCCACACGAGCCTCCTCCCACCCCTCTTCATCTAACTCCATCAGCATGTGTTTCTATTGCTTGATGGCTGCTCTTCAAAATGTGGAATCATGCTGCACTTGCAATGCCCGATCTGGTAATGATCTGATATCAATGAAGGCCATGAATGGAAACCCAGCAATGCATGGATCAGCAAGCTGATCTAAAGCCATACTGCAGACAAGGCATGCCATAAATAGCCTCTGGGCTATATCATGAGCAGCACTAATTGAAACACAAAACCGGGTAAAAGGATGCAATTTCTTTTTATTTTATTGTAGTATTTTTAAAAGTTTCAGGAATTTTTAATGGCTGCATCTATTTGTACGAACTGAAAGGCAGCCGTTTCTCGATTGGCTCTCCATTTTCACATAACCTATTGTTAATTGGTCCCCTTGGAGGATAAGCCACACCCTGAAGTTCCTCTGGAATGTGTAACTGGAACCGCTCAGCCCAAGTTCTGACTGACTTTCCAAGTTGCAATTTGATCCATTTTGACTTCCGAAGCCACGGAGGATGGATCTCCCCAAAAGCCACCAATTTCCAGCCGAAGTCCATTACCCCAGTGGAAGTGCATCCCTCTGCCAGCTGAAGACCCTTACCCCAGCACATGTGCTGCCTCCTCCAACCAAGTTCCAGCCAAAGTCTCTTACCCCAGTGTAATTACATCCCTCCCCCAGCTGAAGTCCCTTAGTGCCCCGAAGTCACATGTACTGCCTTCCACAGCCAAAGTCCCTTACCTCAGCGCAAGATCTTACACCCCCACCTCCCCCCCCCCCATAGAATGGGGCATTGTGTGTGGATTGTTAAAATGTTTATTGGGTATGAAGTGAATAGTGACAGCGTCGTGACTTCTGGATTTCATCCAACCCAACTATGTCCCTTGTAACACACGCACCGAGATTGCACGCACCAGGGGGTTGGAAGAACGTGATCCGTCTTCTAAGAGTTCCTTCTCTCCCCTCCCATCCCCTCCCCACCTGTGTCTCTCTCCTCCTACAAACTCGCTCTCTCTCTTTCCCCTGCCTCCCACAACCAGGCTCTCTCGCTCCCTCTACACCCAGGCTCTCTCCCTCCACCCAGGCTCTCTCTCTCTCCTCCCCCAAATCTTTCTCCCCGCTCTATCTCCCCTCGCCCCCCACCCCCCCAAAGCAGACGGGTGGCTCGGGGGCTCAGCGGATGTGTTCGGCCGCACGGGCCTCGGAGCTTCTGCTGGATGGATCAGAGGCAACGGGTGTTGGACACAGGTGCAGAAAATGGTTAGTAAGAATTGCGCTGGGGTGGGGGGGGGGGTGGGGGGCACGGAGTTGGTGAGATTTGTCCTACCTCTCACTTCTGCGCATGCGTTGGGAGACTTGGTACAAATAGTTACTCTGATTTTTAATTTAGTTCACCCTATGAGCAGTAATTTTACTGATCAGCCATGCAATGGTTGTAGTTGTCATCTGAAGTTTCTGTCAGATTATAACTTTATGTTGATAACACATTCGCAATGGCAGTATTGATGTGAGAAAAATAGATCAGGCAAGAACAGAATTGTCCACCCGAGACTGATTCAAAACTATGGGTTTTTCCAAGTAAAAGTGCTGATTTCTTTTTTGAAGTGATTTTAATGTCTTTTTTCTCGCATCTGACACCATCACAGTTTCAATGGCAGATCCTACGCTCGCATGAAAGAGACAAGTGTGAAATAAAAGCTCACAAAGTTTCATCTGTTGTGGCAAGTATCACTGTTGCAGCTTGTAAGGTCATCAGCACCCCTCAGTTAAGCTGTGGTATTTTAAAACAGTTCCAGACAGATGTCATACTGCATGTTGCACAGTATTAGAGAGAATCCAAGTAAGGTGCTACTTTGCATTAAGAAAATTCCAGGCACGTGATGTTCTACACATAACAGGCGGTGTGTGTAATGTGGATCCAGACAAGTATTATTGCTGCCTGTGCCCCAAGCCCGGGAATTCGCTCCCTAAGCCCCTCTACCTCACTCTCCTCCTTTGAGATGCTCCTTAAAACCTATCTCGTTGACCAAGTTTTTGGTCACCTGCCCTAATATCTCCTTATGTGCCTCGGTGTTTGATAACTCTCCTGTGACACACCTTGGGATGTTTTACGATGTTAAAGACGCAATAGAAATTCAAGTTGTTGTCATTCTACATAGTCCAAGATAGGAAATATTTAGATGCTAAATACATTATTTTACAATAACCTCTTTCCGAACTAGATACCTAAAACAAAGCTTCAATAAAATTGATTATAATTAGTAGTGATCTGCGTTTTATTAACCCATATATTGTACTGCAGTAAATCTGCAACAACAGACTCACCCGGTGAGCAGACGGGACATACAAAACCAGGAAGATCTCTTCAGGTTTGATCCCCGGTCTGTGCTGAGTTAGCTGATCTCAGCTGGGGTGGTTGTGTGTGCACAATAATTGACCTCTGAACCCTTGGGCGAGATGGTTGGTTTCGGGGGGGGGGGAGGTGGGGGGAGAGGGGGATTTGGAAGCAGGGAATAGACGAGTCTTGTGCTCCTGGTCCATGTCTACTTATTCTCGCTGGAAGTTCGTGTGTATGGATGCTGGGTGAGTAAAGCATTGGGCTCAGCTGATGAGCATCTATTGTTGAATACCCTGCTGAAACTCAACGTCTAGACTCATGTATCAACAATGACTACAATGACAATGGCTGGTTCTCTGAGAACCATACCCAAGCAATGAATCAGTGCCTTCAGGAGAGGAAGGACAACAACCTGTAGAAAGTCCCTGTTTATTGATCAGAATCAGCAATGAAGGAGGCTACTTCAGATATGGCACAAGTCAACTGTTAATAATTGTATTTTCCCAGTCCCTATGAAAAATACCAATTCACTTTGGGTTTTGCATTACCTAGCTGATCTAGAGACTGCATGGAGTGAAGTGGCATTGACTGAATTGAGGCTGTACTCTTTCCATTTTTGTTCATTAGCTTTAGCCAATAAAACAACCAAAAATCACAGAGAATACACAATGCAGAGGCTATCACAACTCTGAGGAGTTGCAAGGTAGAAATACAGTTCAGTTCAGAACTAAGTGCCACTAAAATAGGCATCAATCCTCATCAAGTCCAGAAGGAAGGGCACTGTGCAATCTAGTAACGAGTGTCACATGAAGCAGCAAGGATTGAAGTATCAGCCAAGGCCATGAGGGAAATATCTACTAAAATGTGAAAAAAACAGCCAATGAAAAATGAAAATGTAATAGCTTGTACATCTAGTTACAAATCTACAGACATAAAAAGACTCTGGAAGGAGATAAGAGATTATTAACATTAAAAATTTCTTGAAAACCCACCTTTTTAATAGGTCAAATCATGCCACTCTTTTAAACTGCATGCAATTCTGAAGTTAAAATTTAAGTGCAAAACTGGATTTTGCCTATTAAGATAGGATTGAAATAATATCACGGTCTTTTTTCTAGTGTGCCCCCAGTCGATGTGTACTTTTGTGATTTCAGTTTCTCATGACTTGGAAAAGCTAATACGGGTTTGATAGATGATGCAAGGGTTCAATGTAAGTAACTCATGTCCACTAAGAGTCTTTTATAAACTATATATGGCAGAGGTTACTTACTCTCCTATACAGTTGCAACAATGAACTAGGGCACAACAAGACAATCAGTGGTGTTGCTTTTCATTTTTTATGCTTTTGAGCACCAATATCTCAAAATGAAGACTTTTCAAACAAGATGTCTGCAACCAGAAGATATTACCTGAACCTATTCAATTCATGAACAGCCGTTATTGAAAGCAGATCTTTATCCACTAACCTTGGGCTGAATTCAAAGCCAAATCTTTAAAGTTGAAGGTCACAGATAAAATAGCAGATAATATGACACAGAGCTTGCCTTGATCTGAAGACCGACTTGAACATTAGGCCCCACTTAATATCATTTCTGGTCAGATTAAATCGCACCAGAATGAAACTTTTCTTTTGCAATGGATGTAATTCATCACAGATAGAATCAATTGCTGAAGACAAATCTCAATGGAGATCCATCTGCTGCACCATAATACCAGATGAAGGCTCATTTAAGATCAATATTTAGAACCTTTTTTGAGCAGCAGAATCTTCAAACATTTTGAGCACGATGAATTTTTTTTCCTCTCCCATCCTCCTGCAGTTGCTGCGTGCTATGCACGATATCCTGATAAGGTGGGTGAGTTCCGCGGCATCAGCCAGTCTCTCGGTTCACCCAATCACTAAGAGATCTATGAAAGCAACCCATGGTGCCTTGTCATTTTTCTGGGCCTGTTGGAAGAAGCTCCTGTTGCCTTCTTAATGCTATGAACCCCAATTTCCAGCCCAGCAAGATCCAAATCGAGGCTGAAATCTAGAATTGCAATGTGCACAATGATTTCTTCTCAATTTCATGTTAAGTCGCAGAACCTTATCCATATCTGATGGAAAACGAGTTTGTGAAATACCCTCTTAACACCACCAGCTGTTTTTAGCAGATGTTCGAAATGAGCAAGTTGAAGCAAGTTGAAGCAAGATTTAATGATTATTTCCATCTGTGGAAGATCAGCTCTTTATACAGCTGGCCTTTAAGTAAAGGCAGGAACTTTCTCAACATATTTTCAAATATATAAGATCTATTCAAAATTATCAGAAAAATTGCTTTCCATCGGATGCACCATGTCATCCAATGGCCCTTGTGCATGGATGAAGAGAAAAATAAAAGCACTTAAGTGCGATCCAGCAAAGAGATGTTCCAGTAATGTGTAATATTTATGAAACCAGTCACATCACATGGTAGACATTCAATCAATACCATATGATTTTTTTTCCTTTTCCAGTCATTGTTACATTTACTGATGGGTAAGCACTTTCAGTGGAAAGTGTCCAGTTTGCCTCACATATGATAGGTTTAGTTGTTAAAGGGAAACTACAAAAATGGGTACAAAAAAAAATTAATGGCAAAAATTCTCTCTTAATATTCACACATCAGCTGAACCCTGCACATGTGTTCCCCTTTGGGAAATGGAAAGCTATCAATAAAAACAAGTCCATGTTTTTCCTCCACTGTTTGTGCGGAGTTGCTGACATATTCATTCATATTGGAATCAGTGACGATACTGGAGCGATACTCCAGAAAGTAAACATGGCAAACTGCAGTCCACCTGTACTGAGGTCAACCAGGTCAGCAGCTCACCTGCTAACCCAGGCCATAGTGTACATTACAACAGTGACGACACTTGAAAAAGTACTTCATTGGCTGTAAAGCACTTTGGGACATCCGTTGGTTGTGAAAGCCAAATTCAACTTTACAAGGAAGGCAGAGAAAATAAATCCATGATGTGCCCAAAAGAAACTTGGTGGCTCAGCTGCTTAAAAAAAAGGTTGAAAATATTGGTCTTAGATGAATTGGAATTATAGTGCAGCAATTTGATCTTGAATTATTTGTGCACTTCATTCAAGGGCCCCTGGTCACACAAAATACAATATGTAAAATATGACTACTTACCAGTCTGTTAAACAGAAGTAAAGTGTAAGATTCAAGCAATTTCCCAATTAAGCAATTAGTTTTACAAAGTGAATATTTATAGATTGTTTTTATTAAAAGGTACCGGGAATAAGGATAATTTAAGTAGAAAAGTGATTATTTGACCCTATCTTATATCTGAATTGGTATATAATCCTAATTCGACAAATCGAGGCAACTGCCTTTCAATCTTCCTTTAAGACTGCACCGCTGCTACAAAAGTGGTGGTTCGAGGCAGCCTGTGAACTGAGATTTTGTGAATAAACCCTTTTTCAGTGACTCAACAAAAGGCTCACTCTTGTGAAATCATTAGAGTTTAGTACTCCCCCAACACATTGCTTTATTCATGAGCAGAATCTCTTTAAATCACCGAGAGAACAACACATAACATGTCTGCCTGCTTGCTACTCCTGAACAATAGCTTCAATGAAAGAAAGACTTCCACTATATTACGGATTTTTATATCTCGCAAATATCTCAAAGTGCTTCGCATAGAATAATTATTTTGAAGTTCTGTGAATATTATGAAGGGAAATGAAATAACCATGTTGCACTTTGCAGGATCTCATAATTCTGAGATAGTTAATCAGTTAATTTGTTTTTGATGATCACACACCAACCCGACTTGCATATTGCGACTTGCACTGTTCCTTCATCATCACTGGGTCAAAATGCTGGAACTCCCGACCCAACAGCACTGTAGGAGCACACTACATGGACTGCAGTGGTTCAAGAAGGCAGCTCACCACCATCTTCTCAAGGCAACTAGGAATGGACAATAAATATTGGCCTTGCTAGCAGCGTACATATCCCGAGAATGAATATTTTTTTTTAAATGTGCTCAGCACATGGGGTGGGGTGGGGTTTCAATGCATAACTTTCTTGCGCAGAGCTGAGAGTGCTATTAAGGAAGCCAAGTTGCCATATAGATTAGATTAGCAGGAATAAGGGAAGTCTGAGAGATGCCAGTAAACATAGTTATCTCAGCATTATGTGCTAGTGCAGGTGAATACATTTCCTTTTCATCTTCACTTTGAACAGCCATTTAATGAAATTCTCCTCATAGTCCTAATCAAGTCAACATTTTACAACAGCAAAGATTTTGAAAAAAATCCCAAATGCTGAAAGATCTGATATCAAAATAGACAATGTTGGAAGTAACGCAGCAGGCAAATAAGGCTCAGAAAGAGAACATTTAAATTCTTCCTTGGTGCTGTTGTAGTCTTTTCCTTTTTTTCTAAAATAACTTTTTTCATGTTGGATGCTGATTGTGTCACTACTTCCAGTACTTGTAACAGCAGAGAAGTTTAGGTGCTTGCACTCACATTGCCAGTGACATGCTCATCATATTGGCTCATCCCATTTAGAAGGCAAACAGCGTTGCGTGTGCAGTAAGTGAATGGTAAGACTGAGCCAGCAAATGAATCACAGCTCAGTGACTGCTCTGACCCAAGGGCCAATGCATCAGTCTGCTCAGCCTCGAGTACGGAATATCACTCAATTTTTTTATCGATTCTATTATTTCTGAAGTCATATTCATGGAACATTAGGATAGAAAATGGTGTGTAAATCTTCTGGCTGGTTTTGTACATTTTTTTTCCGCATTTTTCTTCAGGTCGTTTATATTGTGCTGAATTATATTGAACGGTGTTTTGTGTGGGGGGTTTCCTCGTGCTCTGGAATCTGCATTGCGGGGCAGATTTCAGAGCAATCGCAGCAACATGTAGACAGGGGCGCAGACCTTCGAGCGCAGTTGTTTATAGGTTCGGGTTGCTACTTTTCTCTGATCTCTTGGGGGAGCTGCACAAAAACAAACACAAAAATGGTAAAGAACAGCATCTAGTGTTACCTGCAACTTATGTCTGTCGCTGGAATTATACCTGCACTGGCACAAATTCAAACCACTTCTTGAACCGAGTCTCAATCCAAGGAGGTACTAGTGCCGGTTAATTTATTTTGCCGCACAACTGCTGATTTTGGGAGCAATGTCAGGAACAATGTTGCAACAGAATTTCTGTATCGGTTTCCAATACATAAAGGACACATGATTGTTTCAAATAGTCAATAGGTTGTTCATTTTTCAGCGTTTTATTTTCTCCCTTTCCCCAATGTTGATCCCACCAGATGATGATATGCCTTAAAGCATTTACTAATGCCACTGAATAACTATCAGCCAGGAGGTTAATGAGAATGGCTCTGTTTTCCCTCTGCAGTTTTCAATCCTTGCCAATTTGGCCTCCTCATGACAATTTCAGAAAAAGACTCGATGTAATTTGTGCTTGTAAGCTACATTCAGATACTCTGTTCATTGTGAGAACAATATGCTCCAGTATGCAGTGGAACTGCAGTGAGTCAGAATTGTTCACTTGCAGAAGGAATGAATGTTATTATAAATCTATTCCAAGGTACAGTTGCAGTTCAAAATGGAAAGCTGTGGTTGGGGAACAACTAAGAAATATTTAATACATGAAACAAAGCTAAAGGCAAAGCAAACAAGTCCTGATACGATGGCCCCAAGTTTCCACATGATTTGCTCCTGATTTTTAAGAGCAACTGGTGTAGAACGGAGTATCTTAGAAATCGGAATTCTCGTCATTTAGTTTGCTAGTCAGTTAAAACAGTTTCACTTTGGAACAGAATTTTTTTTTCAAAAGGGGGCGTGTCCGGTCACTTACGCCTGTTTTCAAAGTTTCGTCAGTGAAAACTTACTCCAAACTAATTTAGAATGGGTTGCAAAGATCGCACGTAGGCTTTCCACGGTGGTGGATGACGTGCATGAATTCAGAATGATGCAAACGATCCATTTCGAGTACGCATCTACCACAATAAGGAACATCCTACCCATGAACGGGCCCGCGTAGTCAACATGAATGCGTGACCATGGCTGGGTGGGTCAGGGCCACGGCTGAGCGGGGCCTCCCTGGGGGCATTACCCAGCTGGGCACACTGCGAACATAGTGTTCCAGGTCTGAATCAATTCCAGGCCACCAAACGTGTGACCGGGCAATGGCCTTCATCAGCACAATGCCTGGGTGCTCGCTGTGGAGTTTCCTGCTGAATGCCTCCCTGCTCTTCTGGAGCATAACTACCCGGCTGCCCCATAGTAGGCAGTCGGCTTGGATGGAGAGCTCATCCATCCATCTGTGGAATGGTCTGACCTCCTCAGGGCATGCTCCGTGTGCGGGCGCCCAATCCCCAGTCAGGGCACATTTCTTAATCAGTGAAAGGAGGGGATCTCTGTTAGTCCAGATTTTGATCTGGCGGGCTGTGATGGGGGAGCCTGCGCTGTCAAAGGCATCGACAGCCAAGACCATCTCAGTGCTTTGCTCCGCTGCCCTCTCAGTGGTGGCCAGTGGAAGACTGCTGAGTGCGTCAGCCCAATTTTCAGTGCCGGGCCGGTGCTAGATGAAGTAGTCATAAGAAGCCAGCGTGAGAGCCCATCGCTGTATGCGAGTTGATGCATTGGCATTGATAGCCTTGCTGCCTGACAACAGGGATGTTAATGGCTTGTGGTCCGTCTCTAATTCAAACTTCTGACCAAAGAGGTACTGATGCATTTTTTTTACATCATAGACATATGCAAGTGCTTCCTTCTCGTCCATCCCACATCCCCGTCCTGCTTGAGAGCGCGACCTGGAGGCATAAGCCACAGGTTGTAGTTGACCCTCAGCATTGCCCTGCTGTAACACGCACCCAACCCCATAGGACGATGCGTCACATGTCAGAACCAATTTTTTACAGGGGTCGTACAGGGTTAACAACTTGTTTGAACGAACTAGGTTTCACTCCCGATCAAAAGCCCGTTCCTGACAGTCCCCCCAAAACCAATCGCAACCCTTATGCAGGAGCACGTGTAGCGGCTCCAACAACGTGCTCAAGTTCAGCAGAAAGTTCCCGAAATAGTTCAACAGTCCCAGGAGTGAACGCAACTCCGATGTGTTGCAGGACCTGGGTGCTCGTTGAATCGCCTCTGTTTTAGATTCGGTGGGCCGAATCCCATCTGCAGCAACCCTCCTGCCCAGAAACTCAACCTCGGGAGCTAAAAACACACATTTAGACTTCTGGAGTTGCAGGGCTATCCGGTCCAGTTGGCGTAGCACCTCCTCCAGATTGTGGAGGTGTTCCTCGGTGTCTCGACCCGTCATGAGGATGTCGTCCTGGAATTCGATCGTTCCAGGAATGGATTTAAGCAGGCTTTCCATGTTTCGTTGAAAAATCGCGGCCGCTGATCGAATGCCAAATGGGCACCTGTTATAAACGAACAGACCCTTGTCAGTAGTTTAGATTCGTCGGCCAGTTCCTGGGTCATACAGGCTGAAGTGATGTCCAACTTGGTGAGCAGCTTGCCGCCTGCCAGCGTGGCGAAGAGGTCCTCCGCTCTCGGGAGCGGGTATTGATCTTGTAGGGACACCCGATTGATGGTGGCCTTGTAGTCGCCACAGATCCTGACAGAGCCATCCGCTTTTAGGACGGGAACAATGGGGCTCGCCCAGTTGCTGAATTCAACAGGCAAGATGATGCCCTCTCTTAACAGTCGGTCCAATTCGCTCTCGATCTTTTTCCGCATCAAATACGGCACCGCTCTGGCTTTGTGGTGCACTGGCCTGGCGTCCGGGGTGAAACGTATCACTACTTTAGTGCCTTTGAAAGTACCGACGCCAGGTTGGAATAGTGAATCGAATTGTTGTAGGACTTGTGAGCATGAACTTCGCTCCACAGATGACATTGCGTGAACATCCCTCCCATTTCCAGTTCATCTCGGCTAACCAGCTCCTCCCCAACAGTGCGGGACCATTGCCCGGGACAATCCAGAGCGGCAGCCGATTCACTAATCCATTATGTGTGACAGCCAACATTGCACTGCCTAGCACCGGAATGATTTATTTAGTGTAAGTCCGTAATTGTGTCTCAATACGTGCTAATTTGAGTCTACTGGCTTTAAGTGGCCATAGTTTCTCAAATTGCTGAACGCCCATGAGTGACTGGCTGGCCCCAGTGTCCTGCTCCATGTGTACTGGGATACCGTTTAATAAAACCGTCATCATCATTGGTGGCGTTTTGGTGTATGAACTGTGAATATTCGCCACATGGACTCGCTGAACCTCAGCATCCATCGATTTGCCCCAAAAGTCATCCTGCCTCAAAGAACCCTCTTCTGGTCCATCCACCTCATATATTAGTCTGGTTGCAGACTTCCTGCACATTCGAGCTAAGTGGCCACTGAGATTGCAGTTCCTGCAGACAAACTGTTGAAATCTACAAGATCTAGCTGAGTGTTTTCCCCCACACCTCCAGCATGATTTAAAGTTTCCTTGTTGGAAACAAAGGGACTATGACCAGGCATTCCGCGCTGACTGTCGCTTTGATTGTTCTTAAGTACCCTATTAGTGAGTGTCAATGGCCCCATCCTGGGCCGCATTGTCCACTGTGATGGCATGAATGTCCGTTCAGCCTGCCATTGTCTCTGTTGAAGTCCTACTCTGGGGTCTATTGCTGCCTGGGGAGTGTCGGACTGCCCCTGGCTGCCTGCGGGGCTGTGAGTCGCATTGCTGATGTTGATGTCCATTGCCGCGTTAAAGGTAGAATTGCGCGCGTATATTATTTTTGTCTCTTCCTCCCCTGCCATGAAAGTTTGAGCTATCAACGCCGCCGCTTCCAAGGTCAAATCCTTGGTCTCAATTAATTTGCGGAAAATTCCCGCATGACCAATGCCCTCGATAAAGAAGTCCCTTAGCATCTCCCCCCTGCAGGCGTCTGTGAACTTACAGAGGCTGGTCAAACGCCGGAGGTCCGCTACAAAATCCGGTATGCTCTGTCCTTCACGACGTCGGTGGGTGTAAAATCTGTGTCGGGCCATATGTATACTACTTGCTGGTTTGAGGTGCTCCCCAATCAATTTGCGAAGTTCTTCAAAGGTTTTGTCCGCCCGCTTTTCGGGTAGAAAGGTAAAAAGCAATAGTGGAAGGCTGAGTAAACAAAGGCGAGAAACAAAAAGGGCCACACTACATTATAATTCTAAAAGGACAAAGGGTGTTAAAAAAACAAGCCTGAAGGCTTTGTGTCTTAATGCAAGGAGTATCCGTAATATGGTGGATGAATTAAGTGTGCAAATAGATGTTAACAGATATGATGTGATTGGGATTACAGAGACGTGGGCTCCAGGATGATCAGGGCTGGGAACTCAACATCCAAGGGTATTCAATATTCAACCCCTGGTTCTGGACTTCCCCAACATTGGGAACATTCTTCCTACATCTAACCTGTCTAAACCTGTCAGAATTTTAAACGTTTCTATGAGAATCCCTCTCATTCTTCTGAACTCCAGTGAATACAAGCCCAGTTGATCCAGTCTTTCTTGATATGTCAGTCCTGCCATCACGTGAATCAGTCTGGTGAACCTTTGCTGCACTCCCTCAATAGCAAGAATGTCCTTCCTCAAGTTAGGAGACCAAAACTGTACACAATACTCCAGGTGTGGTCTCACCAAGGCCCTGTACAACTGTAGTAACACCTCCCTGCCCCTGTACTCAAATCCCCTCGCTATGAAGGCCAACATGCCATTTGCTTTCTTAACCGCCTGCTGTACCTGCATGCCAACCTTCAATGACTGATGTACCATGACACCCAGGCCTCGTTGCACCTCCCCTTTTCCTAATCTGTCACCATTCAGATAATAGTCTGGCTCTCTGTTTTTACCACCAAAGTGGATAACCTCACATTTATCCACATTATACTTCATCTGCCATGCATTTGCCCACTCACCTAACCTAACCTCTACAGTAAGAAACCACATGAGGCACATTCTGGGGACAAGGTCACTCTGTGACCTGAACACTTTATTCACAGGACTCCAAAGACGATGACCCTGTGTGGGACCTCCCGTTTTATACCTGTGTGATCAGGTAAGGAGTGTCTCCCACAAGTTCACCCCTTGTGGTCAAGGTGTGCATCTAGGTTGAGTGTATACAGTAATACAGTAGTGTTGCATTGTGGTTACATACATGACAATTGCCACCACTCACAATTTGTCCCTGCAATTGTATGATGTGGTTCTATTAGAATAGACTTGGAAATGGGTATAAAAGAACCGTACTTCATTCAGACATGCTGCTCGCGCAGATTCAACAAGTCTCCTCATCCTGATGTATTCTTCCTATAGTCCCTAACCAAACTGCACTCACCTTTAATTTCCAAATCTGATTTATAACATTATCATATGTAGTTAGCACAGAAATTGTTTTCGTGCAATAAAGGTGCAGCAGTTATAATGGGTGACTTTAATATGCACATAGATTGGGCTAACCAAACTGGAAGCAATACGGTGGAGGAGGATTTTCTGGAGTGCATAAGGGATGGTTTTTTTAGACCAATATGTCGAGGAACCAACTAGGGGGGAGGCCATCTTAGACTGGGTGTTATGTAATGAGAGAGGATTAATTAGCAATCTCGTTGTGCGAGGCCCCTTGGGGAAGAGTGACCATAATATGGTGGAATTCTGCATTGAGATGGAGAATGAAACAGTTAATTCAGAGACCATGGTCCAGAACTTAAAGAAGGCTAACTTTGAAGGTATGAGGCGTGAATTGGCTGGGATGGATTGATACTTAAGGGGTTGACTGTGGATGGGCAATGGCAGACATTTAGAGACCGCATGGATGAACTACAACAATTGTACATTCCTGTCTGGCATAGAAATAAAAAAGGGAAGGTGGCTCAACCGTGGCTATCAAGGGAAATCAGGGATAGTATTAAAGCCAAGGAAGTGGCATACAAATTGGCCAGAAATAGCAGCGAACCTGGGGACTGGGAGAAATTTAGAACTCAGCAGAGGAGGACAAAGGGTTTGATTAGGGCAGGGAAAATGGAGTATGAGAAGAAGCTTGCAGGGAACATTAAGACGGGTTGCAAAAGTTTCTATAGATATGTAAAGAGAAAAAGGTTAGTAAAGACAAACGTAGGTCCCCTGCAGTCAGAATCAGGGGAAGTCATAACGGGGAACAAAGAAATGGCGGACCAATTGAACAAGTACTTTGGTTCGGTATTCACGAAGGAGGACACGAACAACCTTCCGGTTATAAAAGGGGTCGGGGGGTCTAGTAAGGAGGAGGAACTGAGGGAAATCCTTATTAGCTGGGAAATTGTGTTGGGGAAATTGATGGGATTGAAGGCCGATAAATCCCCAGGGCCTGATGGACTGCATCCCAGAGTACTTAAGGAGGTGGCCTTGGAAATAGTGGATGCGTTGACAGTCATTTTCCAACATTCCATTGACTCTGGATCAGTTCCTATGGAGTGGAGGGTAGCCAATGTAACCCCACTTTTTAAAAAAGGAGGGAGAGAGAATACAGGGAATTATAGACCGGTCAGCCTGACATCGGTAGTGGGTAAAATGATGGAATCAATTATTAAGGATGTCATAGCAGTGCATTTGGAAAGAGGTGACATGATAGGTCCAAGTCAGCATGGATTTGTGAAAGGGAAATCATGCTTGACAAATCTTCTGGAATTTTTTGAGGATGTTTCCAGTAGAGTGGATAAGGGAGAACCAGTTGATGTGGTATATTTGGACTTTCAGAAGGCGTTCGACAAGGTCCCACACAAGAGATTGATGTGCAAAGTTAGAGCACATGGGATTGGGGGTAGTGTACTGACATGGATTGAGAACTGGTTGTCAGACAGAAGGCAAAGAGTAGGAGTAAATGGGTACTTTTCAGAATGGCAGGCAGTGACTAGTGGGGTACCGCAAGGTTCTGTGCTGGGGCCCCAGCTGTTTACACTGTACATTAATGATTTAGATGAGGGGATTAAATGTAGTATCTCCAAATTTGCGGATGACACTAAGTTGGGTGGCAGTGTGAGCTGCGAGGAGGATGCTGTGAGGCTGCAGAGCGACTTGGATAGGTTAGGTGAGTGGGCAAATGCATGGCAGATGAAGTATAATGTGGATAAATGTGAGGTTATCCACTTTGGTGGTAAAAACAGAGAGCCAGACTATTATCTGAATGGTGACAGATTAGGAAAAGGGGAGGTGCAAAGAGACCTGGGTGTCATGGTACATCAGTCATTGAAGATTGGCATGCAGGTGCAGCAGGCAGTTAAGAAAGCAAATGGCATGTTGGCCTTCATAGCAATGGGATTTGAGTACAGGGGCAGGGAGGTGTTGCTACAGTTGTACAGGGCCTTGGTGAGGCCACACCTGGAATATTGTGTACAGTTTTGGTCTCCTAACCTGAGGAAGGACATTCTTGCTATTGAGGGAGTGCAGCGAAGGTTCACCAGACTGATTCCCGGGATGGCGGGACTGACCTATCAAGAAAGACTGGATCAACTGGGCTTGTATTCACTGGAGTTCAGAAGAATGAGAGGGGACCTCATAGAAACATTTAAAATTCTGACGGGGTTAGACAGGTTAGATGCAGGAAGAATGTTCCCAATGTTGGGGAAGTCCAGAACCAGAGGTCACAGTCTAAGGATAAGGGGTAAGCCATGTAGGACCCGAGATGCGGAGGAACTTCTTCACCCAGAGAGTGGTGAACCTGTGGAATTCTCTACCACAGAAAGTTGTTGAGGCCAATTCACTAAATATATTCAAAAAGGAATTAGATGAGGTCCTTACTACTAGGGGGATCAAGGGGTATGGCGAGAAAGCAGGAATGGGGTACTGAAGTTGAATGTTCAGCCATGAACTCATTGAATGGCGGTGCAGGCTAGAAGGGCCGAATGGCCTACTCCTGCACCTATTTTCTATGTTTCTATACAGCCTACATTTTCAGCTCGAAACAGGAAGCACTGGAAGCAGTCGTCGAACTGATGCCTATCTCCACTGCTGCTATTCCCATAGCCTCATATGGCCATTAGAAGTGAATTATACCTTCATTAAATAAACATGTAATGCAAATAAAGCATTATGAGGTCCTCGGTGTGCTGAAAGGATTGGTCCTTTGTGAAACTGATAAGTCCAGTCCATTTGCTGATTTTGGTCATCTGCCTTAATTTCTTCTTTTGTGGCTCGGTGGCAAATTTATCTAATTTGTCTTGTAACACTGTTGTGAAGTGCCTTGGGACATTTTACTACGTTAAAGGCGCTGTATAAATAAAAGTTATTATTTTCCTCTTCAGCATTTGTTCATCAGGCACCGCATGATGGAGCATAAATAGAATATTCAGGTGAGGACGACAATACTTCCATTACGTAAGCCACTCAATTTTTCATCCACATTATGTTGGTGGACAGAAAAGTAGATGGGTTGCATCACACGCCTGTAATCCTCCCCATCTGAAATTCCTCTATACACACCACTCATGCGATCTTTGAGTGCCCAAGCACTGAAGCAGAAGATCTGCCCCTGAAGTCCATGTTCTTGCCTGAATCTGGGGGCAGGGGAATAAAAAAAGAATCCCATGAAAAATTCTCAAAACTGAAACTAGATGTTACTGGGAACATTTTACAGTGTGGGATTTAGACTGCTTTCAGCTTTTTGTTTTATGAGAGATATTTTTGTGTGGATGGAGAAGAGGAGGAACTTTATTTGGGATAGTTAGTGGGCGTGTGATTTGAAGACCTTTGGATTTGAATGTCCTTGCTGCTTTTAATGTCGTAGATAGCAATGAAGTCTGAAACCTACACAAAACTGTGGATTTAACATCTGCATGCTTGTTAATTCTACAAGCACAAATAATCTTGCGTGGGTGTAGCTCATGAAGGATTAATTCACATTTTGTGTCACAGTGAGATAGCCAAGAAAACTCAGCACGTGTTCCACTTGGATGAAGGTACAGTGTCCCTAATATGTTTGATTTGAGATAATGTTAGTTCTTTTTCTTTGTGTAAAGTCAAATCCTTGTCTGTAAAATACTGATAGAAGCAAATTTGTGGTAGTTCCCTGATGCATGAAAATAATTCCCGAGCCCCAGTTTTACTCCTGAACAGTCAGTAAAGTTGAAGCTATTCTGTTGTGTTAAACTTTGAGTTTGGGCAGTGACTGTGGTCTTTCTGATTCAGATGAAGTAACATGTTGGACCCTCTGAATATGAAATTGATATCAATCCAGTAGCTGCCAATAGGAAGATGGCCACAGCCTGCATTCGACTTGCAAAGACTGGACGCAAAAGGATGGCAGCTGGTAAAATTGACGTGGTCAAGGTCAAAAGGCAAAAAGTTGTGGTGAAAGCCAAAAACAGATGGCTTTGGTTTTGATAACCATTAGCTTATCCACGTCTTGCTGTTTGGTACGCATATGGAGAATATAGCAAGAGTCTTTGGATTGATGAAGGAGGTACAGCTCCTTCAATTCATGGGGCACTGGCACCAGTACTGTGGAAAGAGGGAGCTGTACGGTTGGGACTGTTTCTACTTTAACCAGTGTCCTGGCAAATTGAATAACTAAGGTTGCAGTTAGGGCTTTAAATTAAAAAGGTGGAACAGGGATTGGGGGAGGGGCAGGTGAGCAGAAATTTAGAAATTTAAAGAGAAAAGTCAAGGCAATGGAGCAGTATAGCGATTTGGGTAAACATAATCAGAGTGTGACAAGAAGGGACAGAGAGTTTAAAGGTAATTGTGCATCAGTGAATAAGATAAAAGCAGGGAATAATTCTGAAAGGTTAAAATTAAAGGCTCTTTACCTGAAAGCACAAAGCATTCGTAAGGAGACAAATTAGTGGCACATAGTGATACATGGGTATGATCTAATAGCCGTTACAGAGACAAGAAGATTCCAAGGTGACCAGGGTTGGGATCTAACTATTCCAGGCTACTTGACTTATCGAAAAGACAGGCAGACTGGACTGGGGGGGAGGGGGGGGGGGGGGGCGCGGGGGGGCGGGGGAGAGGAGGGGGTAGCCCTGATAATTAAGGATGACATAAGAACAGTCGTGAGATAGGATCTTAGCTCAGAAGATCAAGTAGTAGAATCAGTATGGGTGCAGATAAGAAATAACAAGGGCCAGAAATCATTGGTGGAAGTAGTTTATAGGCTCTCTAACAGTAGCTATATCATTGGACAGAGTATTAACCAAGAAATAATAGGAGTTTGTAAGAAAAGTATTGCAATAATCATGAGGGACTAATCTGCATATAGATTGGGCAAATCAAATTGGCAAGCGTAGTCAGGAGGATGAGTTAATGCAATGTATTCGAGAGAGTATCCTGGAATAATGTAATAGAACCAACCAGGGAACAGGCTATTTTAGATCTTGTTTTGTGTAATGAGATAGGATTAATTACTAAACTTATAGTAAAGGATCCTCTCGAAAAGAGTGATCATAATGGCCCAGAAATTGCGATCGTAAGCTTCCCGCGGACAGATGCCCCCGACCGCAAAATAATTACAAAAATACCTGGTGGTCCCGGAGGAATGAACACTTCGGCTCCGAGGCATGGCTGCGCAGCCCAGCGCAAAGGTCCACGCATCTCAGAAGAGTAAGCGCATCCTGTGATCACATGGGCCTGGACAACCAATGAAAATGTAATATTCCCATTCATAGTATTACTCCGAATGCAAATGGGAATATCCCCAAAAACAAAGAAAATACTTTACATAAATAAAAAAAAAACTAACTTATTTAAAATTAATAGAAATTGAATTAAATTAAATGTTTTAGAATTTATTTTTATTTTTTTAAATTAAAAAAAAATGTGTTAATAGTGTTAAAAATAAACTTACCTTAATGGACAGGGTTTTTAATATAAAAATTAATCATAACATTTATTTTTTCTACCTTTTAAAACTCTTGCACTGGTAAAAACAGCCAATACACCTACTTGTACTAAGCACAAGTTTTAAGGACATTAGCTGGCCAGGAGTTGGGCAAATAGCCCAAATCTCCGCCCGCAGAGGTCCTTTGCTTTCGCATTTGTACGATCTGTCAAAAGCAATTTACAGCCCATCATGAGAGAAGTTCACGTGGATTCTTAAATCCGACACTAGAGTCTTAGGGGCAAAAAATTCAGCCTCCCAAAATGGCCACTTACCGCCAGAAAGTGACGGCCAGTCGAGTGGGTGCCGACACCGGTCCAATGGCCGCCAGGATCGAAATTCACCTCGGGGATTATTCTGGTGGCCCCCATTTCCACCTTGCTTCTGCCGACCATCCTAACTGCGTCCGCCAATCTCCCGCACCTCAATGGCACCTGGCTCTAAATTTAGCTGAAAAAAATTCATAGATCCACCGCACGGTGCCCCCAACACTTCACTCCATGAGCCATGGCAGCGCGACAGCCCTTCAAGGGAAGGGCGTACTGCCGCGTCCGCCATTTATTTTTTTGTCAGCCGACTTCCCAAATTGGCCGAACAATTATGGCCCTGGGTTCGGCTTGGCTACCAACTTCAGCCTGGCATGCCTTCTTGGGTGCCAGGCTGCTTTCCCAGCCGAAACTCTCCCTGGTGGCCCAGTGGACCGAAACAAAATCATCACTAGTTTTCTCCCCTTAAAATGAGGGGAGAGATGTGGTGATGCTCACGCGCACTGACGTCAGCACTTCCGCCTCTCACCAGCACTTAGCACCACATTTCCACCCCGATTATGACCGACTTCCGGTCCGCTCCAAAAAAGTTGCCAAAGAGCTGTAAATCGATCAAGTGTCCACTTTGTCTGACGCGACAGTATAAACACTTTGAAAACAGTAGGTGCTCCAGGTTTCCGGGGTGAATTTCTACCCTTTAATCTTAAATAAAGCCAATTACATAGGTACGAGGTGTGAGTTAGCGAAGGTATATTGGAAAATTAGATTGAAAGGTATGTCAGTAGATAAGCAGTGTGAATCATTTAAAGAAATATTCCAAAATTCTCAACGAATATACATTTGATTGAGAAATAAAACCTCCACAGGAAAAGTGAACCATCTGTGGTAACTAAAGAAGTTAAGGACAGTACTCAATTAAAAGAAGAGACTTATAAATTTGCAAATAATAATAGTAAGCCTAAGGATTGGGAGAGTTTTAGAAACCAGCAAAGGATGACCAAAGAATTGATAAAACAGGAGAAAATAGATAATGAAAGTAAATTAGAAAGAAATATTAAACCAGATTGTAAGATCTTCTACAAGTACGTAAAAAGGGAGAGAATAGCATAAGTAAGCATGGGTCCCTTAGAGGCTGAGACAGGAGAAATTATGGGGAAAAAGGAAATGGCAGAGGCTTTGAACAAATATTTTGTATCTGTCTTCACAGTAGAAGACACAAACAGTATTCCAAAAATATGGGGGGAACCAAGGGGCTAATGAGAGCAAGGAACTTAATGTAATTAATATTATTAGAGAAAAAGTACTTGAGAAACTAATGGGACTAAAGGCCAACAAATCCCCTGGATCTGATGGCTTGCATCCTAGAGTTCTAAAAAAAAGGTGGCTGCAGAGATAGTGGTTGCATTGGTTGTGATCTTTCAAAATTCCTGAGATTAAGGAATGGTCTTGTAATGATATAATGTATAGCGCCCTCTAGCTTGGAGGTCTAGAGTCCTGGATTTGTATTTCAGAAACCTGCTTGGCTGAGGAGGAACTCCATTTTAAGTTGCACATGGCTGTCTGAGATCTCCAAAATAAACAGAGTTAATTTGAACTAAGAGTGTTCAAGAGACTATAAAATAAATGGTGTTAGAAGCGGAGACTTCCGATCTTTCGTCGAATGCATCTACGATCGAAATATTGGAACTTAAAGACTTTTTCGAGCCGATCGAAATCGACGTTAGGCAGTGCAGTGCAGAGTGTGCTTTGTACACATTGCACATGGATCCGTGAAGGGCGATAAATAGTCATAATTTTGTAGAGTAATCTAGAGGTATTAGTAAAATAAACTTCAGTTAGCATAAGCTATTCTAGAGCCTTGATTGAAAAAGCATTTCTACAAATACATGGCTGTGATATTTTACTATTAGACTTGTTCTAGTCCTCTGGTTATTTGAACTGTATACATGTATATGACAAACTCAAAGTCCTAAACTGTAGCGAGCCATCATAACCACCACGGTGCCAACTCCCATGCAGATTTCTCTCCCACCTCCACTGCAGGTGGCTGGCGATTAGAAAGCCAATTGGAAAAAATTCAAACAGCTGTGGCACAACTATAAAATTATCATGACTATTGTGGAAAAACCAGATAGAATTAGGGTTGCAATATAGATCACTGCCATTGGCAGTGATGTCTTTGATATTCACAATAATAATCTCTACAAATCAGAGGAAGACAAACAGGAAATTGAGATTATTTTGAAGCTCTAGAAAGAGCACTGTAAAGGTAAGACCAACATCATCTATGAACGGTACCCGTTTAACATCTGTGTACAAGGGGACGAGCGGTTTGACAGGTATCTCGTGAAAGTGAGGGAGCTTGCATCATCATGTGATTTTGGCAATTTGAGAGATGATTTCATCAGAGACTGCATAGTCTGCAGAATATCTGATAACACTCTGCGTAAGAGGCTGTTACAAGAATTAAGCCTGACACTCAATAAATGTGTGATGCTCTGTAAAGCTACAGAGGCCACAGTTGTGCAAATGAGATCCAAAAAGCTCACTAAAACAGACTCTGTAGATGTCAAAGCTGTCAGACAGAAACAACGACCCACAAAGAAAGAATTCACAGACAAAGAGTTCACGAACAATTGTAAATATTGTGGCAAAAAACATGAGCTGTCGGAAACTAAAAGCCCAGCATATGGGAAGACCTGCACAAGTTGCAGCAAATAAAATCACTTTTCTTTAAAGTGCAGGTAGAGTGGATTGAGGCAGAAATCTACACATAAGCTTAAAAATAAGCAAAAGTCAAAAGTTTATGCACTATATGAAGACAGTGCTGATTCTGATTTTGAAGTCATGACTGCAAAGATGCTTGGTAAAGTTGATCACACAATCAAGGACAAAGCTGACAGAAAGTATCCCAACAAGATTATGACTACCTTCTCCTTTAAAAGTCAAAGAGTAAAAGTGCAAGTAGATTGTGGGGCCACATGCAATGTGCTACCTCTTAGATACTTACCTAAAGACTTAAAGGTAAAAGAATCTATGACAACACTGTCACTGTATGACAACCATGCAACCATTCCAATGGTAGGAACTTGTAATTTGCCACTAGAAAATACAAAGAACAAGCAAAAGTACGCTGTGCCCTTTGTGATCATTTGAGGGCCAAAGTGCAACACTGATTGGCTCACGCACTTCTCAACAGCTACAACTGATATAAGTGCAGCATCAAAATATTGCAATGATAAATGAACCATGCGAATCGTAAATTACAAACAAGGCAAACTTCTCGCTAGTGTCAAAAACTGATGTCAATAATGCATATCCGGATGTGTTTAAGGGACTTGGACACATGCCATGGACAGTTCACCTTGAACTTAATTAATCAGCGACACCAGCTGTAATGCCACCCAGACGGTCGCCAATAGCGATCAAACAAACGCTGAAAGAGGAACTCGATCATTTGGAAAAACAACAAATCATCACAAAAGTTGTTAAACCGATGGACTGGGTATCCAGTCTAGTGACTGTACAAAAAGACACGAGTATGTATCGACCTCAATATCTGAACAATGCCCTGAAACGCAGACACTATCCACTTCCTGTGATCAATGACATCTTGTCACAAATGTCAAATGTAATGGTCTTCACTAAAGCAGACTGCAAGGAGTGTTTCTTGCAATGTGAACTAGACACAGAGACCTCCTACCTCACGACATTCCAGACTCCATGGGGGCTATCCTGATATAATAGAATGATATTTGGCATCAGTCCTGCCCCGGAAATCTTCCAGCAGAAACTACACCAGAACCGCGAGGGTCTAGATGGAGTCTACAAAATTGCAGATGATATCTTGATCACTGGATGTAGTGAAACACTTAAACAGGCCAATCATGATGCAACCTTACGCAAATTCATGCAGAGATGCAGAGAACGAAACATGAAACTAAACTTCGATAAGTTCGAATTCAAGAGCTCCCAAGTGAAATACATGGGACACATACTGTCTAGTGATGGACTCAAAGCCGACCCAAGCAAAGTGGTTGCAATCAACAAAATGCAGAAACCGTAGGATGCCACAGGTGTACAATGATTTGTTGGCATGACAAAGTACCTTGTAAGATTCTTACCAGATCTTTCAGACCTCATTGAGCCTCTGTGATGGCTTACTCATAAAGACACGGTCTGGAAATGGACTGAAGAACAAGACAAAGCGTTTGAAGCTACCAAACAATGCATGACAGATTCTCCAGTGCTCAGGTACTTTGACCACAAACTTGCAATCGAAGGTCAAGGAGATGCTTCAAACAAGGGTCTTGGGTTCGTCCTTCTGCAACAGGGACAACCAATCACATATGCGATCTGAGCGCTCACGCCAGCAGAAATGCGATACTCTCAAATCGAAAAGGAGCTGTTTGCTCAAGTCTTCGTAATGGAACAAAACTATCAACATGTGTACGGTCGCAAGATCACGCTAGAGACAGACTATAAGCCTTTGGTTGGCATACGACGCAAGCCATTATCTGCAGCACCCAAGCAGCTACAACATCTGCTCATTCAGCTCAACCAATATGCCATCGAAATAAAGTATCAACCAGGAAAATAAATGTACTTAGCAGACACCCTCTCACATGCTTACCTGGAAAATGTGGAGAGATCACCAACTGAAATTGCAGTGGAATGAATCCAGATAGTGGACTTTCTCCCACCCTCCAAACAAGGACTAACATACAACACGCAACTGCAAGCAACTCCACACTACAACTGATTATACAACAAATCACAATGGGATAACCAGAAACGACACATGAATGCCCACCTGAAACGCACATATACTTTAAAGTTTGTGACAAACTCACAACACAGGATGGCATAGTCTTCAAAGGCTATCGCTGTGTCATGCCAAAATCCCTGAGATCTGACATTCGTCAGCGACTTCAGCTGCTCACACTGGTGTCGAGAACACTCTTTGACGTGGCAGAGAAACCATTTACTGGCCTATGTAAAAGACTATGTTTCAAAGTGTGAAACGTGCAACACTTGGATAAAGAATCAATAAGACAAAGTTTTGTTGTTGTTTGTTAAACATGTAGTTGTTTACTACATGTATTCATAACAAGTTAATTACCAGTTTATATTGAAGCTTACTGTATCCAATTTGTTTCTTATGAAAGGAAAGGTGTGATGATATAATTTATTGTGCCCTCTAGCTTGGAGGTCTAGAGTCCTGGATCTGTATTTAATAAACCTGCTTGTCTGAGGAGGAACTCCATTTTAAGCTGCACATGGCTGTCTGAGATCTCCCAAATAAACAGAGTTAATTTGAACTAAGAGTGTTCAAGAGACTATAAAATACAGGTCTCAGCAGATTTCAGGGTAGCAAATGTAAATCCGCTATTCAGCAAATGAGGGAGAGAGAAAACCAGGAACAACAGGCTGACATCAGTCATCAGGAAAATGCTAGAATCCATTAATAAGGAGGTGGTAACAGGGTGCTTAGAGCATCATAACATGATTAGGCAGAGACAACATGGTTTTATGAAATAGAAATCGTGTTTGACAAATTTATCAGAGTTTTTTTGCAGATGTAACTTGCAGGATAGATAAAGGGGAACCAGTGGATGCAGTATATTTGGATTTCCAAAAGGCATTTGATAAGTTGCCACATAAAAGGTTGTTCAGCAAGATAAGGGCACATGGGGTTGGGGGGAAGAATTGGTTAACAGACAGAAAACAGAATAGGGATAAATGGGTCATTTTCAGATTGGCAGGCTTTAACTAGCGGGTTGCCACAAGATCAGTCTCAGGACTTCAGCTATTGACAATCTATATTAATAACTTAGATGAAGGGACCGAGTACAATGTATCCAAGTTTGCTGACGATACAAACCTAGATTGAAAAGTAAGATGTTAGGAGGATGCAAAAAACATGCAAAGGGATACAGACAGGTTAAGTGAGTGGGCAATAAGGAGGCAGATGGAGCATAATGTGGGGAAATGTGAGGTTATTCACTTTGATGTTGCAGAATATCTTTTACGTGGTGAGAAACTATTAAATGTTGGTTTTTAAATAGATTTGGGTGTCCTAGTACAAGAAACACAGAGGGCTAGAAATTCGTTATAGCCGAGGAATAGGTGGTTTTTAGACTAAAAATGGTGAATTAGCTCCAGCTGAAAATGGTCTAAACTGCACGCAAAATGCGTCCTCACTGCTCAATAAAATGATTTCCGTCTTAAATCTAGTCTAAAAACCTAAGGTCATTGGCCTTACACTTAAAGTCTGGACCAATATGGGGTCAGTCTAATCGCAAGTCATGATTGCCACAGGCTTTTTTCACTACTTAGAGGAAGGTTCATTAATGCTGCAGCACCTCATTCTCAGCACTGCTGGGTGTGCAGCTGCCTCAACAAGCATAAGAAGAAGGAGCACTTATTTACAAATCCTGATGAAATATTACTGCCCCAGGGAGAGAGCCCGCAGGTTTTCCCATGACGTTTTGGAGGCACTGGTTTTAGCGGTGGAGAAGGCACCCACCAACATGCAGGAGGCCCTTGCCACAGGTCTGCCACACTATGTGGAGGGAGGTGGCACTCTGCATCACGGACAGCAGTGTAGTCCCCAGGATCAACATCCAGTGCAGGAATAACTTTAACAAGCTCACATGGGTAGGCAGGGTGAGTGAAGGCTTCAACAAATGCTACATGCCACCATCTGTACCACAAGCTTCACACACTGCTCAATGCATCACACCTGTAGCACTCATGCACCAACAAGCTCTACCTACGAGCACTCAAACCCACATCTCTCACCTTGCACACAATGACAGCTATTCAACTATGGCAGACACATATATCAAAAGATTTCCTATCCTGATTAAAATTTTACAAATCCAACTGCTGAGCTCGAATATCTTGTTGTAAGCTTTTCAATGACTCTAAATGGCTTTCCACAAGCTCTTTGTCAGTTCCACATTGTCCACTACTCACACAAAAAATCGTACTGCCAATCTCTCATTCGGGAACCATGCTGCTGGTACATTTTCTTGCTGTGCGCCATTTGCGATTGCCTTCAAATGGAAATTCCACCAAAAATTCTTCATGAAGAAACTCCCATTCTCATCGCCATTTTGTGATGTATTTGCTTCATAGGTCTTTGCTTAAGAATTCATAGCAACACATTGCTATTAATAATTAGTTGGTTTATTATCAAAGTTTTAACAATCACACTAGACATTACCAGTTTATCCACAAGGCTCATAACTGCATACCTCATTGTGGATGACCTAGACTCAACTGACTGGTTTTATTGAGTCTTGTGAATAAGCCACTCACAATACAACAGCTCTATCAACCTGTGAGCACTCTCACAGGTGCATACATTACACCCTCCAGAAAGAACAATTTTTGAGTATATGACCACAGCAGTCACAGTATCACCCTCACCACCTGGCTCCAGTGCCCAAAGAAGCTTCATGACCTCAGACCACTGGTCAAGGTTAGTGAATGCATCTTCAAAAGACGTCTCCCGGAACTGAATCACTAGCTTCATGCACTGCTCAATGCAGGACCCCCAATCACTCAATTACTAACAATCTGCACCAATGGCGAGGCACATCTCCCATTCCTAGCTTCACCTCACCCCCTTCGAGGAGACGGTGCAGGCCATTGTCGATAGGGGCATGGCTGAGCTCTTGGCCAGCAGCAAGGCTGAAAGGAAACAAGATGCGGGTATCCTCATAAGTTATGCACCTCTTGCTTTCCCGCCTTCCCATCAGCACAATTCCACCCATGTGCCTTCCTCATTTCACACACACAAGAAATACATCCTACCCAGCCAGTGGAACCGCAGGCTAATGATTCCATCCCGGATATGCCAGCCACAAAGCGGCTGTTTGGGATGCATCCTTCTGTCTGATTAGTTCTCTTTGGCTTCCTCTTCTTCGGCTTCCTCCTCTTCTGCACCTTCCTCTTCCCTCTAAGAGCGGACACTGTAAATGTGAAATGACAGCATAAAATGCTGCAAAAACTCGATTGGTCAGGCAGCATGTTGACCTGAGACGTGAACTCCATGGATGTTGCGTGATCTGTTGAGTATTCGCAGCATGTTCTGTCTTCTCAAAGGTGTTCACTTACCATTTGAGTCCTTGCAAGCGCCCAGCAACACTCACAAAATACTTTAAAAAAACTTTTCACATATATTGCAGCAAGCCACCATTTCAATAAAATCCAAAAAACCAATGCTCAACCCTTCCATTCAAACTTACCTGATTGATGTATGTGTCCCTTTAACTGCACCAGTAATCTCCCATCAGCATCTGTTAGCCTGCTTGCATAGGGCCCAGCGCTGAATTGAGCGCGGGTCGAAGTTCGCGTAGGTGAATGTCGATTGACGTCACCACGAATACGGTGGCCACTGCAGGGACCGCCTTCAGCTGGTGCAAGAGTGGTGGCCGCCATTTTTTCTAGAATCGCTGGTGCGAACAGGGGGCGGTAATGTTTTGAATTTCTCACCCAACAGCTTTCATGCTTAAAATAAAACAATTTCAATTGTATAAAAACTCCGAGAAACCATAAAAACTTTGCACGAGAGAAAAATGGCACTGCTCTTCTATGCCTCTCTGCAATTGTTTATATTTTAAAGACTTAGCTTTCCAAAATGCATTCAAATTTTGATTCTATCTCAAAATTCCTGGACCAATTCAGTGGTGTTGACAGCTTATTGAAGAGCTTTTGTCAAGGAAGTCATTCTAAAATGTCGGTACATATCAGAAGGTCATTTTGCGCACTTTTAGGTAAGAAGCACTCAGTCAGCTTGACCTTGACTTCTCCTTTATAGAACTAACAGAATTAAAAATAAACTCACACCATTTTACTTTAATTGAAGGAAAACTACACAGAATAAATTAACTTTAATTATACACCTTGCAGGACCATCTTCCTGTTTTCTCAATAAACCAAATGGTAGGTATTCTTCCAAGCCGCTAGGTGGCACCAAAACTAACAATCAATGAAAACGTAAACTTTGGAATCGGAGACCTCCCTGCCCCATACAAAGCATGGAAGTTGGAATACAACCACAAGATTATACAGCTGGATGATCTACAGTGTCTGTTGATATTCAGAATAAAGCTGTAATTAGTCATGTTAAACCAAGACATAACGATGCTGATAAACAACAAATAAGGTTTTTTTTGGTGACTGGAGTGCCTAGGAGTTGTTAAACTGATGTGTTATTGCCAGATGTGCATCAATTGAATCCACAGCACTGTCTTGCTCTCTGGGTTGTGTAAATAAACTGTTTCATACCCATAAAATGCATGCCTGAAATGTGTGTCACTTGAGTTAATATCTGTTGTGGATTTATGTGTGCAACATTGAAGGCAGAATACAGCCCATCTGGATGTTCCATATGACTATTGATGAAAGTAAATCCTTTTTTTATGGAATGGGTAAGCACTTGTTAAAGGAGTATCACAAAATGTTTGCGCAAGCAAAGACCCCTTGCTGGCAGTCTGCCCGACAAGCTATCACACTCCTACAGCAGGAGGGGTAGACCGATAGAAAGAAAGAAGCCTTGCATTTGTATGGTGCCTTTCACAGCCACGGGTTTGCCGAGATTTAATTGCTTTTAAAATATTGTCCTCGTTGGAATGTGAGGGAAACTGGAATACGCCATCTTCTGCTTCAGCCAACACAAAAATAATGACCTGACCCAACCCAACCCAACATCCCTAGACAAGTTAGGGGGGTCAGTGTGTCCTCACTGAGCTATTCCCTCCCCTCACCCCTCACTGTGCCCAGCGCCAACATCTGTCAAATATGTCCTGCTATGCCCTTAGGTTATTCTATCAATGCATACTCCTGAAAGTGCCATATTCATACATACCATGGGGGAACGGTGGCATAGTGGTAATGTTACTGGACTGGTAATCTAGAGGCCTAGACTAATAATCTGGAGACGTGAGTTCAAATCCTGCATAGCAGCTGTGGAATTTAAATTCAGTTGATGAAATAAATCAGGAATAAAAATCTAGTGTCGGTAATAGTGACCATGAAACCATTGTTGTCAAAACCTCTCTGGTTCACTCATGTCCTTTAGAGAAGGAGATCTGCCATCCTTACCTGGTCTGGCCTATATGTGACTCCAGACCCATAGCAATATGGTTGGCTCTTAACTGCCCTCTGAGATGGCCTAGCAAGCGACTCAAGGACAATAGATACAGGCCTTGCCAAAGACACCCGCACCCCGTGAATTAATTTTTAAAAAATCAGGCAGTGTTCAAAATACCAGTCGATCTGATCCTGTAAGTTTTCCCCATAAGTGGACTAATTTAAAATGACCCCCAACATCTGGAATGCTGACTGCCCGTCTAAAAGACTCAGTTCACTGCATGGAAATAAGCAAAATATGTAAGTGCACCAACAGGCAGCTCCGAAAAAGAATTGAAAAAGAAAAATTGCGTGAAGAAAATAATTGGCTGAGGGCTGTGTAAAGTTCATGGTCATTCAACATACTATGATCTTGGCAAACTAATACCGAGTCATATTTGTCCACAAATCTAAAAGATGGCATTAATACTGAAGAAAGTCCTAGAAAATGCACAAACTGCTTGGTGAGTTTTGATAAACATTTAAATTGGTTGAATAAATTCACAAATTTTGCACACACATTTAAGAATGGCTCACCATTATTTCCACACAGAACATGTAAATTCACAGCCATTACAGCAAAAATAAATAGAGTACGACATCAGCAAATAAATATCCCTGAATAATTAAAATTAAAAGAAAACAACTCTAAAATACATTATACATCCCTTTCTAGTTCACTTTCACTATGAATTGACCTTAAGTAATTTTGCTCCAGATAATGGATTTGAGTCAAACTCAAACATAAGATACACCTATTTTTGACCTCCTTCTCACATCGAGCATCTCACAATGCACTGCTAATATTGCAAAAATATCACAATATAACAAAAAAATATCAAGAGGACTGAGGAAACCAAACAGTGGGTGTTGATGATATCAATGGGAGGCCTAGTTTGAATGAGTAACTGAGCTTCAAGCTGTGAATGGCCCGACAACACCCTCGCTGAGGACCTGTGCTCCAGAATTAGTTGCACCCCGAGACAAGCTGTTCCAGTACAGCATTTCAAATTCAATCCAGCCAATTGTGCCTGCTATCGTTCCACTGCCAATCAGCAAAGTGATGGAAGGATTCATCAACAGTGCTGTAACACCACTTACCCTTCAGTAACCTGCTCACTGTTGTTTAGTTTGGATTCAGCAAGGTCCATTAGGCTCCAGACCTCATTACAGCCTTGGTCCAAACATGGACACAAGAACTGAATTCCATCGGTGAGGTAAAAGTGACTGCTCTTGATACGATGGCAGAATTTAACCAAGTGTAGCACCAAGGAGCTCTGGTCAGGGGTAAACTGCTCCAGTGGCTAGAATCAAACCTGGCATGAAGGAATATGGCTGTGGTTGTTGAAGGACAATCATCTCGACCCCAGGAATCCATGCCAATACATTATCCCCAATCCCATGAGCCCTAACCTTGTGTGACAACCTACTGTGTGGCATCTTATCCAATGCATTCTGAAAATCCAAATATACTACATCCACTGGTCCCCCCTTATCTACCCTGCTCGTTACACCCTCAAGAAACTCTAGTAATTGTCCCTAGTATGATTTCCCTTTCATAAAACCATGATGACTCTGCATAATCATTGTGATTTCCCAAGGCCCCTGTTACCACTTCCTTAATAATAGATACTAGCATTTTCCCTACTACTGATATCAGGCTAACTGAACTGTTGTTTCCTGTTTTCTCTTTCCTTTCTTGAATAGTGGGGTTACAATTGCTACCTTCCAATCCATGGGGACCTTGAGGGGATTCTGGAAGATCAAAATCAATGCATCAACTTTCTCTGCAGCCACCTCTTTTAAAACCCTAGGATGTAGGCCATCAGTTCCAGGGGAGTTGTCGGCTTTTAGCCAAATTAATTTCCATAGTACTTTTTCTTTACAAATATTAATTACTTTAACTTCCTCGCTCTCATTAATCCATTGGTTCCCCACACTTTCTGATATGTTCTTTGTGTCTTCTACTGGTGATTTCGCCCACCAGGGCGAGTCCGGGCAGCCAAGGTAGGTGGCGGGCTACAACCCCGCCCCTGGCTTCATCCTGCGCTCGGCAAAGAATTTTACCTAGATGGGGCTTGTTAAGCCTACCCTGCAAGGTTCCTGGCCAATTAAAAGGAAGAGAGTCTGATGACATAATTTGAAGATGTATCATCAGCCTTAAAGGGACCATGTCCACTTTCATTTTGACAGTTGTGCAGTCAGTGCTGCATTATTACATCCCCATCTCACGAGCCATCCCTCACACTCAACCTTATCCTTGTCCAATCATATCAACGAACATCACACAAAAGTCGTACTTAGGTCTTTTAGCCAATGTTCATGGAAAGTTTCTGCTAATGTGTTGTCAAACATTGACATTTTTATAGTGAACACTTTGTTTTCTTGGACAGATTTGTGTGTACCTTTGCAAGTGGTTTAGTGAGTTGTAGTGAGTGGCATCACATAAGAGTACCGCCCAGAATAGTGATGAGTGTGAAAGGAATGGGTTGAGCACTGTAAGGATGCTTTATGGTGTTGGTGTGGGGTGGTGCCAAACTGCCGCATCATGTGGCAGCCAGGATGTACAGCATCAAGTGAAGTAAATCTGTCCATGGTGAGACCATCCATGACCTCCCGGGTAGCAATGTGGTCAGGTGCTGATGCCCTGCGTCCTTTGCAGCATCGGTGATTGCAGAGAAGGCCAGTGTTGTTGTTGGTGATGCTGGTGTGAGGGCTCATCATGGTGGGATTCTGAGGATCAAAGTGATATTTTTTCAAGGGCACTGATGCTGCTGGAATAGATGGCAGCTGAAGTTGAGATGACAGACGTGATCTGTCAATGGTGAAAGCTTGGCTCTAAGGAGGTGACCATGGATAGAGGCCAAACACTTCCAACCTGTATAAAGTTGAAAAGTGTATTCCAAATCGTGAAGGCTCCAGCTTCTAAGATTGAAAAATGAACAGCTGTGACATGGCAACTTTTATACCATTTTTAAAGCTGACAACAATTCAGAGGAATGGAGAGTCATCGAGAACCCAACCTACTTACCTGACGAGATTCCCGAGCATCAGGAACCTTGTAAAAAAGTGGAAAAACGCTAAGTACATGGTAAAATGCTGTTTAAATGCCTTTTAGCAAGCTCTTAACTATGTCAATTGGATGCCCTGCTGCTTAGTGTCGGGTCTGTAAAGCAGACAGATTCGACATTTGGGAAACTGACATGGAGGCGAGTTGACAGCGGGCTCCCGACTCGCTGTCAATCTTTTAGATTTTAACAGTGGACCCACCTCCGAACCTGTCCTCTGAACATCAGCAAAATTCCGGACAAAATATTTGTTTGACGTTTCTGTCATTTCCCTATTCCCCATGACAATTTCTCCTGTCTCTGCCTCTAAGGGACCCACATTTACTTTTGCTAATCTCTTCCCTTTTACATACTTATAAAAGTTCTGACAATTGTTTTTTTATATTTCTCGATAATTTACTCTCATTCTATTTTCTCCAACTTGATCACATTCTTTGTCATCCTTTACTGATTTTTAAAACCCTCCCAATGCTCAGGCTTACTGTTCTTTTTGGCAACCACCTTAGAGCAAGCTTTCACCTCTTCTTTTAATCTAATACTCTCCTCAACTTTTATAGTTAGCCACAGTTGTACCACTTTTCCAGTGGGAATTTTATTATTCAAGGGAACGTATATTTGTTGCGAACTATGATTTATTTATTTAAATGTTTACAATTGCTTATCTACTATCATATGTTTTAAGCTAATTTCTCAATCTACCTCAACCAATTCATCCCTCATATGTCCATAATTGGCTTTGTTTCAATTTAAAACCCTAGTTTCAGAATTAACCACATCACTCTCAAAATTAATTGGAAATTCTAGCATATTATGATCACTCTTCCCCAGAGGATCCTTTACGATAAGATTACTAGTGCATCCTGTCTCATTACACAATACGACATAAAATAACCTGTTCCTATAAAATAGTTGGTTCCTCAACATATTGTTCGAGAAAATTGTTCTAGAAAATTGTTCTAAATGTATTCAATGAATTCATTCGCCAAGCTACTTTTGCCAATTTGGTTTACTCAGTCTATAAGATTAAAGTTTCCCAGGGTTATTATATTACCCTTGTTACATGCTCCTGTAATTTGCTGATTTATACTCTGTTGAACACTATATACTGTTATAAACTATTTCCACCAGAGTTTTCTCCCCTTTCTTAGCTCCACCCATACTGATTCTACATCCTTATTATCTGGTCAAAGATCTTTCTCATGACAGCCTTTATCTCATCCTTTATTATCAGGTCTACCCCATGTCCTTTCCATTTTGTCAATCTTTTCTAAAAGTCAAGTAACCTGGAATATTTAGTCCCCAACTTCGGTCACTCTGCAACCATGTTTCAGTAATGGCTTCTAGATAAACCTATTTATCCCTATTTTTATATTGATTCATCTATCTGGTTATGAATGCTTTGTGTATTCATATATAGCACCTTTAATTTTAACTTTTTATTATTTTCCCCGATGTGGCCTTAATCGTTAATGTCCTATTTCCATTGTTAAACTCTCTGTCCTTTCTTGACATAATCTGCTTGATTTAACCTAAGTCACTACTCTGATCTACAGACTTGAGTTTTCTCTTTAGACTTAGATTTACCCTTACCCGAACCCTCCCTCTCATTAGTTTAAAACCCTATCTAAGACCTGAATAACATCCAGACCGGCGCTCAAAAGTTTCAAGTAACATTCATGCCACACAATTGCCAGGAAATGACCATATCCAACAAGAGAGACTAACCACCCTTTGCCATTCAATGGCATTACCAGCGCTAAATCCGGCATCAATATTTTGGGGATCACCACTGACCAAAGGTTCAACTGAACCAGCCATGTAAATGGTTTGGCTACAACAGCAGATCAGAGGCTGGATACTCTGTGGTGAATGGCTCACCTTCTGACTAATTCAAGCCTCTCCATCATCTACAAGACATAAGTGAGGAGTGTGATGGAATACTCTCCACTTGTCTGGATGGGTGTAGCAGCAACATCACTCAAGAAACTTTGCCACCATCCAGGACGCTTCATCAGCACTTCAACCACCCTTGTAAACATCCACCACCAGTGTACCATGGCTGCAGTATATACTATCTACAGGATGTACTTCAGCAAGTTGCAAAGGCTTCTTCGGCAACACCTCCACCACAAAATAAGCATATGGGAACCCCATCACCCCCAAGTTCTCCTCTAAATCACACAGCAATCGACTTGGATACATATCGCCATTCTTTCATCATTGCTGGGTCAAAATTCTGGAACTCCCCACCTAACAGTACTCATCATCAGAGGCAGTCCCTCGAAATGAGGATGACTTGCTTCCACATGAAAAAAGGATGAGTTCACAGGCGTTTCAATGAAGGACCTAATATTCCAGGTCCTGAACTACATAGTGTAGAGTGGAAGATTCCTCTGCATTGATTTTTTTTAACATGTGGTGGCCGTTGCACACCAGCCACCACACGGGCTTGACAGAGCTAGGTCTTGGTCCAGTGGCAAGGATAAACCAAGATGACTGGAGACCTGCTCAGCCACATGGGAGTGTGGGCTGGCCCGTGCTATCCTTGGACCCTCACCTATTCTGGCCCCGAACTCGCGCCTCTCCTGGACCCCGATCACGTTCCTCTACAATCTCTCGCCGCTCCTTCGCCCCGACCTCACCGCTCCTGCTCTACGTGCCCATGCTCCAATCAGCGACCTGGACCTTGATGACATCCCTCTTCGCTGCCGTCACCTTTCTGCACCAGCTCATGCTGTACCTTGCAGTGGTATGCTGCCACGCTGCACATGGCCGCCGCTCAACGCTCCTTTTATGGCCCCGACCTGCCCGTGATGGTCTCTCGCAGGTCAGTACTGTACTGTACAGTACTGTAAGAGTAACTTCACCGCTTATAGAGCAGCGGGTCAAGAGGAAGGCTCACCACCTCTGGAGATCGGCAATAAATACTGGCTTTGCCAGAAATGGTCACGTCCCAAGAAAGATTTTTTTAAAGTTTTAATGGAACTGGAGCTGAAACAATAAATTATCTTAATGGCAATGTGGTGACACTGAATATTGCATCATTGGTGCCGAATACCAAGTGAGATGAACATAGGGTTTGATCGATATTCACCAAGTGAGAAGGTGAACAAGTGGAGACGTTGGTATTTTCCCACAGGTGGGAAGCAGAACTGTGATGTATCTATTTCGTATCAGTTAATTCCAGAAAACATTAGTCATGTTCTGGGATTAAGTAATATTGTCACACTGTCATGGAAATTCAAAAACCTCATGAAAGGAGGGCAAGGAATGAACAAGGAAGGACTTTTCCCCCCTACATGTGCAGCTTAGTGATGATGAATAAAAAATATGTCTTTACTTTTGTAGTTGTAGACACAAACAATCTATTTGATAGTTGACTCATTTATAATAATCTGCTAATTTTTTTCTCCCTGGGTAGCTGCAGGACAGGCAGCACTGAACCATGGCTTGTTGTGACAATAATGTTTAATGTTTGCACATTAATGCACATTTCAAAGAGTGCATGAATCTTACCTTTCAAACTTAATTCAGATCACCTTAGATGTAGTTTCCACCTCTGTGATTCCAGTGAACAATTTACTTTCAGGCTGATAATCTTAAATGTGTTGAGGTTACTCCAGGGCAAGTGGCTACTTAAAGCTAATTGCCATCAAGTAAGGCCTCAAATTCAACAAATGGATCACTGCTGGTTCAAGTTGTGATGTGAATACATGATATTCGTGTTTGCATTTCGTGCAGGAGTATTTGCATAAATGGACAGGATAATCTGCCACTGACAACTGGCTCAGTTTCCCACTGTCATTCAAAGAGCAAATCAGTCAATGCTAAGCTTCCATCTGATGATTGCATCCAGGGTAACAGTTGGGGTACTGTTAATGGCCTCCGTGCACTTGATATTTGTATAATGTATATTTTTGTTTTGCAAGTCGACATTTAATAACCATTAGGGCCTTGGAATTCAGTGGTAGATGACTGTAACTCCCAGGAAAACTGTAAAGGCTGAAACAGGCCTTGAAATTCATGCGTCTACTTCTTGAATGGCGTGTTTTCATTGTGGATGTTCGGAAACAGTCTAACCCAAAGAGAAAACTGGAACAAGGCCCGAGGGAGGGTAAAATGGCACCTTTATTCAAACACAATAAGTGAAAAATGTAGAGTGTGTTATAAGTGTGCTGATGCATTTCAAGTCTGGGAAATTTCACTCTCCCAACTAGCCAGAGACCAGTTAATTTGAAGCTTTGAAGAGATGAGGAACAAGGAAACTTGGCCCTTACAAGAAACATCTGTGTATTTATCCTCCATCTCCAACTGTCACGGTTTCCCTGCCCTCTTCTGGTCTTCCTTTTAGTGATTCCTTTGAGGCCCTTTGCAGCTCTTCTGAGGCTAACTCAACAATTGTTGAATTAATTTGCTCAGTTAATATTGAAGTAATAATGTTGAGTGGCAAGTTATTTTAAAATGTGTTCAAGCCAGCTTTGATGTTATTACAGCAGCAGCATCTGTGTAAATATTAACTTTCTGCATATTTAAGCATAAACTGCTGTAAAAAAAACACGACACATATTTGTTTGTTGCTCTCCTCAAATCATCGACCATACATTAGATGGAAATGACAGGACAGCTCTGCAATTTGCGAATGTTGAATTTGCTCCCTTTTAAAAGATGCGTTCCACTCTGAGACAGAAACAGAGATTTGCACATTCATTTTCTTTTTCATGGCAGGCAGCTGCCAATGGCATATGGCTGAAATAAAAATGTGCTGAACTCTTAATCCTGCTAAATCCAACTAAAATCAAGAATTTGACCACCACTCTCATTTCTGATCACAAATTCACGAGGTTTCTGAATCAAGTTAAATATCTAATTACCTTTGCTTCTTCGCCTGCCTCTGTGTTCCGAGTAGAAGGTGAGATGCGTCTCATCATCTGCTTCTGTACCAGAATCCTCTTCTGCTCTTAGAATTCCACTCCCACCTACAAAAAATATACAGAGCTGCTTGAACCACAATAGATAAATTGCCTCCTTTTGTTTTGAAGTTCAGAAAGCTCGCGATAGGTCAAGGCCCAGAAGCACAGGTCATCACCAAAGTTGCAGCAGAAAAGAAAGTTGAAGCAAATCATAAAGTGGCTTTTGGGTGGCTCTAGGTTTGGATTTTAAAAGGACTAACCGATGCAGCTGAGTCGTTCCACAGTTCTAATAGTTTACAATCATTACAGTAAAGGTTTTCAATCTGGGAATCTATTTTGAAAGTGTTTTCACCTGCACACAGTGAGAGGACTACCAGGAAGGAGTCTAACAACAGATAATGAATCACATTATTATCATGTGCTCATTAAAGTGAGGGAGATCAGTTTCCATTTCACATCAACCAGTATCAGCATCAAGCATCTCCAGGTAAGGTAAAGCACAGTTGGATACAGAACAAAGCTCCCTCAAATCTACCTAAACATGCGCCTCAATTCCAACCTCAAAAGAGCTTCACTGACTACCGCAGTGTATAATTTTTCTGTTCTGACACTAACCATCTCAGATCTGTTGGAATGACATTGCCAATTAGTGCCAAATCAGGAACAGTTTTGAGCTGGAGGCCCATGCCCACTAGAGGCAGAATAGGAACTGCCCAAAGCCATTTAATTGGAGAGACCTTTACACTGGCAGGGTGTCATGGACGGCTGGAGCACAGACTCCCAGTACCTGCAAAATGCAACAAAGCAACAAAGCCAAAATCTGCACTCCCAGTGATGTCCAAAAACTGATTTCTCCTGGGTACTGAGAGTGGTAGTTGGTAATGAAGAAAACAAGTGCTTCTTTTCCCACTGACCCTGTCAGCTATGGCTCAGTTGATAGTACACTTGCCTCTGATTCAGAAGGTTGTGGGTTCAAGTCCCAGAGACTTGAGCATAAAAATCTAGACTGACACTTCAGTGCAGTACAGAGGGAGTGCTGCATCATCAGAGGTGCCGTCTTTCGGATGAGACGTTAAATCGAGGACCCATCTGCTCTCTCAGTTGGATATAAAAGGTCCCATGGCACTATTTTGAAGAAGAGCAGAGGAGTTATCCCTGGTGTCCTGGCCAATATGTATCCCTGAAACAACATCACTAAAACTGATTATCTGGTCATGATCACATTGCTGTTTGTAGGAGCGAACTGTGCAAAAATTGGCTGCCATGTTTCCTACATTACAACAGTGACTACACTTCAAAAGTACTTCATTGGCTGTAAAGTGCTTTGGGACATCCTGAGGTTGTGAAAGGTGCTATATAAATATAAGTCTTTCTTTCTTTCTCTCTCTAAAAGGATCCACAATCACTTGCAAAAGGAAAGAAGGGCTCAGAAATGAAGGTTTCCTGCCTCAAATGCAGTCCCCTTGAAGCACAATATGAAAGTACCTTGTAAAATGTAGCACCGCATTTATTTTAAGATCAATAAGACCAGAACAGAAGAACTGTATCTTTGTATTTTTACTTCAAACAAACATAAACATAAAAACAGGTCGTTCCGAGTGACTGAAAGTGAGGTCTAATTTGCAAGTGTTTTTGCTCGTACACACCCTCAGAATCTGTATGTTGTTGTACATTTCTTTATGAACAGAGTCTGTGAGTCGAAGAACCTGTATTTCCTTCCCTCAATCTACAGCGAGCATTGACAACGCAAGATACTGAGAGACAATTGATGTCTCTACACTGCATGCGAGTTTTTCGGGCCCAATTCGCATCCTGATTTGCTGCACTGCAAACCTTTAAAGCTCCAACTGTGTAGTGCAGTGGAGCCTCTCAGTGCGATGCAAAATGTTCCTCCTGTCTCATTATCTTGTCAAACTTGCTAACAGTCAAAGCCAAGTTCCTAAGTGTCTTGTTGAACGCACTGCAGGAGGATTGGAGTATTCTTTCTGCTGAAATAACAAACAAAGACAGCAGCAGCTTGCTTTTTACTAGTTGTTAGCCATACCATAGGTTCTTTTTTGTTTTAGACAAAAGAAAGTTCAAAAGCAGGTACACGGAGGGAGAATAATTTGAAATAACAGGTATTTTACAGTGTGTCTCTGATTGTGCCTCTCAAATAAGATATCATTGCTATTTGAATCAAGTTTACAATGAAACATTTTACCATGTCTTAGTCCTGTTTTTAAGGAGCATATCCATGTACCCACAACATTCGCTAAACTTCATAGAACTGATGGTGACCAACAGACTAGTTCTACCATGTGAACTTTTTTGGGGCAAAATTTAAAGTTTGAGACCCACAATCACTAGCAAAAGGGAAGAGGGACTCAGAAATCTGGTGAGCATGTGCACTTAAACAATATAAAGGGAGTTGCCAATGAAACAAAATTATGTAAATTGTGAACTCTGCTTGCTGACCCTCTTTCCCCAGGGTCACACAACTACTAGGTCGGAGATGTTGGAGCAGATAGTCTGCTCCCACACTGATGTCAAACACTTTCTTATCAAAGCCTCCTTGATAAAGTGCAACATCCCCACCGGCAGCTGCGAATCCCTGGCCCAAGACAGCCTTAAGTGGTGGAAGAGCATCCGGGAGGGCGCTGAGCACCTCAAGTCTCATCGTCGAGAGCATGCAGAAATCAAATGCAGACAGCGGAAGGAGCGTGCGGCAACCCAGGCTCCCCACCCACCCTTTCCTTCAACCACTGTCTGCTCCACCTGTAACAGAGACTGTAATTCCTGCATTGGACTGTACAGCCACCTGAGAACTCACTTTCAGAGTGGAAGCAAGTCTTCCTCGATTTCGAGGGACTGACTATGATGATGGATGACTCTCTGCCAGGAGATGTACAAACCCGTTTCAGAGGAACCCCCTCTTTCTGGTTTTCCATGCACCCTGTGAGAAGACAGTGAGCACACCTTCTCCCTCGACTCAGCATCTCTTCCGAGTGCAACTGGCAGACTAAAACTTAAGCTGAATGTGTTGTGTATGTATAACATAAGTATACTCCCTGTACACTCAATGTATAGTTACATAAGACTACTGGATGTACTGTATACACTATGTTTGTACCACCAGAGGCTGCAACTGGTGGAGACCTAGGGGTCACCTGTACACGACAGGTAACCAGGTATAAAAGGGAACTCATCATGCTGTACCCTCACTCAGGAGCTGTAATAAATGGAGTAAGATCACCATAGTTCAAGTACAATACCTCACCTCGTGGAGTCATTACTAGAGTGCTTACAGACACAATAGAATGGACATCATCAATGGAGTCTTCAGCATACGGCACTGGGAGATGGTACTCAAGTGGGAAACACTGCAAACAATTCAACAGAATAAATAGAAACATAGAAATTTACAGTGCAGAAGGAGGCCATTTTGGCCCATCATGACCGCGCCAGTCGACAAAGAGCCACACGGCCCTTGGTCAGCAGCCTTAAAGGTTACATATAAAACTATGAACAATGACGGAAAGACAAAGAGCACCCAGCCCAACCAGTCCGCCCCACACAATTACAACACCCCTTATACTAAAACATCTACTCTCCACCCCAACCGGAGCCATGTGATCTCCTGGGAGAGGCAAAAACCAGATAAAAACCCAGGCCAATTTAAGGAGAAAAAAATCTGGGAAAATTCCTCTCCGACCCATCCAGGTGATCGAAACTAGTCCAGATCTCCCTGGCCGTATTCTATTCCCTGCAGTAATTACCATTATATCTGCGCCGTCCAACAAAAGATCATCCAGTCTAATCCCAATTACCAGCTCTAGGTCTGTAACCCTGCAGGTTACTGCACTTTAAGTGACCATCCAACCATCTCTTAAAAGTGGTGAGGGTTTCTGCATCCACCACTCTTTCAGGCAGCGAGTTCCAGATCCCCACAACCCTCTGCGTAAAGAAGCTCCCCCTCGAAACCTTCCACCAACCACCTTAAAACTATGCCCCCTCATAATAGATCCTTTCACCAATAGAAATAGACCCTTACTATCCACTATGCCCAGGCCCCTCAATATTTTGTACACCTCAATGAGGTCTCTTCTCAACCTCCTCTGTTCCAATGAGAACAAACCCAGCCTATCCAATCTGTCCTCATAACAAAGATGCTCCATTCCAGGCAGCATCCGAGTAAATCTCCTCTGCACCCTCTCTAGTGCAATCACGTCCTTCCTTAAATACGGCGACCAGAACTGCATGCAATACTCCAGCTGTGGCCGAACCAAAATATTATATAATTTAAGCATAACCTCCCTGCTCTTATATTTTATGCTCCGGCCAGTAAAGGCAAACATTCCATATGCCTTCTTAACCAACTTAGCCACCTGACCTGCTACTTTCAGGGATATGTGGACAAGCACTCCAAGGCCCCTTTGTTCATCTACACTATTAAGTGGCCTATCGTTTAATGTGTATACCCTTTCCTTATTAGCCCTCCCAAAGTGTATCACCTCACACTTCTCTGATTAAATTTCATTTACCTCTGCTCTGTCCACCTGACCAGTAGATTGATATCCTCCTGCAGCCCATGACTTTCCTCTTCATTATCAACTACACAGCCAATTTTAGTGTCGTCTGCAAACTTCTTAATCATACTCCCTATATTCAAATCTAAATCGTTGATATATACCACAAAAAGCAAGGGACTCAGTACTGAGCCCTGCGGAACCCCACTGGAAACATCCTTCCAGTCACAAAAACATCCATCAATCATTATCCTTTGCTTCCGCCCACCAAGACAAATTTGGATCCAACTTGCCACTTTGCCCTGTATCCCATGGGCTTTAACCTTCATAACTAGTCTACCACGTGGAACTTTATCAAAAGCTTTGCCAAAGTCCATATATACTACATCATACGCATGACCCTCATGGACCCTCTTGGTTACCTCCTCAAATAATTCAATCAGGTGAGTCAAACACTCTCTTCCCTTAACAAATCTGTGCTGACTGTCCCTAATTAATCCTTGCCTTTCCAAATGCAGATTTTTCCTGTCCTTCAGGATTTTTTCCAATAATTTTCCCACCACTGAGGTGAGGCTGACAGGCCTGTAATTACTCAGCCTATCCCTTTTTCCCTTCTAAAACAAGGGTTCTACATTAGCAGTCCTCCAATCTTCCGGCACCATGCCCAGATCCAAAGAGGACTGGAAAATGATGGTCAAGGCCTCTGCTATTTCCTCTTTTAGAAACATAGAAACATAGAAAATAGGTGCAGGAGTAGGCCATTCGGCCCTTCGAGCCTGCACCGCCATTCAATGAGTTCATGGCTGAACATGCAACTTCAGTACCCCATTCCTGCTTTCTCGCCATACCCCTTGATCCCCCTAGTAGTTAGGAATACATCTAACTCCTTTTTGAATATATTCAGTGAATTGGCCTCAACAACTTTCTGTGGTAGAGAATTCCACAGGTTCACCACTCTCTGGGTGAAGAAGTTTCTCCTCATCTCGGTCCTAAATGGCTTACCCCTTATCCTTAGACTATGACCCCTGGTTCTGGACTTCCCCAACATTGGGAACATTCTTCCTGCATCTAACCTGTCTAAACCCATCAGAATTTTAAACGTTTCTATGAGATCCCCTCTCATTCTTCTGAACTCCAGTGAATACAAGCCCAGTTGATCCAGTCTTTCTTGATATGTCAGTCCCGCCATCCCGGGAATCAGTATGGTGAACCTTCATTGCACTCCCTCAAGTTAGGAGACCAAAACTATATACAATACTCCAGGTATGGCCTCACCAAGGCCCTGTACAACTGTAGTAACACCTCCTTGCCCCTGTACTCAAATCCCCTCGCTATGAAGACCAACATGCCATTTGCTTTCTTAACCACCTGCTGTACCTGCATGCCAACCTTCAATGACTGATGTACCATGACATCCAGGTCTCGTTGCACCTCCCCTTTTCCTAATCTGTCACCATTCAGGTAATAGTTTGTCTCCCTGTTTTTACGACCAAAGTGGATGACCCGGTTCAGTTTGTGCGCATATGCATGGCAACTTGAAACTTGGCAATCGGCCAATTAAAGTGAGAGCATCCTCAGAATCATTGGTTATGGAGCATATATAAAGGTGATGTCTGAATATTGATTTTTGTGTGGCTGAGTGAGTGGAAAGGAGTGTTGGATAGATGTAAGAGAGGTGCAAGTGTGATCTTTGAACATTACCTGCATTTGAGTCCAATAGACGAATGGCGCAAGAGTGTGCAAGACTATAGTGTCTCTGTACCCTGTTACAAACTCACCCGAGGCATGTATGTATCAGACACGGTCACTCTGTGACCTTCACTTTATTCCCAGGACCGAGGAGTGCTGACCCTGGGTGAGATCTCCCCTTTTATACCTGGAAGCCCAGGTGAGGAGTGTCTCCCGCAAGCTCACGCACTGTGTTCAGGGTGTGCATTTCAGCGGGTACAGGTACAGTGTGCATGAGTTGCAGTTACATACTATTATCATTGCAAGATGGTGAAATACATGACAAAGACGAACCAAGACTTTCCTCCATGAGAAAGTGGAGAAATTAGTGACTGTAATTGAGGAGAAATGGCTGGAGCTGGAGATCAGCAAGAGTGGTCCGTCAAAACTCTCACCCAAGGAGAAAAAGATGGAACCTCGATGCAGAAGAATTCTCCGCTGGGGTCAACACCGCAAGATCTGGAAGCCAGTGCAAGAAGAAATGGCAGGACATTGGTCAAGTAGTGAGTGTAAGTAATATCTTCATCTTTAAATTGAATTGCAGTGGAAAATGTCAGCATCTGTATGTGTCCCGCCCATCAGAAGCGCACCATGTCTGACAATTAATATTTTCATCTTTGCAGAAGAAATTGGCCCACAACAAGAGGGAGAGAACTAGAACAGGAGGAGGTCCACCAAATCTGCACCAACTGACACCCCTGGAACAGAGGGTTGCTGCCTTGGTGACTCGCACTGGCAGAAAAGAATCAGCTCTGCACAAGCTGGACCCACACCGCGAAGATGAGGGTGAGTCATTAAAATGCATAGTCGCTGTTCAAATCAACCTGCTGACTGGCCTGCTACGCGTAAGACTACTCATGCCACCCATCCTACCCCCTCCTGTGCTGATAACCATTTGACTGTTCTGTTGTCTTTTGCAGAAGAAGACGACACTCAAAATCGTGAGGAGCCAGATGCGTGCACTCCTGACCAAGGCAGGTGGGGGGAGGAGGGGTATATGGAAATGTGTGCTCAGGAGAATGCTGACCACGATATGGATCAGGACATCGCACAGGGCATCATAGAAACATAGAAACATAGAAAATAGGTGCAGGAGCAGGCCATTCAGCCCTTCTAGCCTGCACCGCCATTCAATGAGTTCATGGCTGAACATGAAACTTCAGTACCCCCTTCCTGCTTTCTCGCCATAACCCTTGATCCCCCGAGTAGTAAGGACTTCATCTAACTCCCTTTTGAATATATTTAGTGAATTGGCCTCAACTACTTTCTGTGGTAGAGAATTTCACAGGTTCACCACTCTCTGGGTGAAGAAGTTTCTCCTCATCTCGGTCCTAAATGGCTTACCCCTTATCCTCAGACTGTGACCCCTGGTTCTGGACTTCCCCAACATTGGGAACATTCTTCCTGCATCTAACCTGTCTAAACCCGTCAGAATTTTAAACGTTTCTATGAGGTCCCCTCTCATTCTTCTGAACTCCAGTGAATACAAGCCCACTTGATCCAATCTTTCTTGATAGGTCAGTCCCGCCATCCCGGGAATCAGTCTGGTGAACCTTCGCTGCACTCCCTCAATAGCAAGAATGTCCTTCCTCAAGTTAGGAGACCAAAACTGTACACAATACTCCAGGTGTGGCCTCACCAAGGCCCTGTACAACTGTAGCAACACCTCCCTGCCCCTGTATTCAAATCCCCTCGCTATGAAGGCCAACATGCCATTTGCTTTCTTAACCGCCTGCTGTACCTGCATGCTAACCTTCAATGACTGATGTACCATGACACCCAGGTCTCGTTGCACCTTCCCTTTTCCTAATCTGTCACCATTCAGATAATAGTCTGTCTCTCTGTTTTTACCACCAAAGTGGATAACCTCACATTTATCCACATTATACTTCATCTGCCATGCATTTGCCCACTCACCTAACCTATCCAAGTCACTCTGCAGCCTAATAGCATCCTCCTCGCAGCTCACACTGCCACCCAACTTAGTATCATCCGCAAATTTGGAGATACTGCATTTAATCCCCTCGTCTAAATCATTAATGTACAATGTAAACAGCTGGGGCCCCAGCACAGAACCTTGCGGCACTCCACTAGTCACTGCCTGCCATTCTGAAAAGTACCCGTTTACTCCTACTCTTTGCTTCCTGTCTGACAACCAGTTCTCAATCCACGTCAGCACACTACCCCCAATCCCATGTGCTTTAACTTTGCACATTAATCTCTTGTGTGGGACCTTGTCGAAAGCCTTCTGAAAGTCCAAATATACCACATCAACTGGTTCTCCTTTGTCCACTTTACTGGAAACATCCTCAAAAAATTCCAGAAGATTTGTCAAGCATGATTTCCCTTTCACAAATCCATGCTGACTTGGACTTATCATGTCACCATTTTCCAGATGCACTGCTATGACATCCTTAATAATTGATTCCATCATTTTACCCACTACTGAGGTCAGGCTGACCGGTCTATAATTCCCTGTTTTCTCTCTCCCTCCTTTTTTAAAAAGTGGGGTTACATTGGTTACCCTCCACTCCATAGGAACTGATCCAGAGTCAATGGAATGTTGGAAAATGACTGTCAATGCATCCGCTATTTCCAAGGCCACCTCCTTAAGTACTCTAGGATGCAGTCCATCAGGCCCTGGGGATTTATCGGCCTTCAATCCCATCAATTTCCCCAACACAATTTCCCGACTAATAAAGATTTCCCTCAGTTCCCCCTCCTTACTAGACCCTCTGACCCCTTTTATATCCGGAAGGTTGTTTGTATCCTCCTTAGTGAATACCGAACCAAAGTACTTGTTCAATTGGTCTGCCATTTCTTTGTTCCCCGTTATGACTTCCCCTGATTCTGACTGCAGGGGACCTACGTTTGTCTTCACCAACCTTTTTCTCTTTGCATACCTATAGAAACTTTTGCAATCCGCCTTAATGTTCCCTGCAAGCTTCTTCTCGTACTCCATTTTCCCTGCCCTAATCATACCCTTTGTCCTCCTCTGCTGAGTTCTAAATTTCTCCCAGTCCCCAGGTTCGCTGCTATTTCTGGCCAATTTGTATGCCACTTCCTTGGCTTTAATACTATCCCTGATTTCCCTAGATAGCCACGGTTGAGCCACCTTCCCTTTTTTATTTTTACGCCAGACAGGAATGTACAATTCTTGTAATTCATCCATGCGGTCTCTAAATGTCTCTAAATGTCTCTAAAAATCAAACTGCCAGAACCCTCCATGAGCTCCTTCTGAAGTTGCGGGTCCAAGTGGCGGTCGGGAAATGCACCTGGGGACACCCAGTCCCCCACCGTCCCAACCTGCGCCTCGCACTGGAGGGGTGCCACTAGCCAGACCCACGGCAAGGGGAAGGAGAAGCCGACCAGTCTCTCCTGAGAGGCAGCCCTCAGCAGAGGTTAATCCGGTTGTTTCATTGGGTGAGGAGACCAATCCCCTCACAAGATCACTCGTGGGGTGCGTAATGAGGTCGTGACACTGTTGGGTGAAATCTCTGCACTAAGACAGGAAGTGAGGGTGGGCATTTCAGAGGGTGTGCAGACGATGGCAGATGCAATGAGGGAGCTGGCTTCTGCAATAAGGGCACAGAGGCCGGAGACTCAAATGCCACTCCCACTTCAATCCACGCACCAGCCACCGGTCAGACCCAAGCCGGGCCCACCGACCACCATCACCGACCCTATGAGGAAGTGCACTCTCCCTGAGATGTGGGTGAAGGGTGGGTGCAGACTTTCTTTCCTGGTGTTGCTGTTGTTGTTGTTGGTGTCATTGAAGTGCACTGTAAAATTTCCAATCAAAGATATTTTGCATCAAAACTGAATCATCCTCCATTAGGACCATGCAACATTTAGGGTCAACTGTAAAAAGTAAAAATCCCTCACACCTGCAGTCATGTGTGCCTGCCGCCCCTAGCCCTGGCGGGAGAGCTAGCCGGTGCATTCTGCAGTTGGCAAGGTAGGACTGCCATATTTTCAGTAGCTGATTTATCTTTCATTTATTTGTAATGATGTTGTGCAGCTGTTGTGCTGAAACATAGAAACATCGAAACATAGAAAATAGGTGCAGGAGTAGGCCATTCGGCCCTTCGAGCCTGCACCGCCATTCAATAAGGTCATGGCTGATCATTCCTTCAGTACCCCTTTCCTGCTTTCTCTCCATACCCCTTGATCCCCTTAACCGTAAGGGCCATATCTAACTTAATGAAGATGTTGTAATGTTGTGTTAGTGCTTTGGAATCCTCTAACTCACTTCCCCTCTCCCGCCCACCCCAATCTCTGGCTACCTGTGCTGATTTCTTAAATATAGGTAAGGTTTTTCTGTGCCTACAAAAGTGGCCACATACACTGGCCTAAGTTAGTTTGGAGTAACTTTCAGCTGGCTAAATTTGCTTCTATGGCCAGAAGAGGCATAAGTGCCTTGTCACACACCCTTTTGGAGAGAACAAACTAAACTAGAAAAAAACCTAACGAACTGACTTACATTGGAGCAAGTTAAATGGGGACATTTGCGATTTTTAAGTTACTCCAAAAAAAACAGGACAATTCTTGGGGAAATTTGGGCCCTAAGTCCCTCGACATCCAGGGGGCTCGAGAATTATTTTTCCCAGCCTTTTTCTTTAAAGGCACATGTTTGGCCTGAGCCTTCTGGATCTCCTCCTTGAATGCCTCCCATGTTCCAACACTGATTTATCCACAAGTAGCTGGTTCCAGTCCACTGTGGCCAAATCACTCCTTAACTTAGCTTTTCCCTAATTCGTAACTTTTATTCCAGGCCTATTCTTGTCCTTATCCATAACCAACTTGAATCTGACTGAATTATGATCACTGGCACCCAAGTACCCTTTTTTAAAAAGGGCAGGTAAACTTTTGAGCAATTCATATATATATGCCTTGGGGGAAAAAAGTCACAGGGCTCAATTTTCCCCAGTGATTTGTGCCTTCTTTTTGGCACGTGCCGCTTTTTTGGCCTAAGTTAAAAATACAAGTTTCCCTAATCAATGCGCACCAGCGTAACTCAGTTAGTTACGATTGTTTTAGGTTCGTTTTTTTATTGAGTCATGGGGGCGTAACCTACCACCTGTGCCAATTCTGGCCATTTAGGCAAGTTTGACCAGATCCGGTTTATTCCAATTCTTCTTAGGCCGGCCTTTGTGGCTTCTGTGGAAAAACCTTCTGGTGAGTTAAGAAAATCGGCGCAACTAAGGAAATCAGCGGAACAGATGCCCAGACAGCAGCAGCAGGAGAGGTAAGAAAGAGTGGGAGAGTGGGGGGAGAAGCATCTCGGGCATAGTTAGGAGCGCCGCTCGGCCACGGATAGGTGCGGGGACCAGGAAGAGGGAGGCCATTCGGCCAGGGATAGGTATGGGGACCAGGACCGGGAGGCCATTCAGCCTGGGATAGGTGCAGGGATCAGGAGGGAGGAGGCCATTCGGCCAGAGAAAGGTGTGGGGATCAGGAGGGAGGAGGCCATTTGGCTAGGGATAGGTGCCAGGATTGGGATCGGCATGGTTGGGGGGGGGGGGGGCTGGTGCGGGGGACTTTAACAATTTAATGTAGGTAAGTTGCTGCAATGTGCATCAAGACAGTGTTTGAGGTAAATTAAAAAGTAGGACCTCAAAAGTAGTAATCTCGGGATTGCTACCAGTGCCACGTGCTAGTCAGAGTAGGAATCGCAGGATAGCTCAGATGAATACGTGGCTTGAGCAATGGTGCAGCAGGGAGGGATTCAAATTCCTGGGGCATTGGAACCGGTTCTGGGGGAGGTGGGACCAGTACAATCCGGACGGTCTGCACCTGGGCAGAATCGGAACCAATGTCCTCGGGGGAAGTGTTTGCTAGTGCTGTTGGGGAGGAGTTAAACTAATATGGCAGGGGGATGGGAACCAATGCAGGGAGATAGAGGGAAACAAAAAGGAGGCAAAAACAAAAGACAGAAAGGAGATGAGGAAAAGTGGAGGGCAGAGAAACCCAAGGCAAAGAACAAAAAGGGCCATTGTACAGCAAAATTCTAAAAGGACAGAGGGTGTTAAAAAAACAAGCCTAAAGGCTTTGTGTCTTAATGCAAGGAGTATCCGCAATAAGGTGGATGAATTAACTGTGCAAATAGATGTTAACAAATATGATGTGATTGGGATTACGGAGACGTGGCTCCAGGATGAGCAGGGCTGGGAACTCAACATCCAGGGGTATTCAACATTCAGGAAGGATAGAATAAAAGGAAAAGGAGGTGGGGTAGCATTGCTGGTTAAGGAGGAGATTAAGGCAATAGTTAGGAAGGACATTAGCTTGGATGATGTGGAATCTATATGGGTAGAGCTGCAGAACACCAAAGGGCAAAAAACGTTAGTGGGAGTTGTGTACAGACCTCCAAACAGTAGTAGTGATGTTGGGGAGGGCATCAAACAGGAAATTAGGGGTGCGTGCAATAAAGGTGCAGCAGTTATAATGGGTGACTTTAATATGCACATAGATTGGGCTAACCAAACTGGAAGCAATACGGTGGAGGAGGATTTTCTGGAGTGCACAAGGGATGGTTTTTTAGACCAATATGTCGAGGAACCAACTAGGGGGGAGGCCATCTTAGACTGGGTGTTATGTAATGAGAAAGGATTAATTACCAATCTCGTTGTGCGAGGCCCCTTGGGGAAGAGTGACCATAATATGGTGGAATTCTGCATTAGGATGGAGAATGAAACAGTTAATTCAGAGACCATGGTCCAGAACTTAAAGAAGGCTAACTTTGAAGGTATGAGGCGTGAATTGGCTGAGATGGATTGGCGAATGATACTTAAGGGGTTGACTGTGGATGGGCAATGGCAGACATTTAGAGACCGCATGGATGAACTACAACAATTGTACATTCCTGTCTGGCATAGAAATAAAAAAGGGAAGGTGGCTCAACCGTGGCTATCAAGGGAAATCAGGGATAGTATTAAAGCCAAGGAAGTGGCATACAAATTGGCCAGAAATAGCAGCGAACCTGGGGACTGGGAGAAATTTAGAACTCAGCAGAGGAGGACAAAGGGTTTGATTAGGGCAGGGAAAATGGAGTATGAGAAGAAGCTTGCAGGGAACATTAAGACGGATTGCAAAAGTTTCTATAGATATGTAAAGAGAAAAAGGTTAGTAAAGACAAATGTAGGTCCCCTGCAGTCAGAATCAGGGGAAGTCATAACGGGGAACAAAGAAATGGCGGACCAATTGAACAAGTACTTTGGTTCGGTATTCACGAAGGAGGACACGAACAACCTTCCGGTTATGAAAGGGGTCGGGGGGTCTAGTAAGGAGGAGGAACTGAGGGAAATCCTTATTAGCCGGGAAATTGTGTTGGGGAAATTGATGGGATTGAAGGCCGATAAATCCCCAGGGCCTGATGGACTGCATCCCAGAGTACTTAAGGAGGTGGCCTTGGGAATAGTGGATGCGTTGACAGTCATTTTCCAACATTCCATTGACTCTGGATCAGTTCCTATGGAGTGGAGGGTAGCCAATGTAACCCCACTTTTTAAAAAAGGAGGGAGAGAGAAAACAGGGAATTATAGACCGGTCAGCCTGACATCGGTAGTGGGTAAAATGATGGAATCAATTATTAAGGATGTCATAGCAGTGCATTTGGAAAGAGGTGACATGATAGGTCCAAGTCAGCATGGATTTGTGAAAGGGAAATCATGCTTGACAAATCTTCTGGAATTTTTTGAGGATGTTTCCAGTAGAGTGGATAAGGGAGAACCAGTTGATGTGGTATATTTGGACTTTCAGAAGGCGTTCGACAAGGTCCCACACAAGAGATTTATGTGCAAAGTTAGAGCACATGGGATTGGGGGTAGAGTACTGACATGGATTGAGAACTGGTTGTCAGACAGGAAGCAAAGAGTAGGAGTAAATGGGTACTTTTCAGAATGGCAGGCAGTGACTAGTGGGGTACCGCAAGGTTCTGTGCTGGGGCCCCAGCTGTTTACACTGTACATTAATGATTTAGATGAGGGGATTAAATGTAGTATCTCCAAATTTGCGGATGACACTAAGTTGGGTGGCAGTGTGAGCTGCGAGGAGGATGCTGTGAGGCTGCAGAGCGACTTGGATAGGTTAGGTGAGTGGGCAAATGCATGGCAGATGAAGTATAATGTGGATAAATGTGAGGTTATCCACTTTGGTGGTAAAAACAGAGAGACAGACTATTATCTGAATGGTGACAGATTAGGAAAATGGGAGGTGCAAAGAGACCTGGGTGTCATGGTACATCAGTCATTGAAGGTTGGCATGCAGGTGCAGCAGGCGGTTAAGAAAGCAAATGGCATGTTGGCCTTCATAGCAAGGGGATTTGAGTACAGGGGCAGGGAGGTGTTGCTACAGTTGTACAGGGCATTGGTGAGGCCACACCTGGAGTATTGTGTACAGTTTTGGTCTCCTAACCTGAGGAAGGACATTCTTGCTATTGAGGGAGTGCAGCGAAGGTTCACCAGACTGATTCCCGGGATGGCAGGACTGACCTATCAAGAAAGACTGGATCAACTGGGCTTGTATTCACTGGAGTTCAGAAGAATGAGAGGGGACCTCATAGAAACATATAAAATTCTGACGGGGTTAGACAGGTTAGATGCAGGAAGAATGTTCCCAATGTTGGGGAAGTCCAGAACCAGGGGTCACAGTCTAAGGATAAGGGGTAAGCCATTTAGGACCGAGATGCGGAGGAACTTCTTCACCCAGAGAGTGGTGAACCTGTGGAATTCTCTACCACAGAAAGTTGTTGAGGCCAATTCACTAAATATATTCAAAAAGGAGTTAGATGAGGTCCTTACTGCTAGGGGGATCAAGGGGTATGGCGAGAAAGCAGGAATGGGGTACTGAAGTTGAATGTTCAGCCATGAACTCATTGAATGGCGGTGCAGGCTAGAAGGGCCGAATGGCCTACTCCTGCACCTATTTTCTATGTTTCTATGTATCTGCTCCAGAAACAGTCCAGTGTTATACCAAAGTGACCATTCTTCTTGTGTGAGCCGAGACAATGACTGAGTCAACCATGAAGGAATGAAAGCCAAGTATAATCCTGCCCTCAACACATGGACTTTAGAGGATTGAAGTAACAGATACCGTATCACTCCGTTGGGGGGCCGGAGGTGGGAGGAAAGAGTTTCCTCTGCAGCTAAGTGGCAGCATCCATAGCAGATCAACCATCATTTATTGAAGATACGTTTTGGTGAAGTGCCCAGACATGAGAGGGGGGGGGGGGGCAGAGAGAGGAAGGGGAGGGGAGTGAGGATATTGGCGTGACTTTGGGAAAAGGGTGGGGTGAGGGCAGGGGATGCAAGTTCATGCCCTATGATGCATTATCCCAGTCTCAGGCAGGTATCAAGAATTGCCCTTCCGTTGGAGAGAGAAAGGGAAAACAGAGTATACTAACTTGACACAAAACCTCACAACCAGTAACAGAACAACATTAGCAACAATGCGCAGCCCAGGGAGACCTAACATAATGAGAATTCAAGAATTGTGCAACAGCAAAGTAAAACTTCTGCAAAAATGTAATTGTAATGTTGCGACTGCAGAATGTGAGTTCATACAAGATTAAATATTCGTGAATAAAGTTCAGATTGGCAAGAGCTTGTGCAATGTGATCACCTCACATTTGTTTTGTTGCCTCAGGGATGATTAGAAAATCATGAAACGATTTGCAATGCAAAACTGATTTGAAAGTCAAAACATATTATTAATTGGACATTTGCAATTTTCATGAAACGTTTGACATGTTTCAGGTTTCACTGTATGCAGTTAATAAGACCAATTAATGCTAATTATTTGCAGAAATAAAAGGATTTTGTTCATGCAGCTTCCAATGACAGCCATGTTTGTTATGCAGGGCACTTAGCAAAGGATCTAATAAGTGATGGCTGCACAAGTCCCCTATTTTAAAAGTGTCAAGTTTGACTTATCTCCGCCTCAGGCATCAAACGGATATGGGGAAGCAGTCTGTTTTTACTGGCTTAAAATAAGCATTTCTAGCAGTCCAAACATGCCCTCTGGACACATCAATACAAGAATGATTAATTATTAAGTATTCGGATTATATAGCCTTTCCTGCCACAGGTGAAACTCTGGTAACAAAGACACCCTCAGCTTCCCGACTTGTTTTACGGTCTCGAGTTTGTTCAAACAGGTACTGTTACAACAAAGGAACACATTGTCTGCTGCCAGTCTGTAACCCACTTCCCTGGAGATTTAATACAAAGCTCCCCCTGCAGTGCTTAGAACAGCCATCTCATGGGGTCAGTGAGGGTCACAAGAGTTGCAGCTGTATAAAACACACACAGAATGAGAACGAGTGAGAACGCTCCGGGGCAATCCACCAGCCTGAACTGCTCCCTCAAGACAGCTGAATACCAATAGACTAACTGAGCGCTGTTCAGAAAGATTAACTAGTGGAGGTAAAAGTAAAAGCACTGGTATGTTAGTCAGTATTGTAGAACATCTTAACGTTTGGATGTGTCAAATTCCTTTGTTGGCGTCAACATTCCTTTCACTTCCTGTCATATGCCCATGCCCAAACACAAGTCTAAGTGTGCTGTGAAGATACACGTTCCAGCCCGAGACCCACAAGCTGCCGAGAGTGACAGAGGGCCAGCTGGTGGAACAGAAGGAAAAATAAAATGCTTCAAATGCTGAAATTTGAAACAAAAATGCTGGATATACTCAGCAGGTCAGACACTTCAGGTAGAACCAAGGGCACGCCTGAAACGTTCACTTTGCTTCTCTCCACAGATGCTGCGCCTGACTTGCTGACTATTTCTTGCATTTTCTGCTTCGGATCCAGCCACGAATTCCCCGTCACTCTCTGACCAGGGAATATGGAGGCCTGAGGATACGTGTTTGCAACTTGCACATATCTCTGCTCACCCAGAACTTCAATGCCAGTTAATTGTTAATATGATAGCTGAAATCTCACCGTCCTGCTAATTCTCTATGCAAAAATTAAGTTTGGAAAGCTCCCAGGTGTCCCGACTTTTTAAACTTTTCTTTGCATTGCAACTGTGAAGCTGACGCAACACAAGTCTTGGGTGACTTCACAGCTGAATTATGCTGCACGGTGTGTACGGATGCGAAACCTATTTCTCGGCCCATCACCCGGAACAATGCATAATGCTGTCTTCGTAAGGCAAGCCTCTCTCTGCTCCTCGTGTGTGAAGCAGACAGCGATGTCAGTTACAGTGTGGTGTAACATACAGATTTGATGCTGTGATGATGGCAACTTTAAACCAAAAGTCTTTGCATTGGTTTTGACACTTTTCAGACAATCCTGCCGCAACATAGGTGTACTCTCAAAATAGAAAACTAAATATGTAGCAGGGAAAATGTGGCAACAGCACCGATTTTTTCAAAATCTACAAAAAGAAACCTTTAAATCCGTATATTTATTTAAATCAAAATGATTCAACGTGTGTAAATGTGTGTGCAGTTAAGACACTGAGGGGCTGAAATTGCCACCCTCCATAAGCTCTAAGAGGCGGGTTTGGAGCGGAGAGGCAGATGGATTAGCCGGCCCGACCGAAATTGCCCCCGGGCCGGAAGCGGCGGGAACGGGTTTCCATTCCGCCCGTTTTCCTGCCAGGTCGGGCACCCCTTACCGACCAGCGGCGACCCCCTTTCTGCCCCTCGTGTAATAACGCCGGTCAGTGCCGCTGACAGCTTTCCCTGTTGGGAAGCTGTGTGTGGCTGGGCGATGCGTCTGCCTTAAAGGGGAGGTCGCGCTGCCTGCCGCGGTCGCCATTAGATTTTATATTTTTATTGGTGACCCGGAAATTATGCCCCGGGTTTGGCCGGGGCAGCCTGGCACCCCCCTGTTGTGTACCAGGCCGCTGGCCCGGCCGAAACCCTCCCTGGTGGCCTAGCGCGGTGCTGATGACTGGTCTGGCAGCTGATCCACTACACGGACACTTCTGCCCCGCAGCCGCCATGACATCTGCCCCTACTGAAAATACATTTCCAAGTCCTGAATTTCTCCAATTCCGCCCCCCCCCCTCCCCACCCCCGCCATGGATTGGGGCGAAGTAAAACTTTTTAAAACAGTAGGTGCGCCCTGTTTGGGGCAGGGCTCAATTTCGGCCCCTGAATGCTTTCTAATCTAACACAGTATTGGACCCATAGCTTGAACTTGGATTCAGGTCAGCACCTACGAAGGTCTGTCAACTCAATCAGATGACTCACTTCCAGCACAATGCAACATATTCTGATGGAAGGTTAAAATATATTACGACACACTTATCATTTATTTTCCCCGAATATTTTTGCTTCTCTGTCTCCCTTCCTATTCCATCCATCTCGTGTTTGCATCCTCTCGCACTTTTGTACACAGATTTCTCAGACTCTGCTTTCCGCCCATGTGTCATCGCCATGCGCAGTGCCCAGGAGACTAAATTGGGTATTGCCCCCTTAAGCTGCACCGGGCAATGACAGCGACAGCTTCAGAGGATGTGTATCAAGTGGCTGGCCATTAGCGGAGCTCAAATTAAAGGGGAGGTGGCCGGCTATGCCTGTAAAAAATGTCCACTTTTCTTTGCCGCACCGTTGCCGCTTTGGACGCAGGGGTCTGTGCCGCGATCGCTCAGCCCGACACTGTGCTTGAGTGCCGGGCTGATTGCATGGTACCCCCGCTCCACGATGGTCCAGGTAGGTCCCTTTTTATTATGTAGAGTATGCAGCTTGGCTCCTTCCCTTTAATTCAGGGAAGAGCCCCACCTATGCGCCAGCGATACGCGGCCCAATGCCTGGCGCTGCTGAGCCGTGCACTCTGCTACCGCCCCAGAAAGGAAGTGGCGCACTTGATTTAGCGCCCTACTTCCTTTCGGGGGCAGTGACCCCAATTTCTCGCGAGAGGCGATTCTTCTGTGCCTGGCGCAGGGTCCCGAGCCTCGCGAGGGTTACTGCCCCAAACAGGGCGCACCCGAATTTCTCTGCCTAGAAGTCTTGCCTGTGATGTGACCTGAGCTTGCCACGATTGAAGCTGCAGTAATACCCGATACTGATCACTTGTACCGCAGGGTAAAACTCAAGTACTCATAATGGAACTTATTGCAGTGGTGGATTTGGAGATTTCGAAGGGGAAACTGAGTACTACATCTACAACAACAACAGCTTGCATTTATATAGCGCCTTTAATGCAGTAAAATGTCCCAAGGTGCTTCACAGGAATGTCATCAAACAATGTTTAACACCTAGCCACGAAAAGAGCTATTAGGACAGATAACTAAAAACTTGGTCAAAGAGGTAGGTTTTTAAAAAAGGAGAGAAGAGGAGAGGTTTAGAGGGGGAATTCCAGAACTGGGGATCTAGGCAGCTGAAGGAGTGGCCTCCAATGTTGGGATAATGGAAATCAGGATGTGCTAAAGGCCAGAATTGTAGTAGCACAGAGATCTTGGACGATTGTTGGAGGTTACAGAGATAGGGAGCGGCAACGTCTTGGTGCAATTTGAACACAAGGATGACAATTTTAAATTCGAGATTTTGCTGGACCAGGAGCCAAGATAAGTCAGCAAGCACAGGCGTGATGGGTGAATAGGACAGTGTGATTTATGATATGGGAAGCAGAATTTTGGATGAGCTGAACTTTATGGAGGCTGGAAGTGGGAGGATGACCAAAAGAGCACTGCAATAGTCCAGTTTGGAAGTAACAAAGGCACGGACGGATAAGGATTTCAGCAGCTAATCAGCTGAGTCAGGGGCGGAGACGAGCAACATTACAGAGACGAAAATAAGCAGTCAGCTCAAGATCAAAAAGGTTGCCTAGGTTGCAAACACTCCGGTTCAGCTTCAGGCAGTGGCCCGGGAGGGGAATGGAATCAGTGGCAAGGGAATGGAGTTTGAGACAAGGAGGTAGGATTTCCATTGGGGTTCTCCTGATCTTCCGCCGAAACTTTGTTGGGAACTCAGACACGATAGCAGGAGATTGGGAGAACCCCTGTGCAAGTTCTACCCCAAGGTTCATTTCCATGGGTTAGTCCTGGATTATGCCCTTGAGGATATTTGGATTTTTGATATATTTTGTTGGTGCAATTGGAGTTTACTATGAGTTAGTCTTTAAAGCAAAACATTATTTAATTTGGATGGGCTGTAGATATTTAAAATATTATGGTAAAGTAGTTGCTACAAGTTACAATTAACTCTTGCTTTTGACCCATCAGAGAATAATTCACAGTGAGCTTAGCACAGCAGAATGCAGGTAATGTTAATAGAAATTATTTATCCACCAATAACAGCAGCTTGTGGTAATAGCAGAGACACTGCAGTGCTGGAAATGATGAACTCTCCAGTCTCAAAGTACACAGCTCAGTAATTGAAATAGAAGGTCAGATGAATGTTAATACCAATTATCTGTGTTCCACCAAATACAGTGCAGGACCCACGTGTTCCTCCAAGCAAGTTCTCGGCAGAACATGCGTGCAAGAAATCGGCAGAGTTTTTTTTAGTTGTAAAATATGCTGACTTCTGTCAACAGACACTGACGCATGTCAGGGCTGGTGAAATGGCTGCCATTTACTAAAAGCTGATTTTTAAGCTCAACAATGGTGGTCATTTTAAGAGCAATCAGCAAAATCTACATTGATGTACCCTGTACCAGGCTTTGGCTGCTTCATAATGACGTTCCTCACCTGTAATGTATTGATCCTCAAACAATGCAAGAATCACAAGGGAACAACTACTTCATAAAAAGTTACAGCATCACTGGTTAGATACCCTATTTGCAAACAAATTGAAGTCTCAAGCATGATTCTTTTTTGATTTACACGTTGCTCCAGTTGCAGAAATCTGCTTACATGGGACTTGCAGAAAAAGACATTAATACAATATATCTGTTAGCATTTTTATGCAAACTGTTACAATTCTTCTGAATGCTTCAGGACCATTTTAATCTTCCCCGACAGTTATAGTTTAAACATTCAACAAAGCCAATAAGCTGAACCAGCATTCAATTGGTATGCCTTTCAACATCCACTGTGTGGCACCATCACCCTGAAATATTGCTATGCTAATTTAGCCTCGAAGTTCTTGCATTTTGTCCTCTCCAAGCCAAAGAGCGAGGCATCGTTCCTCAATTAAACTATGAAGTTTTAGCTGTAGGGAATATATGACTGCTTTACAGTCTTCCGCAATAATCTAATTCTCATCCTCGGGTTCAAGTCCCTTCATGTCCTCACCCCATCCCTATCTCTTAAAACCTACACCTCTCAGAGAACTCTGCATTCCTCCAACTCTGTCCTCTTATGCATCCCCCTTTCCCCTCGACCCACAATTGGTTGCTCTAGAATTTCCTCCCTAAACTTCTCTCCCTCGCCATCTCACTTTCCCCTCCATTAATCCCCTTCTTAAAATCTTCCTTTTTGATCAAGCTTTTAGTACACCCCTGCTAAATTCTCCTTCTTTGCCTCAGGGTAATTTTTTGCCTAATTATGTTCCTGTGCGACATTTTCCCATGTTAAAGTCGCTATAAAACTGCAAGTTGTTGTTGCTGGCTCATGCTGTCTCTGAATTTGTAACTTGCTCTTACATTATTACAGAAAACTGTGATGTTGCAAACAAGTTGGACCTCCAATGGAAGATCTAGAAGACAATATATTTGAGATTTTTCTTTTTCTGACAATAAATGTGAGTACTTTCTTTTTTCCCAATTAAGTCAACATCAGCCACTGTTAAGACTGGAAAGTTGATTACATAGAAACATAGAAAATAGGTGCAGGAGCAGGCCATTCGGCCCTTTGAGCCTGCACCACCATTCAATAAGATCATGGCTGATCATTTACCTCAGTACCCCTTTCCTGCTTTCTCTCCACACCCCTTGATCCCTTTAGCCGTACGGGCCATATCTAACTCCCTCTTGAATATATCTAACGAACTGGCAGCAACAAATCTCATGGTAGAGAATTCCACAGGTTAACAACTTTTTGAGTGAAGAAGTTTCTCCACATCTCAGTCCTAAATAGCTTACCCCTTATTCTTAGACTGTGACCCCTGGTTCTGGACTTACCCAACATTGGGAACATTCTTCCTGCATCTAACCTGTCCAGTCCCGTCAGAATTTTATATGTTTCTATGAAATCCCCTCTCATTCTTCTAAACTCCAGTGAATACAGGCTCAATCGAACCAGATTCTCCTCATATGTCAGTCCTGCCATCCCGGGAATCAGTCTGTTGAACCTTCGCTGCACTCCCTCAATAGCAAGAATGTCCTTCCTCAGATTAGAAGACCAAAACTGAACACAATATTCCAGGTGAGGCCGCACCAAGGCCCTGTATAACTGCAGTAAGACATCCCTGATCCAATACTCAAATCCTCTAGCTACGAAGGCCAACATGCCATTTGCCTTCTTCACCACCTGCTGCACCTGCATGCCAACCTTCAATGACTGATGTACCATGACACCCAGATCTCGTTGCACCTCCCCTTTTCCTAATCTGCCGCCATTCAGATAATATTCTGCCTTCGTGTTTTTGCCAACAAAGTAGATAACCTCACATTTATCCACATTATACTGCATCTGCCATGCATTTGCCCACTCACCCTGCAGCCTCTTAGCAGCCTCCTCACAGCTAACACTGCCACCCAGTTTAGTGTCATCTGCAAACTTGGAGATATTATACTCAATTCCTTCATCTAAATCATTGATGTATATTGTAAATAGCTGGGGTCCCAACACTGAGCCCTGCGGCACCCTACCAGTCACTGCCTGCCATTCTGAAAAGGACCCTTTTATCCCGACTCTCTGCTTCCTGTCTGCCAACCAGTTCTCTATCCACATCAATACATTACCCCCAATACCATGTGCTTTAATTTTGCACACCAATCTCTTGTGTGGGACCTTGTCAAAAGCCTTTTGAAAGTCCAAATACACCACATCCACTGGTTCTCCCTTGTCCACACTACTAGTTACATCCTCAAAAAATTCTTCAAGATTTGTCAAGCATGATTTCCCTTTCATAAAGCCATGCTGACTTGGACCGATCCTGTCACTGCTTTCCAAATGCGCTGCTATTTCATCTTTAATAATTGATTCCAACATTTTCCCCACGACTGATGTCAGGCTAACCGGTCTATAATTCTCTGTTTTCTCTCTCCCTCCTTTTTGAAAAAGTGGTGTTACATTAGCTACCCTCCAGTCCATAGGAACTGATCCAGAGTCGATAGACTGTTGGAAAATGATCACCCATGCATCCACTATTTCTAGGGCCACTTCTGGGATGCAGACTATCAGGCCCTGGGAATTTATCGGCCTTCAATCCCATCAATTTCCCGAACACAATTTCCTGACTAATAAGTATTTCCTTCAGTTCCTCCTTCTCGCTAGACCCTCGGTCCCCTAGTATTTCCGGAAGGCTATTTGAGTCCAGATTCCATGAAAATTACCTAATTTAATTCCCTGTTTCTAAAGGTTCATGAGTATATGGGGACACTGTTCACAGAAGTACCAATGAATGTAGCATGTTCTAAGTATGGTTTAAATTTTCCTTCTTCACCCAGCACAAGAGCCAAAAGATTAGAGTCATAGGGTTATAGAGTCATAGGGTTATAGAGTCATTGTGGCACAGGAGGCCGCCATTTGGCCATCGAGTCCATGCCGGCTCTCTGTAGAGCAATCCAGTCAGCCCCATTCCCCCGCTCTGTCCCCGTAGCCCAGCAAGTTTATTTCCCTCAAGTGCCTATCCAATTTCCGTTTGAAATCATTGATCGTCCCCGCTTCCACCACCCTCGTTCCAGGTCCTATCACTCGCTGTGTAAAAAGGTTCTTCCTCACCTCCCCCTGTATCTCTTGCCCCAAACCTTAAATCTGTGTCCCCTCGTCCTTGTACCATCAGCTAATGGGAACAGCTTTTCTCTGTCGACCTTATTCAAACCCGTCATAATCTTCGACGCCGCTATCAAATAGAAACATAGAAACATAGAAAATAGGTGCAGGAGCAGGCCATTCAGCCCTTCTAGCCTGCACCGCCATTCAATGAGTTCATGGCTGAACATGAAACTTCAGTACCCCCTTCCTGCTTTCACGCCATACCCCTTGATCCCCCATAGTAGTAAGGACTTCATCTAACTCCCTTTTGAATATATTTAGTGAATTGGCCTCAACTACTTTCTGTGGTAGAGAATTCCACAGGTTCACCACTCTCTGGGTGAAGAAGTTTCTCCTTATCTCGGTCCTAAATGGCTTACCCCTTATCCTTAGACTGTGACCCCTGGTTCTGGACTTCCCCAACATTGGGAACATTCTTCCTGCATCCAACCTGTCCAAACCCGTCAGAATTTTAAACGTTTCTATGAGGTCCCCTCTCACTCTTCTGAACTCCAGTGAATACAAACCCAGTTGATCCAGTCTTTCTTGATAGGTCAGTCCCACCATCCCGGGAATCAGTCTGGTGAATCTTCGCTGCACTCCCTCAATAGCAAGAATGTCCTTCCTCAAGTTAGGAGACCAAAACTGTACACAATACTCCAGGTGTGGCCTCACCAAGGCCCTGTACAACTGTAGCAACACCTCCCTGCCCCTGTACTCAGATCCCCTCGCTATGAAGGCCAACATGCCATTTGCTTTCTTAACCGCCTGCTGTACCTGCATGCTAACCTTCAATGACTGATGTACCATGACACCCAGGTCTCGTTGCACCTTCCCTTTTCCTAATCTGTCACCATTCAGATAATAGTCTGTCTTTCTGTTTTTACCACCAAAGTGGATAACCTCACATTTATGCACATTATACTTCATCTGCCACGCATTTGCCCACTCACCTAACCTATCCAAGTCACTCTGCAGCCTCATAGCATCCTCCTCGCAGCTCACACTGCCACCCAACTTAGTGTCATCCGCAAATTTGGAGATACTACATTTAATCCCCTCGTCTAAATCATTAATGTACAATGTAAACAGCTGGGGCCCCAGCACAGAACCCTGCGGTACCCCACTAGTCACTGCCTGCCATTCCGAAAAGTACCCATTTACTCCTACTCTTTGCTTCCTGTCTGACAACCAGTTCTCAATCCACGTCAGCACACTACCCCCAATCCCATGTGCTTTAACTTTGCACATTAATCTCCTGTGTGGGACCTTGTCGAAAGCCTTCTGAAAGTCCAAATATACCACATCAACTGGTACTCCTTTCAACTTCCTTTGTTCCAAGAACATAACCTCAGCTTCTCCAACCTAATCTTGTAGCTGAAATTCCTCGTCCCTGGAACCATTCTGGTATATCTCCTATGCATCCTCTCAAGGACCTTCACATCCATCCTAAAGTGTGGTGACCATAACATAGAAACATAGAAAATAGGAGCAGTAGTAGGCCATTTGGCCCTTCGGTCTGCACCGACATTCAATATGATCATGGCTGATCCTCCAGCTCAACACCATATTCCCGCTTTTCTCCCATACCCCTTGATGCCTTTTGTTTCTAGAAATCTATCTTATCTCCCTCGTAAATATATTCAGTGACTTGGCCTCCACAGCCTTCCGTGGTAGAGAATTCCACAAGTTCACCACCCTCTGAGTGAAAAAATGTCTCCTCATCTCGGTCCTAAATTTCCTACCCCGTATCCTGAGACTGACCCCTTGTTCTAGACTTCCCAGCCAGGGGAAACATCCTCCCCGCATCCAGTCTATCGAACCCAGTCAGAATTTTATAATTGAACACAATACTGTTGTGGCCTAACCAGAGCTTTATAAAGGTTCAGCATAACTTCCAAGCTTTTGTACTCAATAGCTCTATTTATGAAGCCCAAGATCCCATCTGCTTTGTTAACTACTCTCTCAATATGTCCTGCCACATTCAAAGATCTATGCACATGAACACCCAGATCTTTCTGTCCCTGCACACTCTTTAGAACGTGCCATTAAGTCTATATTGTCTCTCCCTATCCCTTCTGTCAAAATGCATCATTTCAGACTTCTCTGTATTAAATTCAATCTGACACTTGTCTGCCCATTCTGCTAGCCTATCTATGACCTGTTGCAGTTGATTGGTATCATCCTCACTGTTTGCCACACCTCCAAGTTTTGTATCATCAGCAAATTTTGAAATTTTACTCTGTATTCCAATATCCAAGTCATTTACATATATATATCTCAAAAAAAGCAGTGGTCCGAGCACTGACCCTTGGGGAACACCACAACCATCCTCCATTCTGAAAAACAACCATTTACCACGACTCGCTGTTTTATGTCCTTTAGTCAATTTCTTATCCAAGCTGATACTGACCCTCCTATTCCATGAGTCTCAATTTTGTTAACCAGCCTTTTATGTAGAACTTTGTTAAATGCTTTCTCAAAATCCACATAGACAACATCCACTGCATTCCCTTCATCAACCTTCTGTTACTTCATCAAAAAATTCAATTAGATTAGTCAAATGCGATCTGCCTTTTATAAATCCGTGCTGGTTCTCCTTAATAAACTTAAACCGCTCCAAGTGCCTGTTAACTTTTTCTCCTGATTATTGTTTCTAAAACCTTACACACCACTTAGTTAAACTGACTGACCTGCAGTTACTAGGATTGTCCTTACACCCTTTCTTGCAAAAGGGTGACACATTTGCCACTTTCCAATCCTTTGGCACCTCCCCCGCATCTAGGGACGATTAGATTATAACAAGGCCTTCCACTATCTCCACCCCCACTTCCCTTAGCAACCTGGGATGCAAGCCATCCAGACCTGGATGTTTATCCACTCTAAGCATATCCAGCCTTTCAAGTACAACCTGCCGATCAATTTTCACCCCTTCCATTACCTCTACCATCTCCGCTTCTACCGCTATTTGTCCTTAGTAACACTGATACAAAGTACTCACTAAGTATTCTAGCCTTGCCCAGAGCCTCTAAGCATTTATTACCTTCTATGTCCCCAATAGGCCCCACCCCGCCTCTTACTAGCTGCTTACTATTTACATGCCGGTTGAAGATTTTTGGGTTCCCTTTTATATTAACTGCCATTCTATTCTAAAATTCTCTCTTTGCCAGTCTTATTTTCCTCTTTACTTCCCCTCTCAACTTATTGTATTTGGCCTCTTTCTTACTTGAACAATTCACCTGACATGTATCATACACCCTCTTTTTTTGTTTCATCATATTCTCTATCTCCCTCGTCATCCAAGGAGCTCTGGCGTTGATTCCCCTACTTTTCCCTGTTGCTGGAAAGTATCTCGCCTGTACCTGGAACATCTCCTCCTTAAGAACATAAGAACATAAGAATTAGGAATAGGAGTAGGCCATCTAGCCCCTCAAGCCTGCTCCGCCATTCAACAAGATCATGGCTGATCTGGCCGTGGACTCAGCTCCACTTACCTGCCCGCTCCCCATAACCCTTAATTCCCTTATTGGTTAAAAATCTATCTATCTGTGATTTGAAGACATTCAATGAGCTAGCCTCAACTGCTTCCTTGGGCAGAGAATTCCACAGATTCACAACCCTCTGGGAGAAGAAATTCCTTCTCAACTCGGTTTTAAATTAGCTCCCCCATATTTTGAACTATGTGCCCCCTAGTTCTTGTCTCCCCGACCAGTGGAAACAACCTCTCTGCCTCTATCTTGTCTATCCCTTTCATTATTTTAAATGTTTCTATAAGTTCACCCCTCATCCTTCTGAACTCCAACGAGTAAAGACCCAGTCTACTCAATCTGTCATCATAAGGTAACCCCCTCATCTCCAGTATCAGCCTACTGAATCGTCTCTGTACCCCCTCCAAAGCAAGTATATCCTTCCTTAAGTAAGGTGACCAAAACTGCACACAGTACTCCAGGTGCGGCCTCACCAATACCCTGTACAGTTGCAGCAGGATCTCCCTGCTTTTATACTCCATCCCTCTCGCAAAGAAGGCCTACATTCCATTCGCTTTCCTGATTACCTGTTGCACCTGCAAACTAACTTTTTGGGATTCATGCTCAAGGACCCCAGGTCCCTCTGCACCGCAGCATGTTGTAATTTCTCCCCATTCAAATAATATTCCCTTTTACTGTTTTTTTTTCCAAGATGGATGACCTCACATTTTCCGACATTGTATTCCATCTGCCAAACCTTAGCCCATTCGCTTAACCTATCTAAATCTCTTTGCAGCCTCTCCGTGTCCTCTACACAACCCGCTTTCCCACTAATCTTTGTGTCATTACAAATTTTGTTATACTACACTCTTCCAGGTCATCTATGTATATTGTAAACAGTTGTGGTCCCAGCACCGATCCCTGTTGCACACCACTAACCACCGATTTCCAACCCGAAAAGGACCCATTTATCCCGACTCTCTGCTTTCTGCCAGCCAGCCAATTCTCGATCCATGCTAATACATTTCCTCTGACTCTGCGTACCTTTATCTTCTGCAGTAACCTTTTGTGTGGCACCTTATCGAATGCCTTTTGGAAATCTAAATACACCACATCCATCGGTGCACCTCTATCCACCATGCTCGTTATATCCTCAAAGAATTCCAGTAAATTAGTTAAATATGATTTCCCCTTCATGAATCCATGTTGCGTCTGCTTGATTGCACTATTCCTATCTAGATGTCCCGCTATTACTTCCTTAATGATAGCTTCAAGCATTTTCCCCACTACAGATGTTAAACTAACAGGCCTGTAGTTACCTGCCTAAAGATCACCCATTGTTCTGTTACAGTTTTTCCTGTCAATTTTTGGTTCCATTTTACCCTGGCTAGATCCCTTCTCATCCCATTGAAGTTAGCTCTCTTCCAATTTAGAAGTTCTACTTTAGATTGTGTTTTGCTCTTCTCCAGTACTAATCTAAACCTTATGATACGATGATCACTCTTACCCAAGTGTATTCCCACAGACACTTGGTCCACTTGGCCCACCTCATTCCCCAGCACCAGATCCAGCAATGTTTCCTTCCTAGTTGGGCCAAGAACATACTGCTCAAGGAATTTCTCCTGAACACATTTCAGAAAATCCTCCCCATCCTTTCCCTTTACTCTAATATTACCCTAAGTGATATTTGGGTAATTAAAGTTCCACAATATCACCACTCTATGGGCCCAAGCTTGATGTAGGCCCCCGCCCACCAAGTGCCGCCCAAAGGACTGCCGATGGCCCCGGAGGTACCTGACAGTACTTTGGGTGGGGTTTTCATCAAAAATGTCCTTCAAAGGGTGGCGGGTGGCAAATTAAGGTGTTACGCTGCTAATCTGGGTGGCAGCCGGCGGGAGCTCCCAATCTCGGCGGCAAAGGCGCTTGCCACCCAAGTGACGCCAAGGATGGAGTCGGACCCACGGAGGGTCGAAGACCTGCAAAGAAAAAGCATCAAAAAGAAACATCGGAACACCTTCAGGGACCCCATACAGATAAGTCCCAGTAAAGAAAAAAAAAATGTTTACTCAACTTTTTTTCAGCTCTTCATAACTATCGTCGGGACAGACCAGCCTCCTCGTAGCGGGTCCACCCCCGTTCTGACGCCGACTCCCGCCCGCACCAATCTAGCATCTAGGCGGGTGGGAATCTACTTACGACACTCGGCCATCCGCTGACGTCAGCGGGCGGTTCCCGGCCGCTCTACTCTCCCACCCACTCCAGACCAGATCGAAACTGACACTGGGCGGAACCCGAGGAGGAATGTCGGCGGCAGTGGGCAGTGAGTACATCAATTTTGGGCCCTATAGTTCTTTCACATCTCTGATTTCCCTGGAGATTTGCTCCTCTATCTCTCTCGTTATTTGGAAGCATACAGAATACCCCAAATAGCGTGATCATACCTTTTTTGCTTCTCAACTATAACCAAATGGATTCTGTCCTTGCCCCCTCAAGGACATCCTCTCTTTTCAACAGTACTGCCACCCACCTCCTTTTTTTCCTTCCCTATCTTTTCTGAATATCTTGTATCCAGGAATATTAAACGCCCAGTCTTCATCATTTTTAAGGCATGTTCCCATTATTGCCACTACAGGTATGACGTCCGAAATCCGGAAACCTCGGGACTGAGGCCGTTCCGAATTCCAGGTATTTTGGAACGCCTTTGCCTGGGCCAAGGAAGGTAGGTCGGGGGGGTTGGTCGGGTCGCCGGAGATCTGAGGGTCGTCAGGCCGGAGGGGTGGGGCAGTCGGGCTGTCGGAAGTTGGGGGTATGGTCAGGCTGAGGCCAGGGGAGGTCGGGTAGCCGGAGGTCAGGCGTCCAGAGGTTGGGCCGAGGCCGGGGGAGGTCGGGTAATGGGAGGTCAGGCATCCAGAGGTTGGGCCGAGGCCAGAGGAGGTCAGGCGGCCAGAAGTCGGGTCAAGGCCAGGAGAAGTTGGGCGGCCGGAGGTCAGGCCGAGGTCGAGCCGAGGGAAGTCCGGCGGCTGGAGGTCGGAACAAGGCTGAGAGAGGTTGGAACAAGGCTGAGAGAGGTCGGGCCGAGGCGGGGGAGTCAGGATTTCAGAACATTTTCCGTTTTCCAGATAATGCCGCCATGGATTGGCCCGGTGTCCGGATTCTGGAACATTCTGGATTCTGGAACTCTGGATTTTGGACTTTGCACTGTACATCATATTTCCACATGGCTAACTGTGCCTGTAGTTCACCTACCTTATTCACCACATTTTTTGTGTTTATATACATGCATTCTAAACCTGTCTTTGTATTCCTCGTAGCCCTTCTTTGTCTGTTCCTATCTAATATAGAACTACTTCCTTCTCTAGTACTAGCCAACTCTCTCACTCTTGTAGACACCTTATTCCTTTTTCTACTTCTATATGCTGGTGCCCACCTCTCTGCCAATTTAGTTTAAACCCTCCCAAACCACAGTAGTGAACCTCCACATGAGGACATTGGTCCCAGTCCTGTCGATGTGTAATCCCTCCTTTTGAATAGGTTGCTCCTGCCCTAGAACTGGTCCCAATGCCTCAAGAATCTGAAGCCCTCCCTCACGCACCAAGTCTCAATCCTCCCTATCTTCCTATTTTTACTCTCGCTGGTGCATGGCACTGGAAGTAATCCAGAGATTACTACCTTTGAGGTCCTACTTTTTAAACTTCCTCCCAAACTCCTGAAAGTCTGACTGTATGACCTCAGTACCTGCCCTTTCTATGTCATTGGTACTGATGAGTACCACAACTTCTGTCTCACTCCCTTCCCCCTGCAGAATATTCTGCACCCTCTCCATATTGTCCTTCACCTGGCACCAGGGAGGCAACATACCATGCATAACTCATGATGTCGGTTAGAGAAACGCCTGGCTGTCTCCCTAACTATGGAATCTCCTATAACGACTGCATTTATACATTTTACTGTTCCCCACTGTGCAGTCCGTCCCCTGCACATTGGTGGCATGGTCTGGACTGCACTTCTTCAAGGTGTTGTCACTCCCAGCAGTCGCCACTCGTGGCTTAGTCACAGGTCTTTTTTTGTATGGACACTACTTGAGCAGACTGAGATACAGATAATACAAAATTTCAGTTCTGACAGATTTTGAAATGTTCTTGTTTGTTAACAACTGATGTGACAGAACGATTGGAAGTAGATAACGTGGTGATTGCGTTGCCTAAACCATAATGACATTCAGCTTGTAACTGGTATTAATTTTTGATGTATCTTCAGCCAGAAATTGTGAAAAGCAATTAAAGCCCATTTGAATGTGGAAATTGAGGTTTAGCCAAAGGAGTGTCAGCGCAAAGTTAAATGTATGAATGAGAAAGGATATTCTGACGTCTTGGTGGGTGATTGCAAAATTGAGCATGATAAAAATAAAATATTGCACATGTTTCTTCATGTCTTTTTAGTCAGAAAGGCAGAGAAGAATATTACAAACCACCATGGTAATGGAGAAACTGTGAACACATCAACATTTTACCTTTTTCCAGAATGAAACAGAATGAAAAAGCAAATATCCCTTCAATTACATTCTCAATAATAGGAAAAGAATGCACAAAACAAACGCTGTTTAACGAGCCACAGACAGAAACTCCAACCAATGAATTGTCTCAGCATGAAGCACTTCCAGGTTTGTTATACCAGAGGCCAGATGTAAAGCAAACCTCTTTCTGCTCGAACAACATGCCTTTTCTACAACTTCAAAACAGCACCCGACATGATATTTGTTAGTCACAAATCAATCTCCTTATTGGCCTTTTTGATTAATATTGCTCATTCACTGCAAAACTCTGGGTAATTTTGTGCTGTGGATCCACATCAAATATGAGCTGTCCGGAGTCATTTGGTTTGGGGCCTTACGTTCGTCAGAGACCATTAATCTGCTCAGTCATGGCTGACTTCAAAGCCAACCTTCAGGTGACAGGACAGTACTGTACCATCCAGCCTGTCACTTTAATTCTCTGCTCCACATCCACTCTGACCACTCTGTCCTCAGCCTCTTACATTGTTCCAACAAAGCTCAACGTAAGCTCGAGGAATAGCACCTCATCTTTCGATTAGGCACTTTACAGCCTTCTGGACTCAACGTTGAGTTCTACAATTTAAGACCAAAACCTCTGGCCATATTTTTTCACATGGCAGCTGTTGATGATTCTGACATTCCCAATTACACCGCTTCTGGACTCATCTTTTGTTTCTTTACTTGTCCCATGACCATCTCCTTTTGCTTTGTACCATCATACCTTTTGTTATCTAATCACTCCTGCCTTCCATCCTATCACAGACCTTCCTTTTTGTTCTTTCCGGCGCCCCCACCCCCCACCTCCCGCCCGCCCATCGACATAACCCTTTCCCTATTCCTGCACTTGCTTAACATCTGTTACATCTCAAACTTTTTCCAGCTCTGACAAACAGACATTGACCTGAAACGTTAACTCTGTTTCTCTCTTTACAGATACTGCCTGATCTGCTGAGTATTTCCAGCATTTTCTGTTTTTATTTCAGCTCTCCCACTGTCTCTCTTATACTTTAGATTTCATGTTTTGGAGCAACTTTGCACTTATTCCTCTCAAAAAGTAATGTATAGCTTTTTATTTTTCACCACTACTGACAGTATTGATAAATTTCTTCTCCTCATGCCCCAGAGAGTTCATTATTAGATGCATCGTCCCATGAAAATTGCTAATAAGAAATCGTAATAACTTTTGCAGCTAAGATTTCAAATTAAATCTTGTAGTTACTCTCGATTGTCAGGTAAACTGTTTAGTGTTTAGCGGAGACGCAGCAGAGCTATAAATTATCCTGCAGAATCAGGAAAACAAGGTTGAATATCAACATCCCAATTAATTCGAAGCTATGAGCACACAAAAAGAACGGTGACAAAAGAGCATCAGGCCCATTATTGGTTAGCCTGTCCATTGGACAGTATAACCACATAGAAACATAGAAACATAGAAAATAGGTGCAGGAGCAGGCCATTCAGCCCTTCTAGCCTGCACCGCCATTCAATGAGTTCATGACTGAACATGAAACTTCAGTACCCCCTTCCTGCTTTCTCGCCATACCCCTTGATCCCCCGAGTAGTAAGGACTTCATCTAACTCCCTTTTGAATATATTTAGTGAATTGGCCTCAACTACTTTCTGTGGTAGAGAATTCCACAGGTTCACCACTCTCTGGGTGAAGAAGTTTCTCTTCATCTCGGTCCTAAATGGCTTACCCCTTATCCTTAGACTGTGACCCCTGGTTCTGGACTTACCCAACATTGGGAACATTCTTCCTGCATCCAACCTGTCCAAACCCGTCAGAATTTTAAACGTTTCTATGAGGTCCCGTCTCACTCTTCTGAACTCCAGTGAATACAAGCCCAGTTGATCCAGTCTTTCTTGATAGGTCAGTCCCACCATCCCGGGAATCAGTCTGGTGAATCTTCGCCGCACTCCCTCAATAGCAGGAACATCCTTCCTCAAGTTAGGAGACCAAAACTGTATGCAATACTCCAGGTGTGGCCTCACCAAGGCCCTATACAACTGTAGCAACACCTCCCTGCCCCTGTACTCAAATCCCCTCGCTATGAAGGCCAACATGCCATTTGCTTTCTTAACCGCCTGCTGTACCTGCATGCCAACCTTCAATGACTGATGTACCATGACACCCAGGTCTCACTGCACCTTCCCCCTTCCTAATCTGTCACCATTCAGATAATAGTCTGTCTCTCTGTTTTTACCACCAAAGTGGATAACCTCACATTTATCCACATTATACTTCATCTGCCACGCATTTGCCCACTCACCTAACCTATCCAAGTCACTCTGCAGCCTCATAGCATCCTCCTCGCAGCTCACACTGCCACCCAACTTAGTGTCATCCGCAAATTTGGAGATACTACATTTAATCCCCTCGTCTAAATCATTAACGTACAATGTAAACAGCTGCGGCCCCAGCACAGAACCTTGCGGTACCCCACTAGTCACTGCCTGCCATTCTGAAAAGTACCCATTTACTCCTACTCTTTGCTTCATGTCTGACAACCAGTTCTCAATCCATGTCAGCACACTACCCCAAATCCCATGTGCTTTAACTTTGCACATTAATCTCCTCTGCGGGACCTTGTCGAAAGCCTTCTGAAAGTCCAAATATACCACATCAACTGGTTCTCCTTTGTCCACTTTACTGGAAACATCCTCAAAAAATTCCAGAAGATTTGTCAAGCATGATCTCCCTTTCACAAATCCATGCTGACTTGGACCTATCATGTCACCATTTTCCAAATGCGCTGCTATGACATCCTTAATAATTGATTCCATCATTTTACCCACTACTGAGGTCAGGCTGACCGGTCTATAATTCCCTGCTTTCTCTCTCCCTCCTTTTTTAAAAAGTGGGGTTACATTGGCTACCCTCCACTCGATAGGAACTGATCCAGAGTCAATGGAATGCTGGAAAATGACTGTCAATGCATCCGCTATTTCCAAGGCCACCTCCTTAAGTACTCTGGGATGCAGTCCATCAGGCCCTGGGGATTTATCGGCCTTCAATCCCATCAATTTCCCCAACACAATTTCCCGACTAATAAAGATTTCCCTCAGTTCCTCCTCCTTACTAGACCCTCTGACCCCTTTTATATCCGGAAGGTTGTTTGTGTCCTCCTTAGTGAATACCGAACCAAAGTACTTGTTCAATTGGTCTGCCATTTCTTTGTTCCCCGTTATGACTTCCCCTGATTCTGACTGCAGGGGACCTACATTTGTCTTTACTAACCTTTTTCTCTTTACATATCTATAGAAACTTTTGCAATCCGCCTTAATGTTCCCTGCAAGCTTCTTCTCGTACTCCATTTTCCCTGCCCTAATCAAACCCTTTGTCCTCCTCTGCTGAGTTCTAAATTTCTCCCAGTCCCCAGGTTCGCTGCTATTTCTGGCCAATTTGTATGCCACTTCCTTGGCTTTAATACTATCCCTGATTTCCCTAGATAGCCACGGTTGAGCCACCTTCCCCTTTTTATTTTTACGCCAGACAGGAATGTACAATTGTTGTAATTCATCCATGCAGTCTCTAAATGTCTGCCATTGCCCATCCACAGTCAACCCTTTAAGTATCATTCGCCAATCTATCTTAGCCAATTCACGCCTCATACCTTCAAAGTTATCCTTCTTTAAGTTCTGGACCATGGTCTCTGAATTAACTGTTTCATTCTCCATCCTAATGCAGAATTCCACCATATTATGGTCACTCTTCCCCAAGGGGCCTCGCACAACGAGATTGCTAATTAATCCTCTCTCATTACACAACACCCAGTCTAGGATGGCCTCCCCCCTAGTTGGTTCCTCGACATATTGGTCTAGAAAACCATCCCTTATGCACTCCAGGAAATCCTCCTCCACCGTATTGCTTCCAGTTTGGCTAGCCCAATCTATGTGCATATTAAAATCACCCATTATAACTGCTGCACCTTTATTGCATGCACTCCTAATTTCCTGTTTGATGCCCTCCCCAACATCACTACTACTGTTTGGAGGTCTGTACACAACTCCCACTAACGTTTTTTGCCCTTTAGTGTTCTGCAGCTCTACCCATATAGATTCCACATCATCCAAGCTAATGTCTTTCCTAACTATTGCATTAATCTCCTCTTTAACCAGCAATGCTACCCCACCTCCTTTTCCTTTTATTCTATCCTTCCTGAATGTTGAATATCCCTGGATGTTGAGTTCCCAGCCCTGATCATCCTGGAGCCACGTCTCCGTAATCCCAATCACATCATATTTGTTAACATCTATTTGCACACTTAATTCATCCACCTTATTGCGGATACTCCTTGCATTAAGACACAAAGCCTTCAGGCTTGCTTTTTTAACACCCTTTGTCCTTTTAGAATTTTGCTGTACAGTGGCCCTTTTTGTTCTTTGCCTTGGGTTTCTCTGTCCTCCACTTTTTCTCATCACCTTTCTGTCTTTTGCCTTTGCCTCATTTTTGTCTCCCTCTGTCTCCCTGCATAGGTTCCCATCCCCCTGCAATATTAGTTTAACTCCTCCCCAACAGCACTAGCAAACACTGCCCCTAGGACATTGGTTCCGGTCCTGGCCAGGTGCAGACCGTCCGGTTTGTACTGATCCCACCTCCCCCAGAACCTGTTCTCCCTCCCATTTCAGAATGTCCTGCACCCGCTCCGAGACATCCTTGACCCTTGCACCAGGGAGGCAACATACCATCCTGGAATCTCGGTTGCGGCCGCAGAAACGCCTATCTATTCCCCTCACCATCGAATCCCCTATCACTATCGCGCTCCCAATCTTTTTCCTGCCCTCCTGTGCAGCAGAGCCAGCCACAGTGCCATGAACATGCCCGACACTCCAATCACCAGCAATTCTAACTTGCAAGGGGGAGATGGGAAGGCTTCTTTACCCACGAGCGGGCCCACTGATATAGAGGGTCGACGCGCGCCCCAGCCCACGTAGCAATTCTCGAAGTTAGCAGACAGAGATGGATGGCAAAGTATAACGATCTTTATTAAGAACGTCCGGGAACACCTCTTATCACAGTTGCCTGAGAGTGGAGATGCTCCCCGAACAGCACAATCATACAACTCTTATACATTTCAAAACCCCTCTGTTCCCGGACAAGACCTCCCTAGATCTCTAATTGGATTACCTTATCAGTGCTACTTCTCTAACTGGACGACCTTATCAGTACTACTCCGGATTGACAGGTCATGAGCTCTGACTGACAGGCCATGATCTCGTGACTATCTTAGACTGTTCCCAGAATGGTATCATTAGGTTGGAATTTGTTATACATTTCTTTGGTGCCTGTGAGTCCGCCTCGAGCCTCTTCGCAAGGTCTTATCAATGTCTGTTTCGGCTCTCACATCGTATCCTGTCGGAATATTATTGAATTGATAACTTCTGGAGCCTTGGTACAAGGCCGAAGAGAGGCCTTTTACCTCCTTATGGGTCGGTGCAGAAACCAGCACTTTAACCCTTGTCCCACTGGTACCCCTAATGCCAAATTTCTCTTACATCACTCCTGGGGGAGGCAAAAAAATCAGGAAAAAAAAGCGCAGCCAATTTCTGGACGAGCTCTGAGAAATTCCTCTCTGACTCACAAAGGCAAGTGAGACCCTGGTTGCCATTGAAACATCACTAGACTTACTGAAACTAGGACCCTCCCCACCTCTCAATTTCCTAAGGATCGCAGGACTATAGTGAAGAGATCACAAAGTCTCTGTTTAAAGAATGTACTCAGTCGAGAATATTTTGTGGACTTTACGGGATTTTTCTGAGGGTACTTTTTCCCTGTGATGGGATCACCCTGTGCAGAGAGACCGCATGGCAGTTGGTTGTGACAACGAACTGTCAGTCATCCAGGATGTACGGGTTCGCCCTCGCAAAGGGAAAGGGGCTCAGATATCTGAGGCATGCGTAAACTATTGGAAAACCACTCTAATATGCAAAGGTACTTCTCACCTCCATCTCAGAAGAGAAGCAGAACAATGGACCCACTAGCCTGGCCAGACCAAGAGGGGCCAGTTCTTCCTGACACAAAAGCCGAGAGATGTCCCAGACTCAGGGCAATCAGTCCAATACACATTGGTCTGATGGCCCATCAAAGATTGGTGAGAGAGATTAGGGCAACAGGACTCCTTTAAAGATAGACTCTTTTCCACCATTCTCTAGCATTCTGGAGCATTCTCCAGCGTTCGAACGCTCCCCCTCTCTTTGTCGCTCCAAAAGACCGACGTGACAAGAAGGACCAGCTGAGCGATCGAGACCAATTGATGAGCATGGTGGTCACGAGTGTCCCAAGCCTGGAAACAGAGCGCCAGGCGAGCTGTGTGGGGTATAAAGGGCTCAGAGTTTTCTTGAAAGTGAAGCTTTTTCAGGCTATTCTGGGGACGGAGTTTCATGCGACTGGGTAATTCGCTGGTAGGGGAGAGATAGACTCCAGCATAGCAACAAGGAAATTACTGCATGTCACTGGTCCTCCGTGATGTACTGTATGTTCTTTTAACCTGGATCGTATTCTCCACACAGACAGTGATTTTGTTTGGTAGTGCATGTTTTAGCCAGTGTATGTTAGACCAAATAAATATAAGTACGATTTTTCACTGAAGCTTTCCTGTCCGTGACTTATTCCATTTACACTCTGAATAATAATGCCCGGGTATAGAATTTTCATAAGGCGGGGGCGATTCGAACCATCCGTCTAGCAATTGGGCTAGGATCAAAACTGCTTACATCGCATGGCGACCACGAAGGGACCTGGGTTAAAAGAGTGTAAATCAGTCATGGACAGCGCTTCTGGTGAAAAATCCCAAATAGAGGAAGGGATTTCTTCATAAGTGTAGTGTCTGGAGAAAGAGTCAGACTGAACACTGTGAGCTCAAAGTAAAGTGTGAAATTAGTATTTTATTGCAGGTCTCCAGAGTGCCTCTCCAACCTGTGAAGCTTCCTTAAATTCCTGTGCTACCAAGGAATTATGGGATCCCTTCGGATTCCAGGGGATGAGCCCTCTGGTGGCTGTACAGAATAAATACTAGTTTACATATATAACAACACTCCCACCGCCACCCGCCCCCCCTCCCCTCACACCCCCCCAAATCAATACTATAACTATTTACAATGTGAGTCGATCTGGGGCCCTTCTTGCCCTGGTTGACCGTCTCGGTTTGAAAGCTGGTGTTGTTGAATCATTTGTTGGGCTGTCGCTGAGCTGCTGTGCAACTGGCCTTGCTGAGCTGCCTTGGGTGTTGGGCCCTGCTGGGCTGCGATGGATGTTGGAAACATAGAAACATAGAAAATAGGTGCAAGAGTAGGCCATTCGGCCCTTTGAGCCTGCACCACCATTCAAAAAGATCATGGCTGATCATTCCCTCAGTACCCCTTTCCTGCTTTCTCTCCATACCACTTGATCCCTTTAGCCGTATCTAACTCCCTCTTGAATATATCCAATGAACTGGCATCAACAACTCTCTGCGGCAGGGAATTCCACAGGTTAACAACTCTCTGAGTGAAGAAGTTTCTCCTCATCTCAGTCCTAAATAGCCTACCCCTTATCCTAAGACTGTGTCCCCTAGTTCTGGACTTCCGCAACATCGGGAAATTCCACCCGCATCTAACCTGTCCCGTCCCGTCAGAATCTTATATGTTTCTATGAGATCCTCTCTCATCCTTCTAAACTCCAATCTTTAAAGGCCCAGTTGATCCAGTCTCTCCTCAAATGTCAGTCCTGCCATCCCGAGAATCAGTCTGGTGAACCTTCGCTGCACTCCCTCAATAGCAAGAACGTCCTTCCTTAAGTTAGGAGACCAAAACTGAACACAATATTCCAGGTGAAGCCTCACAAAGGCCCTGTACATCTGCAGTAAGACCTCCCTGCTCCTATACTCAAATCCCCTAGCTATGAAGGCCAACATACCATTTGCCTTCTTCACCGCCTGCTGTACCTGTATGCCAACTTTCAATGACTGATGAACCATGACACCCAGGTCTCGTTGCACCTCCCCTTTTCCTAATCTGCCACCATTCAGATAATATTCTGTTTTCGCCTTTTTGCCCCCAAAGTGGATAACCTCACATTTATCCACATTATACTGCATCTGCCATGCATTTGCCTACTTACCGAACCTGTCCAAGTCATCCTGCAGCCTCTTAGCGTCCCCCTCACAGCCACACCCACCCAGTTTAGTGTCATCTGCAAACTTGGAGATATTACACTCAATTCCTTCATCTAAATCATTGATGGAAATTGTAAAGGGGTCCCAGCACTGAGCCCTGCGGCACTCCACTAGTCACTGCCTGCCATTCTGAAAAGGACCCATTTATCCCGACTCTCTGCTTCCTGTCTGCCAACCAGTTCTCTATCCACGTCAGTGTATTACCCCCAATACCATGTGCTTTGACTTCGCACACCAATCTCTTGTGTGGGACCTTGTCAAAAGCCTTTTGAAAGTCCAAATACACCACATCCACTGGTTCTCCCTAGTTCACTCTACTAGTTACATCCTCAAAAAATTCCAGAAGATTTGTCAAGCATGATTTCCCCTTCCTAAATCCATGCTGACTTGGACCAATTCTGTCACTGCTTTCCAAATGCGCTGCTATTTCACCCTTAATAATTGATTTCAACATTTTTCCCACTACTGATGTCAGGCTAACCGCTCTATAATTACACGTTTTCTCTCTCCCTCCCTTTTTTAAAACATGGTGTTACAGCTACCCTCCAGTCCATAGGAACTGATCCAGAGCGATAGACTGTTGGAAAATGATCACCAATGCATCCACTATTTCTTGGGCCACTTCCTTAAGTACTATGGATGCAGACTATCAGGCCCCGGGGACTTATTGGCCTTCAATCCCATCAATTTCTCTAACACAATTTCCTGCCTAATAAGGATATCCTTCAGTTCCTCCTTCTCACTAGACCCTCGGTCCCCTAGTACTTCCGAAAGGTTATTTGTGTCTTCCTTTGTGAAGACAGAACCAAAGTATTTGTTCAATTGGTCTGCCATTTCTTTGTTCCCCATTATAATTTCACCTGAATCTGACTGCAAGGGACCTACGTTTGTCTTCACGAATCTTTTTCTCTTCACATATCTATAGAAGCTTTTGCAGTCAGTTTTTATGTTCCCGGTAAAGCCTCTTCTCGTACTCCATGTTCCCCCTCTTAATTCCCCCTCCATTTTCCTCCTCTGCTGAATTCTAAATTTCTCCCAGTCCTCAGGTTTGTTGCTTTTTCTGGCCAATTTATATGCCTCTTCCTTGGATTTAACACTATACTTAATTTCCCTTGTTAGCCACGGTTGAGCCACCTTTCCCATTTTATTTTTACTCCAGACAGGGATGTACAATTGCTGAAGTTCATCCATGTGATCTTTAAATGTTTGCCATTGCCGATCCACTGTCAACCCTTTAAGTATCATTTGCCAGTCTATTCTAACCAATTCACGCCTCAAACCATTGAAGTTACCTTTCCTTAAGTTCAGGACCCTAGTTTCTGAATTAACTGTGTCACTCTCCATCTTAATAAAAAATTCTATAATGTTATGGTCACTCTTCCCCAAGGGGCCTCGCACAACAAGATTATTAATTAGTCCCTTCTCATTACACATCACCCAGTCTAGGATGGCCAGCTCCCTAGTTGGTTCCTTGACATATTGGTCTAGAAAACCATCCCTAATACACTCCAGGAAATCCTCCTCCACCGCATTGTTACCAGTTTGGTTAGCCCATTCAATACGTAGATTAAAGTCGCCCATGATAACTGCTGTACCTTTATTGCATGCATCCCTAATTTCTTGTTTGATGCTGTCCCCAAAGTCACTACTACGGTTTGGTGGTCTGTACACAACTCCCACTAGCGTTTTCTGCCCCTTGGTATTCCATAGCTCCACCCATACCGATTCCACATCATCCAAGCTAATGTCCTTTCTTACTATTGCATTAATTTCCTCTTTAACCAGCAATGACACGCCGCCTCCTTTTCCTCTGTCTATACTTCCTAAATGTTGAATACCCCTGGATGTTGAGTTCCCAGCCTTGGTCACCCTGGAGCCATGTCTCCGTGATGCCAATTACATCATACCCGTTAACTGCTATCTGTGCAGTTAATTCGTCCACCTTATTCCGAATACTCCTCGCATTGAGGCACAGAGCCTTCAGGCTTGTCTTTCTAACACACTTTGCCCCTTTAGAATTTTGCTGTAATGTGGCCCTTTTTGCTTTTTGCCTTCGGTTTCTCTGCCCCCTACTTTTACTTTTCTTCTTTCTATCTTTTGCTTCTGTCCCCATTCTACTTCCCTATGTCTCCCTGCATAGGTTCCCATCCCCCTGCCATATTAGTTTAACTCCTCCCCAACAGCACCAGCAAACACTCCCCCTGGGACATTGGTTCTGGTCCTGCCCAGGTGCAGACCGTCCAGTTTGTACTGGTCCCACCTCCCCCAGAACCGGTTCCAATGTCCCAGGAATTTGAATCCCTCCCTTCTGCACCACTCCTCAAGCCACGTATTCATCTGAGCTATCCTGCGATTCTTACTCTGACTAGCACGTGGCACTGCTAGCAATCCTGAGATTACTACTTTTGAGGTCCTACTTTTTAAATTTAGCTCCTAGCTCCCTAAACTCGTCTTGTAGGACCTCATCCCGTTATTTACCTATATCATTGGTACCCAAATGCACCACGACAACTGGTTGTTCACCCTCCCTTTTCAGAATGTCCTGCACCCGCTCCTGTAGGCCTCATGAACTGCCGCTCTGCCTCCCGACTCCCTGCTGGGCCTCCCGACTCGACGTTGGCCTCTTATAGGCCTCACGGGTTCTGCTTCGTGGTCAACCCTGGTGCCGGTTGTCACTGGTGTGTATGCTGGGGGATCAAAAAAGGTGGGGTCCAAGGTGAGTTGCTCAGGATTGTCCGTGAATCTGAGTTTGATTTGGTCCAAGTGTTTCCGGTGAATGAGTCCTTTTGAAAGTTTGACCCGAAACATCCTGCTCCCCTCTTTGGCCACGACAGTGCTGGGAAGCTATTTGGGACCTTGTCCATAATTTAATACAAATACAGGATCATTGATTTCAATCTCGCGTGACACATTTGCGCTATCATGGCATGCACTTTGTTGAAGCCGCCTGCTCTCTACCTGTTCATGTAGATCAGAGTGAACTAATGAGAGGCTTGTCTTAAGTGCCCTTTTCATGAGCAGTTCAGCAGGTGGGATCCCAGTGAGGGAGTGGGGTCTCGTGCGGTAACTAAGCAGGACTCGGGATAGGCGAGTCTGCAGTGAGCCTTCAGTTACCCTCTTCAAGCCTTGCTTGATGGTTTGCACTGCTCTCTCTGCCAGACCATTGGATGCTGGTTTAAACGGGGCAGATGTGACATGTTTGATCTTTAAAATCAGCACTGGTAAAACATATCCCGTTGTCGCTCACCAGGACATCGGGTAGGCCATGTGTGGCAAACATGGCCTACAGGCTTTCAGTAGTGGCAGCGGACATGCTAGCTGACATTATCTCACATTCAATCCACTTGGAGTACGCGTGTACAACTACAAGAAAGGGCCTGCATAGACGATGAGTACCCTAGACCACGGTTTGGAGGGCCAAGACCATAAACTTAGCAGCGCCTCCCTGGGTGCATTGCTTAACTGCAAGCATATATTACATCTGTGAACACAGGACTCTCAGTCCGCGTCGATACCGGGCCACCACATGTGGGATCTGTCTATCGCTTTCATCATTACGATGCCTGGGTGGGTACTGTGGATGTCATTGATGAAGGTCTCTCTGCCCTTCTTGGGGACAACAACTCGATTGCCCCACAGAAGGCAGTCTGCCTGTATAGACATTTCATCTTTGCGCTGCTGGAACGGCTTTATCTCTTCCTGCATTTCCACTGGGACACTGGACCAGCTCCCATGACGCACACAACTTTTGACTAGAGATAATAAGGGGTCCTGGCTTGTCCAGGTTTTGATCTGTTGGGCAGTGACAGGTGATTGCTCACTCTCAAATGTTTCCATAACCATGGCTCGATCTGCGGGCTGCGCCATTTCAACCCTCGTGGTGGGCAATGGCAGCCTACTGAGCGCATCGGCGCAGTTTTCTGTGCCTGGCCTGTGGCGGATGGCATAATTATATGCAGACAACATGAGCGCCCATCACTGGATGCGGGCCGATGCATTGGTATTTATCCCTTTACTCTCGGAGAACAGGGATATAAGTGGCTCATGATCAGTTTCCAATTCGAATTTTAGCCGAAACAGGTTTTGATGCATTTTCTTTATCCCAAAGACACACGCTAATGCTTCTTTTTCAATCATGCTGCAGGCTCTCTCAGTTTAGACAGACTCCTGGATGCATAAGCAACCGGTTGCAGTTTCCCAAAATCATTAGCTTGTTGCAATACACACCCAACACCATATGACGATGCATCACATGCTAGTACCAAACACTTACATGGATCATACAACACAAGCAATTTGTTTGAGCATAAAAGGCATTTTCTTGGCTTCTGCCCAAACCCATTCATCCCCTTTCCGTAGTAAGACATGCAGTGGTTCTAACACTGTGCTGAGACCCGGTAAGAAGTTACCAAAGTAGTTCAGGAGTCCCACAAACGACCGCAGCTCCGTCACGTTCTGTGGCCTCGGTGCGTTCTCGATTGCCTCCGCCTTCACGTTGGTGGGCCTGATGCCATCCGCCTCAATCCTCCTTCCCAGGAACTCCACTTCAGGAGCCAGGAAAACGCACTTCGAGCATTTTAATCTGAGCCTCCTTCAGGTTCTTAGGTCGAGCAGACGCTCGACTGTGTTCCGACCTGTGACCAAGATGTCGTCCTGGAAGATCACGGTGTGCGGGACCGACTTCAGTAAACTTTCCATGTTTCTCTGGAATATCGCCGCCGCCGCCGATCAGCTTCCAAACAGGCATCTGTTATAAACAAAAAGACCTTTGTGCATGTTGATGCAAGTGAGGCCCTTCGATGATTCCTCCAGTTTCTGCGTCATGTAGACTGAAGTCAGATCCAGCTTCATGAACATCTTTCCTCCTGCCAGCATTGCAAAGAGGTCGTTGGCCTTTGGTAGTGGGTATTGGTCCAGCAGGGAGAAACGATTGATAGTTACTTTTAATCGCCAAAGATTCTGACGGTGCCGTCTCCCTTGAGGACTGGGAGGATAGGACTGGACCATTCATTGAACTTGATCGGGGAAATTATGATCTCGCTTTGCAGTTGGTCGAGCTCGATCTCTACACTTTCTCTCATCATGTACGGTACTGCTCTCGCCTTGTGATGGGTGAGTCGCGCCCCCAAAATTAGGTGGATCTGCACTTTTGCTCCTTGGAATTTCCCGATGCCTGGTTCGAACAGCGATGGGAATTTGTTTAAGACCTGGGCACACGCAGGAGAGCTCAGATGAATACGTAGCTTGAGCAGTGGTGCAGAAGGGAGAGATTCAAATTCCTGGAGCATTGGAACCGGTTCTGGGGGAGGTGGGACCAGTACAAACCAGACAGTCTGCACCTGGGCAGGACTGGAAGCAATGTCCTAGGGGGAGTGTTTGCTAGTGCTGTTGAGGAGGAGTTAAACTAATATGGCAGGGGGATAGGAACCTATGCAGGGAGACAGAGGGAAATAAAATGGAGTCAGAAGCAAAAGATAGAAAGGAGAATATTAAAAGTGGAGGGCAGAGAAACCCAAGGCAAAAAACAAAAAGGGCCACATTACAGCAACATTCTAAAGGGGCAAAGTGTGTTCGAAAGACAAGCCTGAAGGCTCTGTACCTCAATGCGAAGAGTATTCGGTATAAGATGGACGAATTAACTGCGCAGATAGCAGTTAACAGGTATGATGTAATTGGCATCACGGAGACATGGCTCTCGGGTGACCAAGGCTGGGAACTCAACATCCAAGGGTATGTTGTGTACAGACCACCAAACCGTAGTAGTGAGGTTGGGGACAGCATCAAACAAGAAATATGGCATGTGTTCAATAAAGGTACAGCAGTTATCATGGGCGACTTTAATCTACATATTGATTGGGCGAACCAAACTGGTGGCAATGCGGTGGAGGAGGATTTCCTGGAGTGTATTAGGGATGGTTTTCGAGACCAATATGTTGAGGAACCAATGAGAGAGCTGGCCATCCTAGACTGGGTGATGTGTAATGAGAAGGGACTAATTAGCAATCTTGTTATGCGAGGCCCCTTGGGGAAGAGTGATCATAATATGGTAGAATTCTTTCTTAAGATGAAGAGTGACACAGCCAGTTCGGAAACTAGGGTCCTGAACTTAAGGAAAGGTATGAGGCGTGAATTGGCTAGAATAGACTGGCAAAGGATACTTAAAGGGTTGACGGTGGATAAGCAATGGCAAACATTTAAAGATCACATGGATGAACTTCAGCAATTGTACATCCCTGCCTGGAGTAAAAATAAAACGGGGAAAGTGGCTTAACCATGGCTAACAAGGGAAATTAAGGATAGTGTTAAAGCCAAGGAAGAGGCATATAAATTGGCTAGAAAAAGCAACAAACCTGAGGACTGGGAGAAATTTAGAATTCAACAGAGGAAGACTAAGAACTTAATTAAGAGGGGGGAAATAGAGTACGAGAGGAAGCTTGCAGGGAACATAAAAACTGACTGCAAAAGCTTCTATAGATATGTGAAGAGAAAAAGATTAGTGAAGACAAACGTAGGTCCCTTGCAGTCAGGTGAATTTATAATGGGAAATAAAGAAATGGTCGACCAATTGAACAAATACTTTGGTTCTGTCTTCACAAAGGAAGACACAAATAACCTTCCGATTGTACTAGGGGACAGTAGATCTAGTGAGAAGAAGGTACTGAAGGATATCCTTATTAGGCGGGAAATTGTGTTCGGGAAATTGATGGGATTGAAGGCTGATAAATCCCCGGGGCCTGATAGTCTGCATCCCAGAGTACTTAAGGAAGTAGCCCTAGAAATAGTGGTGATCATTTTCCAACAGTCTATTGACTCTGGATCAGTTCCTATGGACTGGAGTGTAGCTAATATAACACCACTTTTTTAAAAAAGGAGGGAGAGAGAAAACGGGTAATTATAGACTGGTTAGCCTGACATCAGTAGTGGGGAAAATGTTGGATTCAATCATTAAGGATGAAATAGCAACACATTTGTAAAGCAGTGACAGGATCGGACCAAGTCAGCATGGATTTATGAAAGGGAAATCATGCTTGACAAATCTTCTGGAATTTTATGAGGATGTAACTAGCAGATTGGACAAGGGAGAACCAGTGGATGTGGTGTATTTGGACTTTCAAAAGGCTTTTGACAAGGTCCCGCACAAGAGATTGGTGTGCAAAATTAAAGCGCATGGTATTGGGGGTAATGTTCTGACATGGATAGAGAACTGGTTGGCAGACAGGAAGCAGAGAGTCGGGAAAACGGGTCCTTTTCAGAATGGCAGGCAGTGACTTGTGGGGTGCCGCAGGGCTCAGTGCTGGGATCCCAGCTCTTTCCAAAATACATTAATGATTTAGATGAAGGAATTGAGTGTAATATCTCCAAGTTTTCAGATGACATTAAACTGGGTGGCGGTGTGAGCTGTGAGGAGGATTCTAAGAGGCTGCAGGGTGACTTGGACAGGTTAGGTGAGTGGGCAACTGCATGGCAGATGCAGTATAATGTGGATAAATGTGAGGTTATCCATTTTGGAGGCAAAAACAAGAAGGCAGAATATTATCTGGATGGCGGCAGATTAGGAAAAGGGGAGGTGCAACGAGACCTGGGTGTCATGGTTCATCTGTCACTAAAAGTGGGCATGCAGGTATAGCAGGCGGTGAAGGCGGCAAATTGTATGTTGGCCATCGTAGCTACGGGATTTGAGTATAGGAGCAGGGAGGTCTTACTGCAGTTGTACAGTGCCTTAGTGAGGCCTCACCTGGAATATTGTGTACAGTTTTGGTCTCCTAATCTGAGGAAGGACATTCTTGCTATTGAGGGAGTGCAGCGAAAGTTCACCAAACTGATTCCAGGAATGGCTGGACTGTCATATGAGGAGAGACTGGATCAACTGGGCCTTTATTCATTTGAGTTTAGAAGGATGAGAGGGGATCTCATAGAAACGTATAAGATTCTGATGGGACTGGACAGGTTAGTTGCGGGAAGAATGTTCCCGATGTTGGGAAAGTCCAGAACTAGGGGACATAGTCTTAGGATAAGGGGTAGGCCATTTAGGACTTAGATGAGGAGAAACTTCTTCACTCAGAGAGTTGTTAACCTGTGGAATTCCCTGCCGCAGAATGTTGTTGATGCCAGTTCATTGGATATATTCAAGAGGGAGTTAGATATGGCCTTTATGGCTAAGCAGATCAAGGAGTATGGAGAGAAAGCAGAAAAGGGGTACGGAGAGAAAGCAGGAAAGGGGTACTGAGGGAATGATCAGCCATGATCTTATTGAATGGCGGTACAGGCTCGAAGGGCCGAATGGCTTACTCCTGCACCTATTTTCTAAGTTTCTATGTGTCGTCAGCGGGCCATGGCGCTCGGACGTCGTCCCAGTTCCAGCGTATCTTTCCCAGCCAGCTCCTGCCGAGCAGCGTGGGACCATTGCCCGGTACCACCCAGAGTGGTAGCTTGTGTACCGCTCCATTGTAGGAGACCTTTACGGTAGCACTGCCGATTACAGGAATAAGTTCTTTCGTGTAAGTTCTTAGTTTCGTGCAAACTGGAATTAAGATTGGCCTTGAGGCCTTGTTGCACCACAACCTTTCGAAAGTCGTTTTGCCCATGATGGACTGGCTCAGCCTGTGTCCAGCTCCATTGACACCGGGAATCCATTTCGTTCAACATTCAGCATTATCGGCGGATAATTCATGGTGAATGTGTGCACTCCATGTACCTCTGCCTCCTTGATCTGAGGCTCTGATTTGTCGTGATCCTCTATGGATCTGTCCTATTCTGCAACATGGTGGTTTGCAGGATTAACAGGCTTTGCAATTTGCCTGCACACTCTTTGGAGGTCTCCCATTGTTCCACAGCCCTTGCAAACATAATCTTTGAATCGGTATGAATGGAAACGATGATCACCCCCACAGCGCCAACAAGGTGTTAATGGCCTTGCATTCATCACCCTTGATGGTGGACTCTGAGACATCTGTGGACATGTAACTGCAGGTATATGTGACCTGCCCTGTATGTTATGATTCGAAAACAACATCATTTTGTTCACAGTACTTGTAGCAGCGGTTGTGTGCTGAGAAATTTGCTTCGTATTATCACTGGTGGCAATGAACGCCTGGGCTATCGCTATGGCCTTACTCAAGGTTGGGGTCTCTACAGTCAAAAGTTTGCGAAGTATGGTTTCGTGGCCAATGCCAAGTACGAAAAAGTCTCTAAGCATGTGCTCCAAATGCGCAATATCCTGCAAGGCGTCTTAACTCGGCGACATAACTCGCCACTTCCTGGCCTTCAGACCTTTTGTAGGTGTAGAGCCAGTACCTCGCCATCAGAATGCTTTCCTTCGGGTTCAAATGCTCTCGGACAGTGTGCACAAATCGTCATATGATTTTTCCGTGGGTTTCGCTGGAGTGAGCAGATTCTTCATGAGGCCATATGTTGGTACCCCACAGATGGCGAGGAGGATCGCCCTTCATTTGGCAACGCTCTCTTCCCCATCTAGCTCGTTGGCCACGAAGTATTGGTCGAGTCGCTCCATAAAAGTTTCCCAATCATCTCCCTCTGAGAATTTCTCCAGAATGCCCACTGTTCGCTGCACCTTTGGGTTCGCTCTCTGTATCTCATTGTAGTGTATGGAGAAAGAGTCAGACTGAACACTGTGAGCTCAAAGTAAAGTGTGACCGTAGTCTTTTATTGCAGGTCTCCAGAGTGCCTCTCCAACCTGTGAAGCTTCCTTATGGGATCCCTTGGGACTCCAGCGGATGAGCCCTCTGGTGGCTGTACAGAGTAAATACTAGTTGGCATATATAACTATGTATTTAAGAAGGTTAACATCACCAAGAAGTGGGTGCTAGGTTTGTTGCATGCTGAGCGTCCAGCGGACGCAGCGGCAGAATGGACGGAGGGCAAGGAGCATAGGCGCAGCATTGAAAAGGCGATATAGTTTGTCTGTCTACAAAGCCAAGTCCAACTGCTAGATGAGCAGTTTGGTAAGTTAGAGGCAGATCTCAGGGAGTCCGAGGCACAATCAGACGCAAGGGCTGTAGTAGGGGACAGATTATGCACGCAGCTAAGGGATGAGAAGAGGGGAAGAATAAGTCAGGAGGAAACTTTCCGTAACCATAAGGAGTTCCTGCAATGCCAGGTAACTGAGGCAAAGAGGAACGAGAGGGCAGTTAGGGAGGAAAACGCTCGCTTGTCGAGTGAGGTAAAGGCGCTGAAGAACAGTTGAAGGATATTCAGGTGGCATATAGAGTCACCAGCACTGGAGGGTTTGATACAGGTAATCATGGTCCTTGCCATGAGCAGATCCGGAATTTAACCGATGCTCTATCCAAGGCCAAAGGGATGGTCTGCTTGGTAGCTCTGGGAATGGCCCGGGTAGATGAGGAAGAGCAGGGGAAAGATAGGGAGGACTGTGAGGCAGAGGAGGATGCTCGACCACCGCCCGAAGTGCCGGGACCAGGACCCATGTGCCCTGTCCGGCAGTGGAAATATGGTGTGCCCATAGGTGGCCAAGAGCAAGGACCACTGCAGAGTGACTTCATGGTCCCGTATATGACCTCCCAGCTGTAGGCAATGGTCTCTAACCTGACCAAACTGACCAGCAAAGGTGACCCATCTGTCCATTTTATGGATGTGGAGCAGGAGCTGGGGGGGATCAATACTTTTGTTTTCCCTGGATCGTAGGTTGTACCAGTCGCTCTCAGTGGGTAGCAAGATGGGGCAGGGTACATTAGAGGGGATAAAGGATGACATCCTAGAGGCTATGGGCCTCAATAATGGAAGTCCCTTCTCCCGAGTGAAAAGGACACTGTAGTTAGCTGGGGAGGCACCGGAGGCTTTTGTGGACAGGCTATGGCCCGTCTACCGGAGTGCCTTTGCGGGGGGTGCCCGACCAGACGCAGCTGCAGGGGGAGCCTAGGGCTCATTGGCTGAAGACCCTGGTGGCGAACAGCCTGCCCAGGCTCAAGGCCAAAGCAGAGGGGTGGTTCGATTCCAGGGATCCGCAGACCAGAGAAGAGTGTGAGATCTGACAGTTAACTCTCTTTTAATGATGGTAGGGGTGAGGATGACAAACTAAAAGGGAAGGTGCACGAAGTTAAAGGAGAGGTTAGGCAAAAGAAAGAATGGAGACAAGAGGGAAGTAATGCGGGTCAATACCAAGAGTGTTATAACTGTGGGAATTTGGGACACTCGAGCAGGGATTGTCGGCTCCTGAAAGGAAGGTAGCCAGGTTCCGAGGGTGCTGAAGCAAAACAGAGCCACAGGAAGGCAGTCGACGACGCAGTACAAATTTTAGTGGCCGCATTACAGCAGATTATGGGCATGGGTGGAGGAATGCTGGACTAAAAACCTCTGATGTTTTAGTGTGAATGGTAAAGTTAAAAGCATGTGGATGGTTTGTAACTTGTCTTTAAGTGTGTGTGTGTCTGTGTAGTTTTTTTCAACTGGCACTGGTTAGTTTGAAATTGGTTTGAATTAATTTGGAATTATTGAGATTCATTAACCTGGAAAACCAGATGGCCATGGTGAATTTTTGGTTGGTTTAAATTATGTGAAAAATCTCTAGTTGCAGACATGAGGCAATCACATATATTTGGTACTTTAAAATTTTAAAAAAGTTCCGACCAATTCCAGAATCTGTGGACCAGTGGAGAAAAGGCTGTGTGCTGCTATTATGCATGAAAGAGAGAACCATTGTAATGTGTAAGCTATTGGTGTGCTTGGTACCATGTATTAGTATGTGTGTTTGTCGAACTGATAAAATGCGGTTAAAAAAAAGGTAACACTCTGTACAAGCAGAAAGCAACACCGTGTCAAGAGTCAAATAATTATTTAAAGAAAATTGAGTAGATGTTTTTCCTCAGTAACAGTAAGGGAAAATCAGCTTGATGAATTAACCCTTTGGGCTGACAGAAAAGCCACAATGGATGTTCTTTTTTTCTTTTAAGCAGGAGGAGGTCCTTTAAGGTGGAAATGACCTCAAGGAGTAGCTGAACATGACCTGGATGGAACAGTGCTGTGTGAACTCCAGTAATCTAGATCAAAAAGGCTGGACAAAGGGTTTTGTGAAATTAAAATTTGACTTAGCTAAATTGATTTAAAGATGAAAAATATGTGAATAACTGAAGAAGGACCTGTGAGGGGGAGGCCCCACAGAGCAAAAGAACCTTCTTTCATTTTTTGTCTTAATAGGAGCGAATCAAGCCAAAAGGACGAGATTGTGTTGGAAAAAGTGGTGGAAGGAGAAATAAGGGATCCATGTCATATCTTGTATGTCTTGTCTGCATGGGTTTGAGGCCCAGCGTCTGTGTGGGTTTGAGGCCCAATGTCTGGTCTGTGTGGGTTTGAGGCCCAGTGTTCATTGTTTGTCTGTGTGGGTTTGAGTCCCAGTGTCTGTGTGATCCCAAATCCCCCAAACACTATCAACACCACAGAGCTCATCTCATACACCAGGAAGCCCCCGCCCAGAGCCCCGATGGTACAGACGACTGTAGATAGGTGTCCCACCACCATCAGGGGTCGCTGTTAATCCCTACTGACAAAGTTTTGTTTCAGAACGTGCACTACTCCGTGGTATCCGTGATCCTGAACCTGACTATGTGTTGCCGAAGAAGACGGAGAAGCTTTATGAAGCTCTGTTAAAAGTGATGTTTCAGGAATTTTATGAACTGGACGATGGAAATGGAGATAAGAACAGTTTTTGATCTGAATGTTGGGAGTAGTGTGGGGTCCGGGAGGCAGAGAAGAGGGACTTGGAACAATGTAGCCACAGTGTTCAGTACAGGAACGGGTATTGTTAATAGTATGGATGATGTACAACTCCAGATGCAGATCACTGGGTTAAAGAACCAACTGCGTAAGATTCTAGGGGAAGAGAATACAGAGCTTCATGAGGACCAGGCAATGTCCGTTCATTTAAAGGAGGTCATTGCGGAGCTGGAGAGGCATGCTAAAACTGTTAATGATTTAATACGGGAGGACAGGAACACCTCGGAGCAGGCTGCATGGAATGTGTTGTATGGAGCATGGTTGCTGGGCGAGGGCCGCAGTAATCTGGAGGACCTGAGGCAAGGTCGCATCCCTTCATGGTTAAGCAACAAGCATCTTGCTGCGCTGCACCCGTATAGCAATTCGTTTAGCCTCTGAAGCCTACCCTGTCTCTCTAGATTGCGGGCGGTCCAACCATACAGTGATGGGAATTGTGGTAAGGATGCCGGTAATGGGCGGGTTATCCCAGCCAGCAACGGGATACAGGGTTGAGAATATCAGGGTCATTCGTGGAGGAGTGCATGTTCGTTTTAAAGCGGTCCTGCCGTATGTCATAAAGTGGGAGCATGCTCTGACAGGCACTGATCTCTCCGGATGCCAGAACCGGATGCACATGTAATGGTGTCTCCAGCACTTGACTGCTTTTTCTCGATCAGAATGTGGGTTTGCTTCTGCAGGCGCAGAACCTATCTCCACAGGTTGCGTGTAAGGGAAATGGGACATACTGTGTCACCAACAGCGAAAGTCGGTATAGAATACACCAGGACACGTGGTGTCCAGTGAGGGATTCGACCTTTTGTTTCAAACCCAAGGCGGAGGTTCAAGTGGCACAAGAGCGAAGTATTCCCATCCCCAAACCCTCGACCATTCACCTCACTGTAAACGACACCTTCACGCATCTCCAGGACTGTGTGGAGCATCTCCTGTACCTGATTCCTTTTCTGCTGGAACACCTCACTGAGTTAATAAAGACCATTGAGCTCTCCCAGAAACATTTTTGCACTTTAGAGCAAAAGACAGTGGAAGTGGGGGAGGAGATCAAGGGGATTGTCTCGCCACCGTGGTGGGACATCAGTCTGAGTGTAGAGATTCCCCCCGGATCCGTGTCTGTTCCCATGCATTAGTTATCATACAATTGTTGCTTGTAAGCTATTTGTTGTACACCAGCTGCAGGCGACGGAGCCAGATGCTCCGAACGCAGTGGCAAGGGGTGTCAGATCGACTCGGAGAGGTGTAATTGCTGATGATGGTTTCTTCCTGCCAAAACTTGTAATGTACCAAAGTTCTGAAAGCAAGTGTGTTATATTATGGTTATAGTTTCACACTCTGTATTGCGCGATGTGCACTGTTGTAGTTTTTGTAATGTGTCACCACCTGTCAATGCTGTACTGTGTGACGTGCGTGGTGATTGTTTTTTTTTGGTAACGTCTTGTGGATCTTATGTGTGAAGAAGCCGTTTTCTTACGTTTTGGTTCTGTAGAAGGGAACTGTGACGTGCCGTAAGAGGTATAGTTCCGGGGTGTTAAAACGTAAAATCAGGGGAGCAGCTTCACTTGTGGGAGACTTTGGCCCTTGCTCTCTCGAGTGATGCTTTATGGGAAGAAAAAGCATCGATCGGGGGACTGAAGAGATCGCAAAGTTTCTGTTTAAAGAATGGACTCAGTCGAGAATATTTTGTGGACTTTACAGGATTTTTCTGAAGGTACTTTCCCTGTGATGGGGTCACTCTGTGCAGATACGTGAAAAGACTGGCTTGTTAAAACTCCAGAGACCGCATGGCAGTTGGCTGTGACAAAGAACTGTCAGTCATCCAGGATGTACGGGTTCACCCGAGCAAAGGGAAAGGGGCTCAGATATCTGAGGCATGCATAAACTATTGGAAAACCACTCTAATATGCAAAGGTACTTCTCATCTCCATCTCAGAAGAGAAGCAGAACAATGGACCTACTAGCCTGGCCAGACCAAGAGGGGCCAGTTCTTCCCTACACAAAAGCCGAGAGATGTCCCAGACCCAGGGCAATCAGTCCAATACACATGGGTCTGATGGCCTATCACCGACTCAGCACCGGAGTACTTAGAAGCAAAAGGATTTCAAAGATTGGCAGGAGAGATAAGGGCAGCAGGACTTCTTTAAAGATAGACTCTTCTCCACCATTCTCTAGTGTTCTGAAGCGTTCGAGTGTTCCCCCTCTCTCGCTCCACCGACATGACAAGAAGAAGGAACAGCTGAGCGATCGAGATCAACTGGTGAGCAAGGTGGTCGCGAGTGTCCCAAGTCGGTAACCAGAGCGCCAGGCGAGCTGTGCGGGGTGTAAAGGGCTCAGAGTTTTCTTGGAAGTGAAGCTTTTTCGGGCTATTCTGGGGAGGGAGCTCCATGCGACTGGTACTTCGCTGGTGTGGGGGGGGGGAGTTAGACTCCACCATAGCAACAAGGAAATTAGTGCATGTCACCGGTCCTCAGTGTTGTACTATTTGTTGTTTTATCCTGGATCTTATTCTCCACAGAGACAGTGATTTCATTTAGTAGTGCATGTTTTAGCCAGTGTATGTTAGACCAAATAACTATAAATACAATTTTTCACCGAAGCATTCCTGTCCGTGACTTATTCCATTTACACTCTGAATAATAATCCCCGGGAAAAGAATTTTCGTAAGGTGGGGGCGATTCAAACCATCCGTCCAACAATTGGACTAGGATCAAAACCGCTTACAATATACAGGGCTAAAAACGACCACCTTAATCCTCACTTGGATCCTAAAACATCAGACTTCTTATCCCACTTTACATTTAATGTCCTGCAATAGCCCTGTCTGCCAAAAAAAATCTTAAAACCTTTTACAACGTCCTGTTTTCACTGTCACGGGTAGGCTATTCTACAAGTTTACCATCCTCTGCATGATGTTGTTGTATCTTAATTGAAAGAAAGGAAGACTTGAATTTATATAGCGCCTTTCACGACCACTGGACGTCTCAAAGCGCTTTACAGCCAATGAAGTACTTTTGGGGTGTAGTCACTGTTGTAATGTAGGAATTGGGTATTCATCTTTCCATATCTAATTTTGAACACATTTACTCTGGTCCTAAAGCTTGTGGTGACATTGAACATCTTTCAGGGATTGAGTTATCTAGTCACTTTAAGTTCTTAAACATATTAACAGCCTCTCAGCTGCCTTTTATCCAATGCAAGCATTTCCAGTTCTTAAATCTTCTGCCATGCTCAGTTGGTCACTCCCATTTATCAGCATAATAGCCCCTTGCGGTACTCTAATTGATGGAATCAATTATTAAGGATGTCATAGCAGCGAATTTGGAAAGAGGTGACATGATAGGTCCAAGTCAGCATGGATTTGTGAAAGGGAAATCATGCTTGACAAATCTTCTGGAATTTTTTGAGGATGTTTCCAGTAGAGTGGACAAGGGCGAACCAGTTGATGTGGTATATTTGGACTTTCAGAAGGCTTTCGACAAGGTCCCACACAAGAGATTAATGTGCAAAGTTAAAGCACATGGGATTGGAGGTAGTGTGCTGACGTGGATTGAGAACTGGTTGGCAGACAGAAAGCAAAGAGTAGAAGTAAATGGGTACTTTTCAGAATGGCAGGCAGTGACTAATGGGGTACCGCAAGGTTCTGTACTGGGGCCCCAGCTGTTTACATTGTACATTAATGATTTAGACAAGGGGATTAAATGTAGTATCTCCAAATTTGTGGATGACACTAAGTTGGGTGGCAGTGTGAGCTGCGAGGAGGATACTATGAGGCTGCAGAGTGACTTGGATAGGTTAGGTGACTGGGCAAATGCATGGCAGATGAAGTATAATGTGGATAAATGTGGGGTTATCCACTTTGATGGTAAAAACAGAGAGACAGACTATTATCTGAATGGTGACAGATTAGGAAAAGGGTAGGTGCAACGAGACCTGGATGTCATGGTACATCAGTCATTGAAGGTTGGCATGCAGGTACAGCAGGCGGTTAAGAAAGCAAATGGCATGTTGGCCTTCATAGCGAGGGGATTTGAGTACAGGGGCAGGGAAGTGTTGCTACAGTTGTACAGGGCCTTGGTTGAGGCCACACCTGGAGTATTGTATACAGTTTTGGTCTCCTAACTTGAGGAAGGACATTCTTGCTATTGAGGGAGTGCAGCGAAGGTTCACCAGACTGATTCCCGGGATGGCAGGAGTGACATATCAAGAAAGACTGGATCAACTGGGCTTGTATTCACTGGAGTTCAGAAGAATGAGAGGGGATCTCATAGAAACGCTTAAAATTCTGACGGGTTAGACAGGTTAGATGCAGGAAGAATGTTCCCAATGTTGGGGAAGTCTAGAACCAGGGGTCACAGTCTAAGGATAAGGGGTAAACCATTTAGGACCGAGATGAGGAGAAACTTCTTCACCCAGAGAGTGGTGAACCTGTGGAATTCTCTACCACAGAAAGTTGTTGAGGCCAATTCACTAAATATATTCAAAAAGGAGTTAGATGTAGTCCTTACTACTAGGGGGATCAAGGGGTATGGCGAGAAAGCAGGAATGGGGTACTGAGGTTGCATGTTCAGCCATGAAATCATTGAATGGTGGTGCAGGCTCGAAGGGCTGAATGGCCTACTCCTGCACCTATTTTCTATGTTTCTATCCAGGAGGTCCTACTGTCATGTGTTCCTCAGTACTATACACAACAGTAACAGTGAGGGTGGACTAGTGCTTTGTGCACTTATCACTTCCTATCTGCTTGTTTCAACTGCTCTGTAGATTATGCTAAATGTGTTGCTAAATGTGTTGTCAATGAATGCAGATAAAGCTAGCTTCTTTTGCACCTTCATATCCATCAGATTAAAATAGTTCCACAACTGTGAGGAACTGCAATTTTAAAAAATGACCAAGATCAAGAGCTCTTATCACTGGCATCTTAATCTCGCCCCAATTGGTAGACAAGAATATGTTTACCGGCGGTGATGACTGAATAATCCTCACCGAAAACACAGTAAACTTGGAAAATAAACCCAACAGCAATACATAGATAGATAGATAGATAGATGGATGGATAGATAGTCACATGGTCATTAAACAGTTGGTTCAAAAATTACTGCACTTTTTTTCCATTCTTCTATAGTTCAACTATAAGGGACAAAAATCTTACCAGCTAATCTTATTTGTTATTGCATCATAACTAAAAGTACTTATTTCATTATTTTACTTTCCAACAAGTGTTAGCACATACGTTGAAGTTAACACCATTTGGTTATGACCTTGACATTTATCTATTTGTTCATACAGTATGCCTCAAAGCCCAATTTCAGAGGTGCATCTTAATTAAACTGGCAACCCCTTTACCTTTGTCCAAAGTCTCAACCATTGGCCTGTTTTAATAGTCACAAACTGCGTCTGCAATGAGTATAATTTCCTTGCTCTTGAGATTCAGGAATATCTCAATTATATTGACTACTGCTGCCTGAATCCAGAATGCTCCCAGATCCACAAAAGCACATCAAACTAGTCAAATATACAGAGACATGCAACGTAAGTGTCACAAAGAATGTGCAAGAATACCATTGTTGTGTCAGACCTAAGGAATCATCAGGAGATAATTCCAAACAATTTTGTTTTCCAGATACAATGCAAAGGGTTTCAGACAAACTGGACAGAATGCAACAGGGCATCACTGATCTGTACATTCTGATTTGTAACGGTTCATAATGACTAGACTGCATATGTAGATTTCAGTCAATTTCAGAGTTGGCCCCATTACTGATGCGCTGTTTAACTGTGATAGAACAAAGAGTTTGCTGAGCAGAAAGAAATGCATGTTACAGAATGGAAAACTCAACAGTTGATTATGGATAAGCAGGTCAGCAATAACCTTAACTGTAGTTACCAAAAGGGAAATGAAGAAAAATTGTTCATCATGAATTGGATGGGGAAAGAGATCGATAGTGGGACACAATATCATTGCTCCTTTATTAGGACTAACAAAATGCAGGAATTAAAAGATTCTCCACATAAGTCCATAATTAGTACATATAAAAGCAATGAAGAAATCATCACATCGTCTTAAACATGGACTAGCAGATATAAAATAAAGCAAAGTAAAACAAAGAATATAAAGCAAACTGAAGGTTGTCTTCTGGGAATATGTAACTCATTTAAGTTTGAATTATCCCGTGGGGCTTGTCTGTTGGCAGTGAGACTGGGAGTCTGCATGACTGTGTGCTGTTCCCTGAATTCAGCTTGTGTTTGTTCACGGGTACTAATGATACATAAAAGGAATCATCATCATGGACTCATCACCATATTCAGCAAAATCATGTTTTCCTTTTTTTACAAAAACATGACACAAATCACCTGAATGTTTGTCAACCAATCATTTGTACACCTATCATTCTCATAAAGTAGGCAAATGGATTTTCTGCCTGTACTCTTTCCTCCAGACAATCCACTCCAAATCCACTTCCTCCCATATGAATGGATTTGCACTTAGACTCTTCAAAGATATGTGCTCAAAAAAATGATCGAGTACCAAGACAATTAAACACACCAGCCGGTATGTTCATGAGCCATACTGACTAAGAGTGTTTCAGTTTTGAAAGACTGAACAGGCTGGGGCTCTTTTCTCTAGCAAAGAGAGGACTGAAAGGTAACCTGATAGATGCTTTTAAAATTATGAAAAGGTTCAATAGGGTAGACATAGAGAAGATGTTTCCACTTGTGGGGGAATCCAAAACTCGAGGCCATTAATACAAGACAGTCACTAATATATCCAATAAGGAATTCAGGAGAAACTTCTTTACCCAGAGTGTGGGGAGAATGTGGAACTTGCTACCACAGGGAATGGTTGCAGCGAATAGCATAGATGCATTTAAGGGGAACCCAGATAATATATGAGAGGGAATGGAACAGAAGGATTTGTAGACATGGTGAGATGAAGTAAGGTGGGAGGAGGCTTGTGTGGAGCATAAACATCGGTATAGATCTGTTGGGTCAAAAGGCCTGCTTCTGTGCTTCAAAATATGTTTATAGTCTGTGCTGAATCTCAGATGGATCAGCAGTTGAGGTACTACAATTGATCACAGCGCCCCTGGTCAAGAAAGGGAGAAACAAACTCAGCCAGTGTTCCTGCTCCTGACTAATGAGGAGTACTGGAAAATGTATATGTGCTGACATAAGGTGAGGGCGGGATTGTGATTCTCTCCACGGCCAACACTTACTGGCAGGGTTGCATACAAAGACCAGCACGTGCGCTGCCAGCAAAACTCAGGCCCCTCCAGCAGAAAAGGAGAACACAAACTGGAAAAAAGTCACTGTATTAAGATATCAGAGAGCTATGAACACTGGAATCAGGCCTCAGAAAGAGCGAGAATCTTCACAAGAGGGGGAAGACAAAATAGTAGAGCTTGCAGTTGAAGAACAGTCATCAAGTACACTTTAAACGCACAAAGCTGCAAAACCCTTTATTTGCATTTTACCTGAAATGATTGACACAATCTTTAACACAGACACCAAGTTATTATGGATTCTGTCAAACTAGGTTTAGGACAAGACTTATCCCTGTGAGTCTTAATGATATTTCAATACACAGCCTCGTCTAGTAACTTTTTAGACTTGGTAAGAGACTGTAATGTGTTTCTTTACATGCTATGTTGATAGTCAGATATATCAATGGAGTAAGTCTGGATTATTCAGTACCAGCAATAATTTTGGTCCAGGGAACCAGCAGAACATTTACCTGAATGAATCTTGCCGTTGCTTTATTAAATAATGAGGTAGGATTTTTTTTTCCCTATTAAAGTGATATTTTATTTCAATATTTTTCTTGTGGATTTCCACTGTGTTCAGTTCTCAGTCTCGAGCATCACAATTTTTGCTCTCCATTTTACATTTGAATTTTGTTTACTCATCACTCTCACCCCATCCCCTCCCCACAGACTGGCAGTTGTGTTAGTTAGATGGCTAGCAATGAATATTATGCACACAGTAGTACCTTTATGGGGCTACAACTGTTGACTGTAAAAATGCACAGATAAGCAAGGCCCACTTTGAAAATCAGCAGTGAGGGGACTGAAAAATATTTTCAAATATGTACAGGATATAACAGACGTTTTATAATGAAAGATCAAAGATACAGCTGGAATCCAAGCAAAAGAACTGCTTCAGTCGAGGTAGCAACAGACAATCTTTTCCCGTCAGGCGTCTAAACATTTTAATTTGCCTCAGGCAAGCTGCATGAAGATACTCTAAATGCTAAAGCTATTGGGCAAATTAGTATACTTATGTACCAGGTACCATGGTCAGAAGAAAACTGAAAACCAGAGTTTCCAGTTAATCTCACAATTCCACTTGGTTGATAGCACATGCCTTGAGCAAAGTGGTGGTGCTGCTGAACATTAGACAGCACTAATATTCAGAGCCAGGCAGTGAGGGAACAACATGCAATTCCAATCTGAGCCATGCTGAGTGAAGGCTGCTGGCCCCCAAAAGAAATGGAGGGAAGAGCTTCATCTGGGTGGTCCCTTTAGAATCAGCACAGAAATAAGTCACTTGCCCCACCCCCCTCCCACTTGTGTGCCTGCTCTCTCACCGAAAGGCCCCAAGCCTTCTGGCAGCTTGCTGCAGGGGAAAATTGCAGCATCCCAGCGGTAGTTTGCCCACCCGACTTTTTGGCTGGATAGACATAAATACTAGGCCATACTGAAGGTGGGGAATCACTTATTTTATCAGGAAAATTACATTGAAAACCTTGCCTTACATTGGAATTTCTTTTATTTAATTAGGTGCTGATTGAAGTAAAGATCATAAATGTGCTCATGGAATGATAGGACAGCAATTTTCATCCTATGGGGCCAATTTGCATGGTATTTATCCAGTGGGAACAGGGCAGCAAATGGAATGAAAAGAGCAGTGCACCACTGAGCGGCCATTCTTGCTCCCAGTATGGTCGCTACAGTTTTCATTGTGGCCTTCAGCAGGGCAGCTCATTTCAGGCAAGACGCAATTTGAAATGAGCAAATCAGGGTCTTATACTGGTTGAAGAACCCCAAAGCAGTTTTGAGGTACTAATGGGCAAAAAGTTAACTGCGTATGCTCTCGTTATTTGTCCGGGGTCAAACCAATGGTTGTTAAAGCGACTGCTGCAGGCCGCTCAGGAAAAGGCACGATATTTCGGGCTCTTATGATTTTTGTCAGGCCAGGATGAGGTGCCAGATCAGCCATGTCGCCCCCTTCCACCATTGCCTTCCCTTCTCCTCCCAGGAGAATGTTTCTGGCTCAGTTCTGCGAAGGCAACACTGGAATTCCCGCCTCCCAACCGACGAGGTGCCCATGAGCACCCGAATCACATTGCAGTTCGTCGGGAGTATGCAAATTACTCTGCCATCGTCACAAGAACTTGGGCGGGTGGCACAATTTGTTTCTCCCATTTTCTGCCCAGAGCTAAAATCTACTTCCATGTTTCTCCAAGTGAATAAGTGCACTGATCGCAGTTCGATGATGGAGCACAGTGTGTTGTGTGGAAGCAAAGCCACTTTGCTCCAAGAATGGATTAGGAAAAAACACATCACAGGAAGAATCAACCCGAGTCACTCATGCACACCACCCAGTGCCCAGATCAATAATGGACCGGCAAATTCATTGGCCAATGATAGTTGGGGAACGTGAAGTACCAAGGTCGAAAAGAGAGACGAATGTAAGGGAAAATAATTGGAAACATTGCAAAAGTCTGAGACAAGAGTGACAGCATTGCAGAAAGGTCGTAAGTGCAAGCTGTAGAGAAAGCTCGCCTCAGAAGAGCTGCCCAATGCTACCATGAAAATGACAATCTCTGAAGTACGTGCCTTTTAGCCAAGGCAACCTGCATTTACTGAAAATGGTTAGTTGACCTCAGGCAATAAATTTTTTGCCACATTGAAAATTGGAAGAATTGGAAAATAGAAATTAATCACATCCCATTACGCTTTTATACACCAATGCGCTGTGCCAACTGGACACAAGCACATCATTCATACACCTGCCTTTATGGCTTTAGCTGGCCACAATCAGATACCTGGAGTAGGACATGTGTTGCACATGGACAGAGTACTGCCTTGCTTTCTATATATACACGCTCACTTTTGAAGCACGGGCCAGCCCACACTGCGATATGTGTGCGCACTCGGTCCGTGCAGCAGAGCTGGTCTCCAGTCAGGGGTTGGCAGGGGGGGGTTAATCTTTGCCACTTGACCAAGGCCAAGCTCGTGTGGTGGATGGTGTGCAACTGCCACCCAACATTAAAAAAATCCACGCACAGGCATCTTCCACCCTTCAACATGTAGTTCAGCTCTTGGAATATTAGGTCCTTCATTGAAACAGCTGTGAACATCCCTTTTTGGCGTGGAAGCAAGTCATCCTCAAGACGAGGGATAGCATATGATGATATATACACACGTGAATATACGCAATAGATCAGTGAACCTAAGTAGAGAGTCCTTTGCTCGTATGCATCCTCTGTGAGTATTTTTTTTGCACAACACAAAGTTAACTTGGAGTTTTCAATTGAATCCCGAGATCAAGTTCCGATTAATTGATATAAATGCGTTGAGTTCAGCATTCATCCAAACATTTTTCTACATCTAGAGGCACAAAATACAAATGAAAGGAAGTGACATTAAGTTAGGCTGCAGTTGATGTACTGCGCACATTATAGGAAGGATATAACAGAAATGCAAGAGGTGCAGCACATATTGACCAGGATGTTAGAAGAATGAGGGATTATGAGAGACTTGGGAAGTTAGACTTCTTGTCACTCTGAGAGGGCGAAGGAATGGTCTGATCAATATCTTCTGATGGATCATGGAATCATGCAGCACAGAATGAGGCCATTTGGTCCAAATAATAGGGCAAATCGTGAAAGGCGGTTTCCACCGGTCGGCAAGATGGTAATGAGAGCAGAAATTTAAAATAATTGCAAAAAGAATTAGTTAGGTTAGAAAAACTTTTTTTTAAACTGAGGGGAGGACAAATGCGCAATGCAGTGCCACAAACTGTGGTTTTGAAGCGGATACTATAACATTTTAAAAGGCAATTAGCTGATTGAAAAAGACTAATATTAAAGGATATGGGAAGAAGGCAGAAGAGCTGGGTTTAGACCAGCTGGCTCATGTGGAGCAAAACGCTGGCACAGACTTGATGGGCAGGATGGCCTGGTTCTGTGCTGTAACATTCTCTGATTCTTTTAGCCTCTCAAATGCCTTCAGCAGATGAGGAAATGAGCATGTATAGCCTGCAGACTAACAACACAAGACAAAAGTTCACGGTGTTGGGGATAATATATTAGCATGGATAGAGAATATGTGATGCCTGACCAGAATGATCATATTTGTTTTCAGGTGAAAATGATATGGATTCAACTGCCATTGTCAAGGCAGTGTTACGAAACTAGCCCAAAAATGCACCTCCTGGTCTCTGGTTTCTGATCACTTGCACTGCATGAGCCTACAAGTAGAAATACTGGGGTGGCAAGGTGCGATTACTGGCATTATGTCAATCTCTACACTTAAACTAGGAAGATAAAACTTGAAGATGAGGATGCCCGGAATATCAAATTCCACTTCTCATCCCCACTTTCACAGTTATGCTGGAAACTAGCTCCGAGCTGAAGAGTTAATTTATCTCCCATTTGCTAAACTGAAGGAGCTGTTAGCTGCTACTCCCAAAGCATTTACTGATCTACTCAAAAGCAATTTTCTGCTTTGTGAGCAGGGGCCACAGTTGTAATCACCGCTAAATATTATTTCACCTGCACAGAGCGTTTATGTCAAAGCAAAAAAAAATCAAGTTAATCACCTAAAAAAAAAACACGCATGCGCAGAACAGCCGTTGCTATGGACGCTGGCCTTGCACGACAGAATAAATCGGTAATGCCAATTTCACATCGCTACAGCTAACACCCAAATTAATAACACTGACACTAGTGGTTTTAAAATGGGCAATATTCTGGCGATCTTGAAAAATACCACCACGAACACCGGAAATGTCGCCCATTTTTGGGTGATATAGATATCAATGGTAAGTCTAGCCCATGACTTAACCTCCAAGCATAAATTAACTCAGTATAGTTTAGATTGCATCATATTACAAGGGGTATTCATTTTGCTGCAATACATTTTCTGCACTCTTCAAGATTGCACCACAAGGGTCATCAAGAGCTGGAAAGTGGAATTAGGCTGGATAGCTCTTTTTCGGCCAGCACAGACACAATGGGTTGAATGGCCTCCTCTGTGCCATAAATTTCTATGATTCCATGATTCTATGATAGATAAAATTCCTAATTGAAATAGAAGACCAAAAATGGGAGCAGGAGAAATGGAAAACTGCACAGATTACAAGTGTTCATCAAATCTTGCTCAGGGTAATAATTAATTCTCTAGATTTGGGTGAAGTGCTTGATCTTTTCATTTGTCTAATTGCTTTTTTTCTCTGTGTCTTTGAAGGTGAGGTGTAACAGAGCTAGAGAACAAATCCCTTTTTCCACAATTTTCTGTGTTAAACACTCATATTAAGTACAGTAACACTAGCTCATGGTTGAAGCACCTGCCACTCTCACACAAGTGTGCTTCAACCTCAAACTCAATCCATTTTTTTTGATGCACTTCCCATTTCAACCAACCATTCTATACTTTCTCTGAATCGGTGGCAACCTATTATGTTTTGTACTGTGGACCTTCACCCACAATAAGTTGGGTTTAGTTACTCAAACTCATTCAAGTAGGACTCTGGACCAGCAGGTTGACTTGCATCCTAAAAGTCTGGGCTGGCTTCAAACATGGGTTCCAGAGGTGATAGGCACTAGATTAATCAACTAAGCCACCCCTTTTCCTGGTTTATGGGATCACCCAAAACCAGCCATAAGTTACTGCCAGCACAAAGGATATTTGGTGAGTGAGCATGGAATATGGAAAATATGCCTGAATCACATAAGAACAACAAAATGAACGCTTTGGTAACGAGTTCAACATGTTTTCATTCAAACAGGTCTCTGCCATGTAAAGAGTTTGTAAGACCAGCTGTCAACCATTGTAAAACATTGTTTCGATCGTCTAAAGCAAATGTTTTACAATTATTCTTTAACAAAACACTTACAGTAAAATTATATCAATTAGCCTTTCATTCAAGTCAAATTGAACTAAAAGCTGATGAAAATTATCACCTTTTGCTTTCAAGCACAGTTAAACTGTTGCTGTCAATCTCAGATCATTAGTTAAAGCATCCATTCACAGCTGGAAGTAACATGTTTACGCTGCCTGTCTGCAATATGGAGCACAAGGACAAGAAGTACTGTTTATATAAGGGGAGATTTTCCTCTTTGTTGCCCCTGGAGCACTTTCAGTTGCCATAAAGAGGTCAAAGGAGAAGAGACCCATTGCAGCACAGCTCAGTCCCGACAATTCTGGCCCAGGACTTCCTGGGCATATCCAGATGGGCTCCATTGGGTCCGTCCCTCAAAATCTGCCAAGCTCATTGTCTACAGGGCTGTAGTAATACCCGCCTTCCTGTATGGCTCAGAGACATGGACCATGTACAGTAGGACACCTCAAGTCACTGGAGAAATACCGTCAACGATGTCTCTGCAAGATCCTACAAATCCCCTGGGAGGACAGATGCACCAACATTAGCGTCCTCGACCACGAGTCTCCCAAAGCAAGCGCTCTACTCGGAACTCCTTCACGGCAAACGAGCCAAAAGTGAGCATAGGAAACATTACCCGGACACCTTCAAAGCCTCCCTGATAAAGTGCAACATCCCCACTGACACCTGGGAGACCCAGGCCAAAAACCGCCCTATGTGGAGGAAGTGCATCCGGGAGGGCGCTGAGCACCTCGAGTCTCATCGCCGAGAGCATGCAGAAATCAAGCGCAAGCAGCGGAAATAGTGTGCGGCAAACCTGTCCCACCCACCCTTTCCCTCAACAACTATCTGTCCCACCTGTGACAAGGACTGTGGTTCTCGTATTGGACTGTTCAGCCACCTAAGGACTCATTTTAATAGTAGAAGCAAGTCTTCCTCGATTCTGAGGGACTGCCTATGATGATGATTGGTACCGTGCCTAGAGTAGAAACAGGCCTCAGTAAGCATTCAAATAATCCACAAGAGGATGTTCCCAGTCTCGCGTCTCATTGTTCACCATCGGCCCATTTGGCATCCAAGTCGTGGGTGCCCAAAGAAATCTGCAGTAGCATCAGGACTCCCACGGGCCACAGGATCTGCAGGGATCCTGGTGGCAGTCCAAAGGTGGCTGCTAAGAAACAGCGACTTATCAATTTTGTAGGCATTCTCTCCAGCTCCATCACAGGTACATTTAATTTTTATTTGCATATCCTAAGTTTCTTAATTTGACTAACTTTTGCCGAACTTGCAGATCTACCAGTCCAAACAGCTGATATCTCTCAGAGCCCTCAGCAATTAACACATACAAAATGTTTATATCAGATACAGTTGACTGACCTGTTGATTAATTTTCTTTTTAGGCAGTGGGAACTCTGTCCAACTACATCTTTACTTTTAATTTAAATTTCTAGAAGACCAGGCTTGCAACATGATCATTTAATTCATAGAAATACATAGAATTTACAGCACAGAAACAAGCCATTTGGCCCAACTGGTCCTTACTCCATAGGAGCCTCCTCCCACCCGACTTCATCTAACCCTATCAGCATATCGTACTATTTATTTCTCCTTCATGTACTTATCTAGTTTTCCCTGAAAGGCAACTATGCTATTCGCTTCAACCACTCCATATTCTATGCGTGAAGAAGTTTCTCATGAAGTCTTTATTGGATTTATTGGTGACTATCTTATACTTATGGCCCCTAGTTTTGGACCTCCCCATGTGTAGACATCTTATCTACATCTATTCTCATGAAATTCCTTCATAATTTTAAAGAGTTCTATTCGGTCAGTCCTCAGCCTTCTCTTTTCTAGCGAAAAAAGCCCCACCGGTTCAATCTTTCAATTCTGCATGCTTTCTACTCCATTTCCTTTGCATGACGATCAATTGCAAGATGTCTTTATATTAATCAAGTCACTTACAATTCACCTTGATCACTGGTTCACAGTGAAGTATGCCCCACTGGTGGGATGCAGAGGCTCATTCAGGTCTGGCACACGCCAAGGATTCAGGGATTAGGAAGCGTCGCAGAAATCTCACAGTATGCAGAATATTATGTGACACAAGATGGGTTTCAAGTAACCAGGTGGGTGGAAGCTGCAACATGAAATTAAAGGGAAGGTCCTCAGAGAGTGCTGTTGGCTGAGAGCTCAGCAATATGATATGGTGCAATAGATATAACGACACAGCATTGGGCTAAATTTGCTCTTCAGGATATTGGAATGCAGTTGCCGATGTAATGTGCTAAATGCATTTATTTGCCTTGGAACAAGATAGGATATAATGTCCCATTTTGTTAACTGTTTGGCCACTTGTTGGCGAGATCTCTATTATTTGTGCTCATTAAGGTAAAGGGATTCATGTGCTGGAGAATGGAACACTTTCCATTTTAAGCACCCAGCGTGCTACATCAAGCACTCCGAGGTCAGGTCTTCCACAGATAGCAAAGCTTGCCCTACAATGTGCCGTAAGTTCCAACCTCATGAGGACCCAGAGCACTAATGTGATATTTTCCAAAGCAACTACCGCTGTAGTTTTGAGTGACAGTACCAATTAGTGACAAATTTGTAGGAGTTTTCCTGATGTAGGCCCACCAGGAATTGATTTGAGACTGCAAAAATTAATTTTATTCCATCAATCCACGGTGGATTCAAACTCAAGGTGGATTCAAACCCAAGGCGACCCAGCCCCCGCTATCAAATATGTCTTGTCATTTTTCTGTTCTCACACTAAAATGTGTTGTTGCCAATTGAATTCGAAGTAAATCTTCTAGCCTAGGTTAAATTGAATGGAATGACTGGAATTATTGTCCTGCTATGTTTCTACTGCTCTAGGGGAGGCTATTTACTGAGGTGCTTTTAACTTAGTGCCCACTGAAAATTTAACAAATTGATATTACATTGCATCTGTAAGTCATTAATACCAAATTGGATATTTTATAAAGGGTTTATACAGCTTTAAGATAGTTTCTGACAATAAACTAAAATACAAACTGAGGTAATCAAGTGAATCAAATTAACATAATTTCAAAAACCTTCACAGCACATATGCAATAGGCATACTGGGACCAGGATTTTGTGCCATCAACAAATCATGGACTAAGGGCCAGACATTCAGGTACTCACCACTGCTCATAGCACCATGAAATGGTGAGCTAGTCGTGGTTCCTGCGATGGCCGCCATATTGCTCTCCCCCTTTGCGCTGCCGGTAATTTCAGGATTTAGTGCAGGTGCAGATAAACGCAGAAATCCTGAAGTTGTGGTCAATCATTCCTTGCTGTGCCACAGGTTGCTGAAATCACTTGAATTGATGAACATGTCTCAATTTTCACTCTAATACTGCTATTAAACACCCCATAAAAAGTTAAGCCTTATTTAATAAGGCTTAACTGGGGTTTTAGCAACGTTCTGAGTAATAAATACTGAACAACCATTTTGGCCCTGAAAAACTAATTTTATATTTGTCAAATGTCAAATGTCTTTATTATGATAAAAATTACTAGATTTAGAAAATAATCTTTAAAAGGTTTTGTTTTTTTAAAAGTTTGTTTATGTTTCAGCTTCAACCTTACCCCATTGTGTATGTCCCAAGTTTTATTTAATTCTCTGTAAATTTTTTAGAAAGTGAATGATAAAAGCTGCTTTTTATTTCCTGATTTGCTGTCTGAGAGAATTATTCAATATGATTGGCTGCGTAGCCAGCTTGATGACATCACTGCTGCTGGACGCTGGAAATCCCCTACAGACAGTGCTACAGTAAAATTAATGTCGAGAAAGCTAAAACTTTCACGACAGATTGCGAGATCTTTGTGGGCAGCTTTCTTTGTGGTCAGCGGCAATTGTCATCACTTCGCCACTGGCTGAAAATTCTGGGTCATTGATTTCTCAGTATATAATGCTGGACTCAAATGTGCCATTGTAAAGAACATCGATGATGGAACCTCGGGCAGGCTGTAAAGGGTTAATATTTCCACAGCAATCAATACAGGTGCAATTTTGACAATCCGGAACAGCTCCTTGGCACCTCCCCCCCACTTTCTGACGTTCTGAAATATGGAAATACCTGAACCTGGGCTTGGGTGTTTCTGGATTCGTGACGTCAGAAAGACGATCGAAAGTCCGGAAAAGCCCGGAATCTGGAATGGCCTCGGTCGCGAGGGTTCCGGATTCTCGACACTGCCTCTGTCATCACAATAGAAGATAAGAATGTAAGAAATAGGAGCTGGAGTAGGCCATCCAGCCCCTCAAGCCTGCTCCGTCATTTAATATGATCATGGCTGATCTGATCATGGATTCAGCTCCATTTCCCTGCCTGCTCCCCATAACCCCTTATCATTTAAGAAATTGTCTATTTCTGTCTTAAATTTATTCATTGTCCCAGTTTCCACAGCTCTCTGAGGCAGCGAATTTCACAGATTTACAACCCTCAGAGAAGAAATTTCTCCTCATCTTTGTTTTAAATGGGCGGCCCCTTATTCTAAGATCATGTCTTCTAGTTCTAGTCTCCCCCATCAGTGGAAACATCCTCTCTGCATCCACCTTGTCAAGCCCCCTCATAATCTTATACATTTTGATAAGATCACCTCTGTTAACTGTTAATGGCTTCTTTCCTGTAAAACACAGGTACCAGTTTCTGGGATGGCTTATTTCCTGTAAAACACAGGATGGCTTCAAACAAAGGCCTTGCCCTTGAAGCCAGACTTATCAATCATTTCACGGAGTCGACCATTGTAATTGTGTTCGATAGTTAATAGCTTCTTTCCTGTAAAACACAGATACCAGTTTCTGTAAAGGGTTCTATATAGAGACCTTGGGGCCGAAATTGATGGCCTTACTGCCCAGTGCCGGTGACTGCTGCTGAAATTCCACCTCAACTTGCGCCCAGTGCCAGTTTTGATTTGGCCTGGAGTGGATGGGAAGAACCGTCCGCTGACGTCAGCAGATGACCAAGTGATGCAACTGACCTTCCGCTCGACAAGATGCCAGGTTGGTGCAGGCGGAAGTCGGCGCCATTGCTTTACGCGACTTATCTTGCTGGGGTCCCCTGAAGGTCGTCCGATGATTTTTTTAATGCTTTTTATTTGTAGCTCTTCGACTCTCCGTGGGCCCAGCTCTATCCTCGGTAGCACTTGGGCGGCAAGTGCCTTTGTCGCGGAAAATGAGAGCTCCCGCCCGCTGCCACCTAGAGGGCGTAAGTCCCTCTTTTGCCGCAGGCCATCCTTTCAAGGATTTTTTTGCCGAAAACCACACCCAGAGTACAGTCAGGTATCTCGGCAGCCTTCGGCGGTCCTTTGGGCGGCACTTGGGCGGGCGGGAGCCTTCACCAATTTCAGCCCCCTGGTCTTTAGTGTCAGATATGTTAATGAACTTATGAAAATGGCTATTGAAATTATGCTGGCTGATTAATGCTCCCTGACAGGAAGACAGTCACAAAAGACAGTGAAGATGGGAACAGATCATGAAATTGGAACAGATAATTCAATCATCAATGAGGCAAAGCTCAGACAGCCATTAACAAGGAATGTGAAAATTATATATTGAAGAAGGGTATAAGTTAACTTCCAAACCCCTCGTCACATGGAGGAGGTTACTTCAAGGAAGGAAGAGAGGGTGTCCAGCGCAGCATCCCATGTCAACGCGTTCCGTGTCCTTGGTTGTATGGGAAGTAAAGCCTGTATTTTAATTAAAAATTCATTGTCCAAGTTTCTTTAATGCATGTGTGTGTGTGTGTGTGTGTGTGTGTTTAATAAACTGTTCTGGTTTATTAAACGTTGTCATCACCATTTACGCCAGTCGAATCTAAGTAAATAAGGGCATTTAAAATACCCTACAAGGCCTTACAATTATGCCTTTGTTGCTGGTATTGATCCTTATCCTTGTAAAGTGACCAACAAAAATGGGCAAGAGGAATGTGGCCAAGATGTCTAAGATCTAGTCCTTTGTGAAAGTGAACAACTACAACCACCTGATGCCAAGCAGGTACTCAGTTGACTGTCCCCTGGATATGACAGTTGTGAACAAGATGTTTTTAGGGATCCTGTTTTGAAATGCAAAGCCAGGCAGAAAGCCGAAGTAAATTGTGAGGAAAAGTATAAGACAGGAAAAAGCAAATAATTCTTCCAGAAGCTTCAATTCTAACTTGCATGGTATAAATACATTTTTATTTAAAAATAAAAAAAATAAAAAATTATAGTTTGCTTCTCCATGTATCATTTTCAAAGACTTAATATTTGACAGTTAGTTATGATTATAAAGAGTTTAGAGCACATTTTATTATTAGGTAATCTTAATTTCCTTGTTTTAGAAAAATGGGAAAACAGCAGTGATGAAAAAATATTATACAATAGTCATTCTTACTGATATATTTGATGTAACTGTAAATTAAACCTATTTACATTGGCTCTTTTTCCACAGCGAGTTTTAAGGACAGGTTGCTGAACTGCAAAAGGGTCCATCACTCAGACAATCCTACACAAGGCAACACGCAGGATCAAAGGGCACATTAGAGGAAGACCATGGAAAAGGATTTATACAAATGTTGTATCCTTGCAGCTTGATTTTCAGACCTCCAAAGGGAGCTTTGAACATTGTCAGGTAGATGTCAGCGTCATGAGCATATTGAGATAGTCTGTTCCACCAAGTGAGCTCTGGAAATTGAACAATGTTATGCAAAGGTACTACGCCAGTGTGCATCTAGCAGTTTCCAGACTGCACAGTAGCAAACATATTTTGCCTCATTCAACAAGCAAATGGTCTCCCCTCCAGCATGCTGTGAGTAGGAGGTGGGGTTGTACAAAATGTGGTCAGAGTGGCAGGTCTCCTATTCCACATGTGACTGTCCAGCTTTAACTGCAAAACCCAGATACAACACCACAGAGAAGTCGACACCAACTAATGCGTCCTGCGACCACAGGGCAGCGGAGTCACCGAACTGGACTCCAGGTTATGTGATCTTTGTGTTGCCCCTTCTTCCCAGTGAAACACAGTGAAACTGCAGTGTTTTCATCACCTTCTGACAGTATAAGGCTGCCTGCAGCCAGTGACTGATGTGGTATCGTCCATGAAAACAAAAGAGATAGCTGACTCCTAGCTCTGCATCAACTTCTCATTTGTGAACAATTACATTACTGTCGAAGACAAAGAACAAGTTCTTAAACTACTGTAAATATAACAAGTGAGAGCCAGGGCATTACATGCTGAGGATTTTCAGGATTTACTGTTTTTTATAGAATTTACATGTTATTGTTGACATGCACACAACAGTGCATTTTAGATAACCTCACAATGAAAATTTGAACTTTTAACAGCAAATGACACACTTACCAGGTTCTGAAGCTACTTCAGAAGAGTAGTCCTGTCATCACACTTCTGTTGGAATATTTGCACACCAATCTTCTCGGTCTTTATAGCAATTATATTAATATTCTTTTGTAGCAACTTTGATCTTTTTCTGTGATGTCATTTATATCTTGCTAAGTGGTTAGGGTCAATGACTCTATTGCGATAACCATTCTTTTCTTAGAGTAACAATTCTGTGAACAAACGCGTGGCTTGGACAGAGTAGCTTTGCTTCTTTCTTCATTCAGAACTTCCATTTCATTGACGTGTGGCCGCCTGCAATTTTGTATCCTTACTCTCACCAGTCTTTGAACTCACATCATTTGCATCAGTTAAGTGGCCCATTTGCATTATACGTTAAATGTAATCAATGCATAATGACATGAAACTTTATTGTGTCAGCAAACATCTGTTTGTGTAGTTTAAAATTCTGCTACTAGCTTAATGACAATGAGATGTACAATGAACAAAGGAAATGCTGCAAAACCGTCTCCCCAATATTTTTTCTGCTTCACAGATTTTGTTCCCTTTTGTCCTGAAGATGCTGACACCTGCTGGGGTGCAACTCCTTCAGTACTGGCAGTCTACTCTGCCCCACTCATGGGATCATTATTCATATGTGAACCGAGTCATCAGCCTATTACACACACAACCAAGCTGTTCCAGGCATCTAAGTGACAATGTGCAAGATGAAATCAAGTATGTCCTATTTACAAAAAAAAGGATAAATCAAACTCAACCAAATTACCATCCTAACAGCTCCTGCCAATCATCAAGAAAGTGACAGAAGGAGTAGTCATCAAAAGTGCCATCAAATGACATTCATTCACCAATAACCTGCTCATCTACATTCAGCTTGGATTCCACAAGACCCAGGCCTCATTACAGCTTTGATCTGGACATTGACACAAGAGCCAAATGCCAGAGGAGAGGCAAGAGCAGTTGCACTTGACATCAAGGCAGCATTCAACCAGGTTTGCACCAAAGTCAATGGCAAAGTCCTCCAGTGACTGTAGTCATAGCTGACTCAAAGAATGACAGTCATCACGGCCTCAGCTTTTCATTACAGGAGTTCCTCAAGGAAACATCCTTGGCCCAATCACCTTCAGCTGATTGATCAATGATTCACTCAAGTGATAACCCTGCTATTGCATTCAATATCCACCGATCATACAATCGTAGAATGATACAGCACAGAAGGAGGCTATTCGCAAATTGTGCCTGTGCACCTCTTTGAAAGAGCTATCCAGGAAGTCCCATTCTCCTGTTCTTTCCCCATACCCCTGCAAAATGTTCCCCTTTAAGTATTTATCGAATTCCCTTTTGAAAGTTACTCTTGAATCCGCTGCTATCACCATTTCAGGCAAAACAATTCGAATCAGCAATATTCCTCATGTCGCCACTGGTTCTTTTGCCCATTACTCTTGAATCCGTGTCCTATGGTTAGCGACCCTTCTGCTACTGAAAACGGTTTCTTATTTACTCTGTCAAAAACCTTCATGATTTTGAATACCTCTATCAAATCTCCCCTTAACCTTCTCTGCTCCAAGGAGAATATTCATAGCTTCTCTCGTTTCTCCATATAAAGATCCACATCCCTGGTGCCATTCGAGTAAATCTCCTTTGCATCCTCTCCAAGACCTTGATATCCTTCCGAAAGTGTAGTGCCCATAATTGGCCACATTACTCCAGCTGGGGCCCAACCAGTGTTTTATTAAGGTTGAGCAAATTCCCTTGCTTTTGTACTCTTTGCCTCCATTTATAAAGCCAAGGATCTGTATGCCTTTTGACCAGCCAATATGCTCATGACACTGCCAACATGTTCTGCCAACTTCAAAGATTTGTATACATTCATCCCCAGCTCTATCTGTCATATATTCAACTATCATTGTAACCCATGTATAAGCTGACCTAAGTTGTACACCTTGAGAACATTGACCACAAGGGGGTGAACTTGTGGGAAGACACTCCTAACCTGGACTTTCAGGTATAAAAGGGGAAGCTCCACCCACCTTCATCACTTGAGGTCTTGATAATAAAGGTAACTAGTCACAGAGTGACCTTCTCTCAAGTATGGGCCTCGTGTGCATTTATACTGTGTCGTGAGGACATATCACTGTCTGTTCCTGCACCCCTTTTAAAACTGGACTCTTTAATTTATACCACCTCTCCTCATTCTTCCGACCAAAATAACTCACGTCATTCTTCTCTGCATTAAATTTCATGTGCCATCTGTCTGCCCATTTTACCAGCCTGTCGATGTCCTCCTGAAGTCTGTTACAATGCTCCTCACTGTTTACTATATTTGTGAGTTTCTTCTTATCTGCAAACTTTGACGTTATGCCCTCTTTATTCCAAATCCAAGTCATTAATACATACATCAAAAAGAGGTCCTAATGCTGAAACCTAGAGAGCATCACTGTATACTGCTCTCCAGTCTAAAAAAAAACAACCACTTGGTCCCTTAGCAAATTCACATCCATGCAGCCACTGCCCATTTAATCCTGTGGGCCTTAATTTTGCTAACAAGTTTATTATGTGGTACTTTATTAAACATCTTTTGAAAGTCCGTGTACATAACATCAACCACACGACACTCTCCAACTCTCCTTTACTTCTTCCAAACTGAAGGAGAGCTACACTGTCAGCGATGGATTTAAAAAACCCCATGGCACTATTCGAAGAATAACAGGGGATTTTCTCCGGTGTCTTGACCAATATTTGTCCCTCAACAAACACCTTTAAAATAGATGATCTGCTCATTTATCTCATTGCTGTTTGTGGGAGCTTGCTGTGTGCAAATTAGCTGCCGCGGTCCCTGTATTACAATAGTGATTACACTTTGGGATGTCTTGAGGTTGTGAAAAGCGCTATATAAGTGCAAGTCTTTCTTTCTTTTGTCAATCATCAACGCCGGCGCATTATAGCTACAGTATGATCTACAGAATATACTGCAGCAGCCCGCCAATGGTTACTTCGACATCACTTTGCTCCCCTGCATACTCGATTCAGAAAAAGAACAGGGCACCAACACCTCCCAAGTTTTCCTTCATGTCACATCCCATCCTGACATGGACAATGCCGCCATTGTTTCATTGTTTCTGGGTCAATAACCAGGAATTTCATATTTAACACCACCGTATGAGGACCATCCATCTCCACAAAGACTGCAGTGGTTCAAGGAGAAGGCCCACTACCAAAGTTCTCCCGAATTGTTTGGGGGTGCGGGGCCCCTTTAATGCACCGCACAACCCATTCATAGTTTTGCGCATGCATGAAATTTAACATTGGAAAAGCCGGTCCTGGGAAACAGCTGTGCAGCCCCGCTGCTGAGAGGGAACATTACCCACTACCAACTTCTCTGGGAACTAGAAACTTGCAATAAATGCTGCCTTGCTAGCGTCGTCCATATCCCCAGAACAAAAAGCCTGACCATGTCCTTGTCCATAATGTCAGCTGTGGCTCAGTGGTCTCGAGGTGTGTTGCTGTTTCCAGTTCAAGAATGCCTTGTGCTTGTGGCTTATTAGCTCCTGGATCTCCTGGTCATTCTCGTCGAACTGGTCTTGGTACTTCCTGGTCGAGTGAATGAACGTCTCTTCACAGGTGCTAATTATGCAGGCCTTGAGGGCAGACCATGCACTGTGGACACTGCGTCTCAGGGTCACTGGGAGTGGTCAGGTTGGCAGTGAGGCGCTGGCTGAATAGGGCTCTCTTAGCAGGGTCTTTGAGTGCTCCAGTGTTGATTTTCCTGCGGCATTGTTTCTGTTGCGTCCGCTGTTTTGGGGCTACATTGATGTAGATGACAGAGTGGATTCGGCGGTGGTCCATCCAGCAGTCGTCAGCTCCAGTCATGGGCACGGGTGGTACGCACATCCTTGCGGTCCCTTGCTCAGATGATGATGTAGTCTAGCAGATGCCAGTGCTTGGAGCGAGGGTGTTGCAATGAAGCCTTGTACTTGTCTCTCGGACGGAAAAAGGTGTTGATTATGACAAGACCATGTTCAAAGCATTTTGTCAGGAGGAGGGTACCGTTGTTGATTTTCCCTTCCCCCTCTCTGCCAATCACACCTCCCAGAAGTCTGTATCCTTTCTAACTCTGGCCTTAAAGTCGCCAAGGAGGATCAGCTCGTCGCCCATTGGGACTCGGGACAGGGATTGTTCAAGGCTGGAGTAGAATTCCTCTTTGGTTTCATCTGTAGCTTCCAGTGTTGGGGCGTACTCACTGATGACCGTTGCACACTGGTTCAGGCGAAGGTGAGCCAAAGAGTCATGAGGCGTTCATTCATTGAACTGGAAACAGCAACATAACTCGAGAGCAAGAAAGCAGCTCTACAGATTATCAAAATCCACGACGATGCCTTGGAAAACGTGGACCATTTTCCATACCTTGGGAGCCTACTGTTAACATGAGCAGATATCAATGACGAAGTCCAACAATGCCTTCAGTGTGCCATTGCAGTCTTCGGTTGCCTGAGGAAGAGAGTGTTTGAAGACCAGGACCTCAAACCTGACACCAAACTCATGGTGCACAGAGCAGTAGTGATATCTGCCTTCCCATATGCTTTAGAGACATGGACTATGTACAGCAGGCATCGCAAATCATTGGAGAAGTACCACCAACGCTACCTCCGCAAGATCCTGCAAATCCATTGGCAGGATAGGCGCACCAACATCAGTGTTCTCGCTCAGGCCAACAACCCCAGCATCGAAGCATTGACCACACTTGCTTATGCGCAAATTGGCTGCCGCATTTCCGACGTTACAAAAGTGACCACACTCCAAAAGTACTTCAATGGCTGTAAAGTGCTTTAAGATGTCCAGTAGTGGTGAAAGCCACTATATATACACAAATCTTTCTTTTCTTTATAATTGATACCTGCACATATACCAGCAGCAGTCATTAGATAACAAAGCAAAATACTGCGGATGCTGGAAATCTGAAATAAAAACAGAAAGTCCTGGAAACACGCTGAAGGTCAGGCAGGATTTGTGGCGAGAGGAACAGAATTACCGGTTCAGATCGACGACCTTTCATCACAACTCATAAAAGTCTGCTGAAAGTCATCGGCCTGAAACATTGGGCTGTATTTTAAGTCCAAAAGATGGGTGGGTTGGGGTCAGGTGAAATGTTAAAATTTTAAGGGCTAGATTTTACACTTTTGTGCATAGCGTCCAAAAATGGGCATTATTTCCGGCGTGGGTTTTCAGATCGCCGGCTTCTCGCCCATTCTCAAAGCACCTAGTCTCCATTTTTGAAATTGGGCGTTACCGCGAGCGATATGAAATGGGCGGTAGTGTTATATCCCGCTGACCTTCTGCCGTAAAGTGGCGCCGTCCTTAGCAACGGCATGGCAACGCTCGATTCCCGCGATTCAGGAGGTTAAGGGTCATCATGATATGTGCAGAAGAGACAGAGAGGGAGCTGAGAGGGACTGAAGGCGAGTGAGAGTGTGGTATGGCTGCTTTGGGAGGAAGGAGGAAGAGTTTAGAGCTTTACAACAAATAGGGAAACAAAAATTAGCTGTTACCAGCCACATATTTGCCCGAATTTGGCCTATAATGCAGGGAGAGGAGGAGGCATCACAGCATGCTGTGGAGACTGACGCTGGAGAGAGCAGTGAGGTGGGAAGAGGAGCACATTGGAGGGCGCAAAAGAGCGAGGAGGTTCTTGGACTAGGCAAATGCCTCCCTCCTGCAGAAGGTCGAGTTACGCTGGGGTGATTTAACACGGGGAGGGCATGGGAAGCCCACCCCAAAGACCTATCAGAAGATATGGACCGAGATAGCAGAGATGGTCTCGTCAGCGACCAATGAGGTGCATGAGGGCAACCAATGCCATAAACGATGGAACAACCTTGTGGGATCTGCAAGAGTAAGTATTACATTGATTTACATGTACTTATGTATTTATATAATTCAATTTGTAACAGTCATGAGTGACTATCAACATAATAATCATGATTACATCAGTCGGTTATGTGTTGTATCAGTCTGTGTGGCAGTACCTAGCAATATCATCATGCAATGATCTCATGCCATGTCGTCCTGTCATCTTTTACAGAAGAAGCTATCGACGATGAGGTACGTGCAGAGGTGAATGGGTGGGGGGCCACCAGTCCCCAGCGACATTACTGAGACAGAGGAGCGGGTGCTCGCACTCGTGAGGAAGCACACCCGGACAGCCACGGAAGCATCTGCAGACCGTGAAGTGATGCCATGTGAATAAAGTTTACACCACTGCGTGATGTAAAGTCAATAGATGCCACACCCATTCATCATATCCGAACAATCATATATGATGGATGATTTCTAAAATTGTCTTAGAAATAATGCTGGCCTAATGAAATTCATTGCAATGCAAATGTGTTGATGGTCATGAAATGTGATGTCTGTGATGATTTTGATAGCGGTGGTGCGTTTGTCGTACATATGCTCTGTGTAGCGCTGGAATCACCATGTGACCCGAGCACCCCCTTCTCCTCTAATAACCTAATTTGTGTTTTGCAGCTCAGCCAGCAGCACGGCCCCAGACAAAACCACAGAGGCCAGAAGGTGGGGACACGGGGCCCGACTCTCCAAACGATACCACATCTGGTGCTGAGGAGCTCGGATTCTCATCCATCAATCTGCTGGGTCTGTTCTCCATGGATGAGAGCGTGGACTTCGAGGAACCTTCATCGCCATGCTCCAGAAGCCATTCCAACCCAAGGCCATCTAGTGGTCCTCCGGTCATTCCCGCCTCCACTGTGGAGGTACCGGCCCCAAGCACGTTTCCACAGGGCACCCCATTTGTCCCCAGGACGGCGCCAACTCCACGGAGGTCTTGTGGACGTGGCAGGTCTCTTCGACGAGTGCCACATGAGAGCGGAGGGATGGTACATTTGTCCAGGAGGACTGTAGACATTGGTGACCAGCTCATCGAAGCATTGGGGGGGCATATCCCGACAACTGGCCACCATGACTGAGTACATTCCGCGGATGGCGGAGTCCCTGGATGTGATAGCCAAGAACACTGCTGGCACAGGCCTCCCAGTGGTCCCAGAGTGCGGCACTCCACTCCTAGGTTCCGCACCACCACTGCGAACGACAGATGAGAGCAAGGACCAAGATCCTGCTTCTGCATCAGAGAATGTTGCCCCCTCAGCACCCCCCGTTCCCTTACCCGTGCAACCACCGCCTCTGCCTTCATCCCTCCCACTGAGGCACCGCTTAAGGAGCTCCTCGGCCAGGCGCCATGGAGCGAGGAGAGGAAAGAGTAGAGGTGGGGAGAAGAAGGGGAGGGGGGGGGGAAGGAAAGTGAGATGCATGTCCACAGGTGATGGCTGTGTTATATCTCCATCTGGATGTATGCAATTTGTTGTAATGTATGGGGGAAGGGGACCACCCTCCTGCTTTGCATTTTTATTCTGTGTTGCTGGACATGTTGAACATTTGATTGATGTCAATGGTAGAAAAAGTGGGGCGTTGGCAGGGGTTGGGTGTTTTTGCCCATGATACATATGATTTCAGACCAATGTTGGTATACGAGAATTGTTATTGAACATAACCTTGTTGCGCATTGTCACAGATAGCTGGACCGTTACACACTGGTGATTCCTTAACATGAAAGGGTTAAATACAACTTAACATCAATCAACGTAAACTTTAACTGGCACCAAGGTGATGCCCACCATTGATGTCTGAGCTGCACACACACAGCAGTGTGTCAGCGTTGTCACTCACAGCAACATTCTTTCAGGCAAAACGTTCAGATATCAGCTCCTCACATAAGAGTCTTGCAGCTATGTAGCCACTATGGGCCCTTTCCTGCGATCTGGAGGGGGTCGTGCGCATGGTTGCATAGCCAGCCTGATTGTCTGGCCCTAGGTCAGTGTCCAGCCCCTCTTAATCCTCTCCCTCTCTCTCCTGAGGTGGAGCACCAGTCCCTTCTGGCAATTCTTGGCCCCTCCTGATAGCCAGGTTGTGCAGCATGGAACAAACGACCACAAATTTACCTACTTGCTCAGGGTTGTATTGTAGTTCCCCGACTGAGTGGTCAAGACATCTGAAGCACTGCTTAAGCACAGTTATTGTTTTGTGGACCACACCGCGTGTTTCTCCTTGGCTTTGATTGTATCGCTTCTCGGCCTCGGTGTGGGTGTAATGCAGGGGGGTCATCAGCCAGGTGGCTAGACCATATTGGTTATCACCAAGCATCCAGAATTGTCCTTGTGGCTAACTCTTAAACATGTCAGAGACAGCGCTCTCATGCAGGATATGAGCCTCATCGAAGCTGCCCAGACATTTGGCATTCGCTGCCATTATGATCTGGTTGTGGTCAACAACTAGTTGAACCTTCAAGGAGTGAAATCCTTTTCTGTTACAAAAAAGCTCAGGGTCCTGAGAATGTGGCCACCTGACGATCTGAGTGTACTGTATTGCTCCCTGCACCTGGGGAACTTAGCAATGTGGTAGAATGCTCCAGCCCTGTCAGTCTGAGCCTTTGTGATCATGGGGAAGCTGATAAAGTCCATTCTTATTGCGTAGAGGGCCTCCGTAACCTGTCTAAAGCAGTGATGGGTGGCATGGTGAGACAGAGGGCAAATCTTCACCGTGGAGGCCCAAACGGAACCGGACGCGTAGAAAGAGAGTGCCGCGGTAAACTTGACTGACATGGATGTCCTGATGGTAGGCTGCATATGTGGCCTGATGAGCTCACATATTTCATTGATCACCACCTTGTGGAAGCGCAGTCTCCGAAGGCAGGTGTGGTCGGACACGTCGAGGTAAGACCTCTTTTCCCTGTATGTGTGGGGTGTGTATGATCTGGCCCTCCTCCTCATTCTTGCACGTCTTAAATTGGGATCATAATGATGTGCATCACACATTGAGCCACCTGCACTCTGCAGCATCTGCGTATTAATCGATGCAGGCTGAGAAATGGCTGGCCCCATTGCAAGGAAAGTATAATAGCGACTGATCAGAAGCAATAATTTTCTCACTAAAATACACCTAGAGTAAACCCCCAATAGTCCAGAATCTGAAAATATGTCTGTCGAGATAGGCGCTTCACCTGAGAAGAACTCCAGACTCAATCCAAACTCCCCCGAAGTTGAAGCAACCTTTTGAATGAAGCGACCTGCGATTTAAAAAATGGCAGCCACACCGCTGGCTTTAGCTCAGAACAGTTCCACTTTTTCCGGGCGGTTTTTTGGGCGAGCAATATTGTGGGCGATATGTGTGTGAAATGGTGAAAGTGGCGGTGGGTGATCTCCTGGGCGTTAGTTTCGCCAAATGTGCTCTTTACGACAAAAAAAATGGGCGAGCTGTATTATTGAATCTCAGTGTTAATTCCGCATGGAAAGGAACGCTGGGCGATATTATGGGCGTTGATTTCGCCCATTTTGATGATTCCGCCCAAAAATGTGGGCGGGCGGTATTATTTTTTCCTGGTGTTATTGCACATGGGAAAAGTAATGCTCGGCGATAAGTTTCTGAAAAATGCTCGTCAGTTTCCATTTTGTGGCAAAATGGGTGATATGTGAGTGTTATACGTCATTTCAGCGGTAAAATGGACGTTAATGGGTGTTAAGCATGCAAAAAACTTAGAAAATCTAGCCCTAAAACTCTCAAACTCGTCTCCAACCCACCCCCAACCTTACCCTCTTGCCTTGGATTGGACTCTCCCCATACAAAGCCCCCATGGGGTCAGAGATCTGACCCTCCCCCACCATCTCTGGTGTCAGGGATTCGACCCCCTCCCTACACTCCCATTAGTAGCTGTAGGCTCCCGACCTGAACTGTGGCCTGCTCCGGAGTGCTCCCTGCCCAACTGGAAGCCAAGCCAGTCAATCTGGCTGAATTCCGGGCGGGGATCCTGGCAAAAGAAATCTATGCACGCCTTGGAGTTAAAACTCTACAGCATGCAGGAAACCCGGACTTGGGTTTTCCTGTCTGCAACTCCGCTACACCCGCCCCGTCCAGATCGGAGCCATTAACTTTATTTCTCTTTCCTCCGATGCTGCCCGAACTGCTGAGTATTTCCAGCATTTTCTGTCATTTGATAACAATCCGTGACCCAAATTTGCCCTCCTAAGCTCCAAGGCCGAAAGCCAATTACAACACATATCACATGGGTCAGCAAAGACAAGACCTTGAACCTGGAATCTTCTGGTCTACACAGCCTCTTGCCACACTGCAACCTTCCAATATTTCTTCAACTCAATGGGGCCCAAGTTTCCACATGATTTGCGCCTGATTTTTAGGCGCAACTGGTGGAGAACGGACTATCTTAGAAATCGCAATTCTCCACCTTTTTGTTCCTGCAGTTCTAGTCAGGTAGAACAGTTCTACTTTGGAACAGAATTTTTTCTTCAAAAGGGGGCGTGTCCGGCCACTGACGCCTGATTTCAAAGTTTCCACAGTGAAAACGTACTCCAAACTAAAGTAGAATGGAGCAAGTGAAGATTTTTGTAGAACTGAAAAAACCTGTTCTACACATTAAAAAATCAGGCGCAGGTTACAAATTAGGCGTCCAGAACGAGGTGGGGGAGGGAAGGGAAGTCATTTAATTCGATAATAAATCCTTATTTATACTTATACAAATATTATACAAATAAATCCAACCTGAATAAACATTTATAAGCAAAGAAAAGATGAAATAAACCATCTTCCTACCTGTGTGAAAGTGCTTCAGCCAGGGAGAATTCTGCCATTGAGCGGGAGGAGGGGGGGGGGCGGGGGGGAAAGCCGTTCGTGTCGCTGAGTGGGAGGGGGGCGGCGAGGAGAAAGCAGTTTGTTGCCGCGAAGGGGAAGGAGACAGCGGCTTGTTGCCGTGGAGGGAGGGGAGGGAGGGGAAGGAGACAGCGGCTTGTTGCCGTGGAGGGAGGGGAGGGAGGGGAAGGAGACAGCGGCTTGTTGCCGCGCAGGGGAGGGGAGGGAGGGGAAGGAGACAGCGGCTTGTTGCCGTGGAGAGAGGGGAGGGAGGGGAAGGAGACAGCGGCTTGTTGCCGTGGAGAGAGGGGAGGGAGGGGAAGGAGACAGCGGCTTGTTGCCGTGGAGAGAGGGGAGAAGGGGAAGGAGACAGCGGCTTGTTGCCGTGGAGAGAGGGGAGGGAGGGGAAGGAGACAGCGGCTTGTTGCCGTGGAGGGAGGGGAGGGAGGGGAAGGAGACAGCCGTTTGTTGCCGTGGAGAGAGGGGAGGGAGGGGAAGGAGACAGCGGCTTGTTGCCGCGCAGGGGAGGGGAGGGAGGGGAAGGAGAGAGACGTTTGTTGCCGCGGAGGGGAGGGAGGGGAAGGAGACAGTGAGAAGGGAAGCCTCAGTGCTGATGTGCTGATGGCAATGTGATTTTATTAAAAAATGTTCAAAAATTAAACAGCTACAAAAAACTACAAAAATGGCCGAGTGCCAATGTTTTTTTCACACTGAGCATGCGCGAACGCTCTAACGCGCACGCGCAGCGTTGCCGGCAGGAAAAAAACTAATTTAAATAGTACCCGCCCCCTCCCACTTACAAAATCGGCGCGAGTGTAGGCTCCGCCCCCCTGGGCGCCGCGCCAAACAGACAAGGAGCTGCAAAGCGCTCGAGAATAGCGCGTTTTTTTTCTGGCGCCGTTTTAGGCGTGAAAACGGGCACCCAGCTCGGAGGGGCGCCCGTTTTTTATCCTGTGGAAACTTGGGCCCAATGAAGTGATCTCCAAGGAAATGTTATTTCCATCCCCTTCTGAACCTCAGTGCACACTTCTTTCATTAGATGGTAAGGCATGGCATTTTGGTCTCGCTTTTATCCACAAGCACAATCAATGCTGTTTAATGATTGACAGGCATAAAATGTACTTCCAAAAGAGCATTTTATACAATATGCCATCTGACAGACATCCAAGGGCACATCCCATTCCTCTCAAGCCTGTCTGACAATAAGCAATGTATTGTTTACCCAACATTGAATAGTGGACACCTTGAGCCTATTTATTCAAAATTTAATCATTTCATTGTTATACCATCGATCTTTTGAAACTGCTGTACTTCGGGAGCCACATAAAAGGAGCACTTCAGTGGAGACTTTAAGAACAAGAGCACAAACATCACATGTCTCTTGTCGAAGGTGGTGCAGCACGTCGTATCAGCACTTAACAAACATTTAAGAAAATCTTCAAGTTGGTGATAGGGTAGTCACTGTCTTTTCAAAAAAGAAATAGCATCTCTTCCAGCTCCAGCTCATTGGGGTCACCTCTATATAAATCTTCCCACACAGCAGAGAACATTCCTTCTTGCAGCCCCTCTACTGCCAATGTCAGTTCTGAAAAACAAGACAAGCAAAACTCCGCCCCAGCCTTAGAATACTCATTGCACCAATGGACCATTTCATCTACCAGACAGTTGGCAGAATCCAATCAGGTGATGAATTACAGACATTTCAATTCAATCTATGCACTTCATCTAATAAAGTGAATCCAGACATTAGACTACAATATCAGCCCAATAATATACATTCATCCCAATGTTGCGTTGTTTAGTCATTCATCCCAGCATCCCTTGGGAGCACTCTATATAAGCTGGCACTGAAGGCCTGTTCCTCTGGAGTGTCTTAATAAAGACTGAGGTCACTGTTACTTTAACCTCCCTGTGTGCAATCTTATCTGTATTAGGAACACAATAACTGGCGACGAGTATACAAAACCAACGCAATGATGCAGCAAACTGTGGGCATCTTGGCGAAGTTCTCGGAGGGTGAGGACTGGGAAGCCTATGTCGAACGGCTCGACCAGTACCTTGTAGCCAACGAGCTGGACGGAATAGGAAGTGCTGCAAAAAGTAGAGCGGTCCTCCTCACGGTCTGCGGGGCACCAACCTACAGCCTCATGAAGAACCTTCTGGCTCCGATAAAACCCACAGATAAGTAGTATGAGGAGCTGTGTACACTGGTTCGGGAGCATCTTAACCCGAGCGAGAGCGTGCTGAGGCGAGGTATCAGTTCTACATGTGCCAGCGATCTGAACGTCAGGAAGTGGCAAGCTACATCGCCGAGCTAAGGCGACGTGCAGGACTATGTGAGTTTGATGGCTACCTGGAGCAGATGCTCAGAGACTTTTTTGTACTGGGCATTGGTCACGAGACCATCCTACGAAAACTTTTGACTGTAGAGACACCGACCCTCAGTAAGGCCATTGCGATAGCACAGGCGTTTATGTCCACCAGTGATAACACCAAACAAATCTCTCAGCACACAAGTGCTAGTAATGTTCATAAATTAACTGGAACTGTGTTTGCGAGCAGAAATGTACAGGGCAGAAACCACAAGTCAGCAACTGCCAGCAGGCCTCAGGTGACCCAGATGACTCAGAGTCCACAACAAAGGATGAATGCAAGGCAATTCACACCTTGTTGGTGTTGTGTAGGCTTCCATTCAGCCTATTCATGCCACTTCAAAGGGAATGTTTGCAAGAGCTGTGGAACAGTGGGGCACCTCCAACGAGCTTGCAGACGAGCTGCAAGCTCTGCAAAACCTGCTAACCACCACGTGGCAAAGGAAGATCAGTCCATGGTGGATCAAAGCAATTTCGAGCCTGAGAGAGAGGAGGCAGATGCTGAAATACACGGGGTGCATACATTTTCGACAAAATGTCCACCTATAATGCTAAACATAAAATTGAATGGGTTACCCATAGCCATGGAACTGGACACTGGCGTTAGCCAATCCATCATGGGTAAAAAGATGTTTGAGAGACTGTGGTGCAACAAGGCACTCTGCCTTGAGCCCCATCCACACGAAACTGAGAACGTACATCAAAGAGCTTATCACTGTCCTGGGCAGCGCCATGGTCAAGGTCACCTACGAGGGCACGGTGCATGAACTGCCATTCTGGATTGTCCCGAGCGATGGCCCCACACTGTTTGGAAGGAGTTGGCTGGGCAAAATCCGCTGAAACTGCGATGACATGCGAGCGCTATCACATGTCGATAAGGCCTCATGTACTCAGGTTCTTAACATATTTCCTTCCCTTTTTGAGCCAGGCATTGGAAACTTTTCTGGGGCAAAGGTGCAGATCCACTTGGTCCCAGAGGCACGACCCATTCACCACAAGGCGCGAGCGGTACCTCACATGATGAGGGAGAGAGTGGAAATCGAGCTGGACAGGTTGCAACGCGAGGGCATCATCTCCCCAGTGGAATTCAGCAAGTGGGCCAGCCCAATTGTTCCAGTACTCAAATGTGATGGCACAGTCAGTATTTGCGGCGATTATAAAGTAACTATTAATCGTTTCTCGCGACAGGGCCAATACCAGCTACCTAATGCAGACGACCTATTTGCGACGCTGGCAGGAGGCAAGACATTCACCAAGCATGACCTGACTTCGGCCTACATGACGCAGGAGCAGGAGGAGTCTTCGAAGGGCCTCACCTGCATCAACACGCACAAGGGACCGTTCATCTACAACAGATGCCCGTTTGGAATTCGGTCAGCTGCAGCGATCTTCCAGAGAAACATGGAGAGCCTACTTAAGTCGGTACCATGAACGGTGGTTTTTCAGGATGACATATTGGTCATGGGCCGGGACACCATCGAGCACCGACAAAACCTGGAGGAGGTCCTCCAGCGACTGGATCGCGTAGGGCTGCGGCTGAAGAAGTCGAAATGCGTCTTCATGGCAAGAGAAGTGGAGTTTTGGGGGAGAAAGATCGCGGCGGACGGCATTCAGCCCACAGTCGCCAAGACAGAGGCTATCAGGAACGCGCCCAGGCCACAGAACATCACGGAACTGCGGTCGTTCCTGGGACTCCTCAACTATTTTGTTAACTTCCTACCGGGGTTAAGCACCCTCTTAGAGCCCCTACATGTGTTATTGCGTAAAGGTGAGAACTGGGTATGGAAAAAAAAACAAGTAATTGCTTTTGAGAAAGCCAGAAACATTTTATGCTCCAACAAGCTGCTTGTATTGTATAACGCGTGTAAAAGACTTGTGCTAGCATGTGATGCGTCGTCATACCGAGTCAGTTCTGTATTACAACAAGCTAACGTTGCGGGGAAGTTGCAACCTGTCGCCTATGCCTTCAGGAGCTTGTCTAACGCTTTGAGGGCCGACAGCATGATTGAGAAAGAGGCATTAGCGTGTGTGTTCGGGGTAAAGAAAATGCATCAGTACCTGTTTGGCCTCAAATTTGAGCTGGAATCCAATCACAAGCCCCTCATATCCCTGTTCGCTGAAAACAGGGGATAAATTCTAATGCCTCAGGCCGCATACAAAGGTGGGCACTCGCGCTATCAGCGTTTAATTATACCATCCGCCACAGGCCAGGCACCAAGAACTGTGCGGATGCTCTCAGTCAGCTACCATTGCCTTCTATGGGGGTGGAAATGGCGCAGCCTGCAAACTTGTTGATGGTGGTGCAGTCCGCAGACTTGTTGATGGTCGTGGAAGGGATTGAAAATGATAAATCACCTGTCACGGCCTGCCAGATTAGGACTTGGACCAGCCAAGATCCTCTGCTGTCCCGAGTAAAAAACTGTGTACTGCATGGGAGCTGGGCCAGCATCCCCTTTGAAATGCAAGAGCTAATCAAGCCGTTCCAGTGGCGAAAGGACGAGCTGTCCATTCAGGCAGACTGCCTGTTGTGACATAACTGCGTAGTGCTACCCAAAAAGGGCAGGGAGACGTCCACAGCACACACCCGGGTATAGTAATGATTAAAGCGATAGCCAGATCCCACGTGTGGTGGCCCAGTATCGATTCTGACTTAGAGTCCTGTGTACGGCAATACCGCATATGTGCTCAGTTGAGCAACGCGCCCAGAGAGGCACCACTAAGTATATGGTCCTGGCCCCCCAGACCATGGACGAGGATCCATGTCGACTATGCGGGCCCGTTTCTCGATAAAATGTTCCTGGTGGTGGTGGATGCTTTTTCAAAATGGATTGAATGTGAAATAATGTCGGGAAGCACCGGCACCGCCACCATTGAATGTCTGAGAGCCATGTTTGCCACCCACGGCCTGCCTGACAACGGGCCATGTTTCACCAGTGCCGAATTTAAAGAATTCATGACCCGCAATGGGATCAAACATGTCACCTCGGCCCTGTTTAAACCAGCCTTCAATGGGCAGGCAGAGCGGGCACTACAAACAAACAGAACCTTAAACGAGTCACAGAAGGCTCACTCCAAATCCGCCTGTCCCGAGTACTGCTTAGCTACCGCACGAGACCCCACTTGCTCACAGGGGTGCCCCCGGCTGAGCTACTCATGAAAAGGACACTTAAAAACCAGACTCTCGCTGGTTCACCCCAACCTGCATGATCAGGTAGAGAGCAGGCGACAGCAATAAAATGTAAACGATGGTCGCGTCAATGTGTCATGGGAAAATGATCTGAATGACCCTGTGTATGTGCTAAACTATGAACGTGGTCCCAAGTGGATCGCAGGCACGGTGATAGCTAAAGAAGGGAGTAGGGTGTTTGTAGTCAAACTAGACAATGGATAAATTTGCAGAAAGCACCTGGACCAAACGAGGCTGTGGTTCACAGACTGCCCTGAACAACCCACAGCAGACACCACCTTTTTCAAGCCCACAACACACACCCAAAGGATCAACGACACCACCCCGGACCAAGAAATCAAACCCATCACGCCCAACAGCCCAGCAAGGCCAGGCTCACCCAGCTCTGCAGGGCCAACAACACGCCAGCCCAGCGAGGGCACAGCCAACACACCAGAACAGGCATTTGTACCGAGGCGGTCCACCAGAGAAAGAAAGGCTCCCGACCGCCTCACCTTGTCAATCGTTTTCACTTTGACTTTGGGGTGGAGTGATGTTGTGCATCTGTAAAGCATGCACTCCCATGTTCCGCCACCAGGGAGCGCATCCCCTGAAGTCCCAAGGGATCCCAGCATCCCTTGGGAGCACTGTATATAAGCCGGCCCCCTAAGGCCTGTTCCTCACTCTGGTGTGTCTTAATAAAGACTGAGGTCACTGTTACTTTAACCTCCCTGTGTGCAGCCTCATCTATGTTAGGAATACAATACTGAGTTTGGATTGGTCCAAGTGTTTCCTGCAGGTAAGGCCATTTGAGAGTTTGACCACAAACACCCCTATCCCCTCTTTGGCCAAAACAGTGCCAGCAAGCCATTTGGGACCTTGTCCATAGTTCAACACAAATACAAGATCATTTATTTCAATTTTGCGTGACATATTTGCGCCATCATGATATGTATTTTGTTGAAGCCGCCTGCTCTCTACCTGTTCGTGTAGATCAGGGTGGACTAAAGAGAGCCTTGTCTTAAGTGTCCTTTTTAAGAGCAGCTCAGCGAGAGGAACCCCAGTGAGCGAGTGAGGTCTTGTGCATTAATTAAGCAGGACTTGGAATAAGCGAGTCTGCAGTGAGTCTTCAGTTACCCTTTTCAAGCTCTGCTTGATTGTTTGCACTGCTCGTTCTGCCTGACCGTTTGACGCTGGTTTAAACGGGGCAGACGTGACATGTTTGATCCATTACGGGTCATGAACTCCTTGAATTCGGCAACGGTAAAGCACGGCCGATTGTCACTTACAAGGACATCAGGCAGGCCGTGCGTGGCAAACATGGTCCTAGGCTTTCAATGGTGGCAGCAGACATGCTTGCCGACATTATCACATATTCAATTCATTTGGAGTACGCATCTGCAACCACTAAAAACATTTTTCCCAAGAACGGGCCTGCACAGCCGACATGGACCCCTTAGACCACGGTTTGGAGGGCCAGGACCATAAACTTAGTGGCGCCTCCCTGGGTGCATTGCTTAACTGGGAACATGTATTACATTTGTGTCCACAGGACTCTAAGTCTGCATCGTTACTGGGCCACCACACGTGGGATCTGGCTATCGCTTTCATCATTACAATGCCTGGGTTGGTACTGTGGAGATCACTAATAAAGTGTCCCTGCACTTTTTTGGCACCACTACCCAATTACCCCATAGAAGGCAGTCTGCCTGGAAAGACATTTCATCTTTGCGCCGCTGGTACGGCTTTATTTCTTCCTGCATCTCTCACGGGACACTAGACGAACTCCCGTGGAGCACACAGTTTTTTACTGAGGACCGTAAGGGGTCCTGGCTCATCCAGGTTCTAATCTGTCGGGCGGTAACGGGTGATTGCTCACTCTTGAATGCTTCCATTACCATAAGTAGTTCTGCGGGCTGAGCCATCTCCACCCCTGTGGTGGGCAATGGAAGCCTACTGAGAGCATCGGCAGTTTTCTGTGCCTGGTCTGTGGCAGATGGCATAGTTGTATGCGGACGTGAGCGCCCATCTTTGGATGCGGACCAATGCATTCGTGTTTTTCCCCTTACTTTCAAAAAAGAGTAATATAAGCGGCTTATGGTCGGTTTCCAATTCAAATTTGAGCCCGAACAGATAGATATTAATGCATTTTCTTTACCCCGTAAACATACACTAACGCTTCTTTTTCAATCATACTGTAGGCCCTCTCAGCGTTCGACAGACTTGCAATACACACCCGACCCCGTACGACGACGCATCACATGCTCGTACCAAACGCTTACATGGATCGTATAACACAAACAATTTGTTTGAACATAACAGTTTCCTAGCTTTCTCAAAGGCATTTTCTTGGCTTTAACCCCATATCCATTCATCTCCTTTATGCAGTAAAGAGTTTATGCAGGAGTTCTAACAATGTGCTAAAACCCGGTAAGAAGTTACCAAAATAGTTCAGGAGTCCAAGAAACGACTGCAGCTCCGTCACGTTCTGTGGTCTCGATGCGTTCTTGATTGCCTCCATCTTCGAATCGGTGGGCCTGATGCCATCTGCCATGATTCTTCTCCCCAGGAACTCCACTTCAAGCGCCAGGAAAATGCACTTCGAGCGTTTTAGCCTGAGCCCCACATGATTAAGCCGACTAAGATCCTCCTCCAGGTTCTGCAGGTGCTTGACGATGTCCCGAGCTGTAACCAAGATGTCGTCCTGGAAGACCACGGTGTGCGGGACCGACTTCAGCAAGCTTTCCATGTTCCTCTGGAATATCGTCGCGGCCGATCGAATCTCAAACAGGCATCTGTTGTAAATGAAGAGACCTTTGTGCATGTTGATGCAGGTGAGGCCTTTCGATGATTCTTCCAGCTCCTGCGTCATGTAGGCTGAGGTCAGGTCGAGCTCCGTGAACGTTTTCCCTCCTGCCAGTGTCACAAATAGGTCGTCTGCCTTTGACAGCGGGTACTGATCCTGCAGTGAGACATGATTGATTGTTACTTTGTAATCACCACAGATTCTGATGGTGTTGTCTCCCTTGAGGACTGGAACAATCGTACTGGCCCACTCATTGAATTCGATCAGCGAAATGTTGCTCTGTTGTTGCAGCCTGTCCAGCTCGATCTCCACCCTCTCTCTCATCATGTAAGGTACCGCTCTCGCCTTGTGATGGATGGGTCGCACCTCCGGAATCAAATGGATCTGTTCCTTGGAATTTCCCGATGCCTGGTTCTTACAGCGAGGGGAACTTGTTTAGGACCTGGGCACGAGGTGTCATCGACGGACGAAAGTGCTCGGACGTCGTCCCAGTTCCAGCGTATCTTTCCCAGCCAGCTCCTGCCGAACAGTGTGGGGCCATCGCCCGGTACCACTCAGAGTGGTAACTCGTGCACTGCTCCATCATAGTTGACCTTTACGGCAGCACTGCCAATTAAGGGAATCAGTTCCTTTGTGTACGTTCTCAGTTTAGCACAATTGGGAGTCAGGACTGGCCTTGAAGCCTTGCTGCACCACAATTTATCGAAAGTCGTTTTGCTCATTATGGACTGGCTTGCGCCCGTGTTCAGCTCCATGGACACCGGGAGTCCATTTAATTCAACCTTCAGCATTATCGGGGGAAACTTTGTGATAAATGTGTGCACCCCATATACCTCTGCCTCCTCGGTCTGAGGCTCTGGTTCATCATGATCCACCGTGGATCTGTTCTCCTCTGCAACATGGTGGTTTGCAGGATTAACAGGGTTTGCAGCTCGCCTGCACATACATTGGAAGTGTCCCATTGTTCCACAGCCCTTGCAAATGTATCCTTTGAAGTGGCATGAATGGAAATGATGATCACCCCTGCAGCACCAACAAGGCCTTGTATTCATCACCCTTGGTGGTGGACTGAGTCATCTGTGGATGTGCAGCTGCAGGCATGTTGGTCCTGCCTTGTACATTTCAATTTGAAAACAACATTACTTTGTTCACAGTACTTGCAGCAGCACCAGTGTGCTGAGAAATTTGCTTGCTATCGTCATTGCTGGTGATAAACGCCTGGGCTATATCTATGGCTTTATTCAAGGTTGGGGTCTCTACAGTCAAAAGTTTGCGAAGTATAACTTCATGGCCAATGCCAAGTACAAAGAAATCTCTGAGCATGTGCTCTAAGTGTACTTCAAATTCGCAATGTCCTGCAAGGCGCCTTAGATTGGCGACGTAGCTCACACTTCCTGGCCTTCAGACCTCTTGTACGTGTAGAACCGGTACCTCGCCATCAGAACGCTTTCCTTCGTGTTTAGATGCTCCCGGACCAGTGTGCACAACTCATCGTATGACTTATCTGTGGGTTTCGCTGGAGTGAGTAAGTTTTTCATGAGGCCATACGTTGGTGCCCCGCAAACGGTGAGGAAGATCAGCCTTCGTTTGGCAGCGTTCGCTTCTCCTTCCAGCTCGTTGGCCATGAAATATTGGTCGAGTCGCTCCACGAAGGTTTCCCAATCATCTCGCTCTGAAAATTTCTCCAGGATGCCCACAGTTCCCTGCATTGTTGCGGTGGGGTTCATCATCTGTATCTCGTCGCCAGTTGTTATGTCTTGAATAAAGAGTCAGACTGGATACTGCAAGCTCAAAGTAAAGTGTGACTGTAGTCCTTTATTACAGATCTCAGAGTGCCTCTCCAGCCTGTGGGGCCTCCTTATATACAGGTGCTCCCAAGGGATTGTGGGATCCCTTGGAACTCCAGTGGATAAGCCCTCTGATGGTTAGACATGCTATTTACAGGTTTACATACATAACAGGTGTGGTACCAGAGGATGGCTAATGTTGTACCTTTGTTTAAAAAGCTTTTACCGATATATAAAACGGAAAAGAGTGACTAAAGTAAATGTTGGTCCCTTAGAAGATGAGAAGGGGGATTTAATAATGGGAAATGTGGAAATGGCTGAGACCTTAAACAATTATTTTGCTTCGGTCTTCACAGTGGAAGACACAAGAATCATGCCAAAAATTGCTGGTCACGGGAATTTGGGAAGGGAGGACCTTGAGATAATCACTATCACTAGGGAGGTAGTGCTGGACAGGCTAATGGACTCAAGGTAGACAAGTCCCCTGGTCCTGATGAAATGCATCCCAGGGTATTAAAAGAGATGGTGGAAGTTATAGCAGACGCATTCGTTATAATCTCCCAAAATTCTCTGGACTCTGGGGAGGTACCAGCGGATTGGAAAGCAGCTAATGCAACGCCTCTGTTTAAAAAAGGGGGCAGACAAAAGGCAGGTAACTATAGGTCGGTTAGTTTAACATCTGTAGTGGGGAAAATGCTTGAAGCTATCATTAAGGAAGAAATAGCGGGACATTTAGATAGGAATAGTGCAATCAAGCAGACACAACATGGATTCATGAAGGGGAAATCATGTTTAACTAATTTACTGGAATTCTTTGAGGATATAACGAGCATGGTGGATAGAGGTGTACCGATGGATGTGGTGTATTTAGATTTCGAACAGGCATTCGATAAGGTGCCACACAAAAGGTTACTGCAGAAGATAAAGGTACGCGGAGTCAGAGGAAATGTATTAGCATGGATCGAGAATTGGCTGGCGAACAGAAAGCAGAGAGTCGGGATAAATGGTCCTTTTCGGGTTGGAAATCGGTGGTTAGTGGTGTGCCACAGGGATCGGTGATGGGGCCACAACTGTTTACAATATACATAGATGACCTGGAAGAGGGGACAGAGTGTAGTGTAACAAAATTTTCAGATGACACAAAGATTAGTGGGAAAGCGGGTTGTTTAGAGGACACAGAGAGGCTGCAAAGAGATTTAGATAGGTTAAGCGAATGGGTTAAGGTTTGGCAGATGGAATACAATGTTGGAAAATGTGAGGCCATCCACCTTGGGAAAAAAAACAGTAAAAGGGAATATTATTTGAATGGGGAGAAATTACAACATGCTGCGGTGCAGAAGGACCTGAGGGTCCTTGTGCATGAATCCCAAAAAGTTAGTTTGCAGGTTCAGCAGGTAATCAGGAAGGCGAATGGAATGTTGGCCTTCATTGCGAGAGGGATGGAGTACAAAAGCAGGGAGGTCCTGCTGCAACTGTATCGGGTATTGGTGAGGCCGCACCTGGAGTACTGCGTGCAGTTTTGGTCACCTTACTTAAGGAAGGATATACTAGCTTTGGAGGGGGTACAGAGACGATTCACTAGGCTGATTCCGGAGATGAGGGGGTTACCTTATGATGATAGATTGAGTAGACTGGGGCTTTACTCGTTGGAATTCAGAAGGCTGAGGGGTGATCTTATAGAAACATTTAATACAATGAAAGGGATAGACAAGATAGAGGCAGAAAGGTTGTTTCCACTGGTCGGGGAGACTAGAACTAGGGGGCACAGCCTCAAAATACGGGGGAGCCAATTTAAAACCGAGTTGAGAAGGAATTTCTTCTCCCAGAGGGTTGTGAATCTGTGGAATTCTCTGCCCAAGGATTCAGTTGAGGCTAGCTCATTGAATGTATTCAAATCACAGACAGATAGATTTTTAACCAATAAGGGAATTAAGGGTTACGGGGAGCGGGCGGGTAAGTGGAGCTGAGTCCACGGTCAGATCAGCCATTGTTGAATGGCGGAGCAGGCTCAAGGGACTAGATGGCCTACTCCTGTTCCTAATTCTTATGTTCTTATGTTCTTATGTAGAAGGATAGACCGAGTAATTACAGGTCAATCAGCCTAACCTCAGTGGTGGGAAAATTATTGAAATAATCCTGAGGGACAGAATAAATCTTCATTTGGAAAGACATGGATTAATCAAAGACAGCCAGCATGGTTAAGGGAAGGTCGTATCTGACTAACTTGATTGAATGATTCGAAGAGGTAACCAGGAGGGTCGATGAGGGCAGAGCTTATGATGTAATGTATATGGATTTTAGAAAAGCTTTTGATATGGTCCCACATGGCAGACTGGTCACAAACTTAAAAGTCCATGGGATCCAGGGCAAAGTTGCAAGTTGGATCCAAAATTGGCTCAGAGGCAGGAAACAAAATGTATGGTTGATGGGTACTTTTGTGACTGGAAGGCAGTATCCAGCGGGGTTCCGCAGGACTCGGTACTGGGTCCCTTGCTTTTTGTGATATATATATCAATGACCTGGACTTGAATGTTGCTGGTATGATTAAGAAGTTTGCAGATGACACTAAAATAGGCTGTGTGGTTGATAATCAAGAAGAAAGCTTCAGACTGCAGGAAGATATCAATGTACTGGCCAGGTGGGCAGAACAGTGGCAAATGAAATTCAATGGAGAGGTCTAAAAAAGCAAGGAAATACACATTAAATGGTGCCACACTGAAAAGTGTAGAGTAACAAAGGGACCTTGGAATGCATAGAAACATAGAAAATAGGTTCAGGAGTAGGCCATTCGGCCCTTCGAGCCGGCACCACCATTCAATATCATCATGGCTGATCATTCACCTCAGTACCCCTTGCCTGTTTTCTCTCCATACCCCTTGATCCTTTTAGCTGTAAGGGCCATATCTAACTCCCTCTTGAATATATCTAACGAACAGGCTTCAACAACTTTCTGCGGTGGAGAATTCCACAGGTTAACAACTCTCTGAGTGAAGAAGTTTCTCCTCATCTCGGTCCTAAATCCTTAGACTGTGACCCCTGGTTCTTGACTTCCCCAGTATCAGGAACATTCTTTCTGCCTCTAACCTGTCCAATCCCGTCAGAATTTTACATGTTTCTGTGAGATCCCCTCTCATTCTTCTAAACTCCAGTGAATATAAGCCCAGTCGATCCAATCTCTCATCATATGTCAGTCCTGCCATCCCAGGAATCAGTCTGCATGAACCTTTGCTGCACTCCCTCAATAGCAAAAACGTCCTTCCTCAGATTAGGAGACCAAAACTGAACACAATATTCCAGGTAAGGCCTCACCAAGGCCCTCTACAACTGCAGTAAGACCGCCCTGCTCCTATACTCAAATCGCCTAGCTATGAAGGCCAACATGCCATTTGCGTTCTTCACAGTTCCCTGAAGGTAGCAAGCCTGGTGGATAAGGTGGTTAAGAAGGCATATGGAATACTTGTCTTTATTAGTCGAGGCATGGAATACAAGAGCGAGGAGGTTATGCTTGAACTGTATAAAACACTGCTTAGGCCGCAGCTGGAATACTGCGTGCAGTTCTGGTCACCACATTACAGATAAGTTGCGATTGCACTGGAAAGGGTGCAGAGGAGATTTACAAGAATGTTGCCTGGGCTGGAGAATTCTGGCTGAGGAAAGATTGGAGATGCTTGGTCTGTTTTCTTTGGATAGAGGAAGCTGAGGGGAGACCTGATTGAGATATATAAAATTATGAGCGGCCTGGAAAGAGTGGATAGGAAGGACCTGTTTCCCTTAGCGGGTGGAGGGGTGGGGGGTGGTCAACAACCAGGGGCATAGATTTAAACTGATTGGGGGGAGGTTTAGAAGAGATATGAAGGGAAATTTCATCACCCAGAGGGTGGTGGAGGTCTGGAACTCACTATCTAAAAGGGTGGCAGAGGCAGAAACCCTCACCACATTTAAAAAAATACTTGGATGTGCACTTAAAGTGCCGTAACCTACAAGGCTACGGACCAAGAGCTGGAAAGTGGGATTAGGCTGGATAGGTCTTGGTCGGCCGGTGCAGACACGATGCGCCGAAATGGCCTCCTTCTGTGCTGTAAATTTCTATGATTTTATGATTCTATTGATTGATTAGCTGGTCTTCCTCAATGTATTCCCACGATCGGTCATAAATTGGATGAATCTTCAATGCGGAACAATGCATCTACTTTGCCATTTTCAATTATGTTGCTGATTGAGACAAAAATAATTTATCATTAAGAAATGTGCACTAAAAGATTTAACTGCCTGGAAACATAATTACAAATTTTTGTGTCGAAATGAACTCAATATTTGTTTAATCAATGCAAATCGCTCTCTCATTGTTAATCCAATTGTCATTATAGATTTCAATATGCCTGAAATGTTCTGTGCCCAGGCCTCATAATTGTAATGAATAACAAAATCTCCCACTTGTGTATGCTGTGCATCAATTTTGTCCCAAAACTCCAATCACCTTTGTGTCGGTATTTAAAACGTGCAGCATTCTCGAGGTCAAAGTGACCATATTGAAATTGCAAGTGACCATAAAGGGTTAACTCTGCAATCGGTGAATTATTAAATTGTAATGCAGATCCAAGCATGAACTTTCTTACTATTTCCAGCATTTTCTGTTTTTATTTTAGCTTTCTCTTTTTAATTCCAGCTTATTAAATAAAAACTGAATATTTCCACAAATTTTACAAAGTGCTCAGTACCACTGGCTTCATTATTACATTAAAAACAAAAAGATACTTAATGCTCTGCTTTAAGTCGATTTTGTCATCTCTGCTGTTAGCTCGAACTGAAGAAACCAATTGTGAACCATTTTAGTTTCTTCAGACTATTCAGATCAATAAAATTAAAACCGCTTTCTACTTCTGGAGAAGAAAATAAATCAAATGGCTCCTCTTTGTGTCAGTTGGTAAACGTACAGTTCAGTGTGATGTTGGGCGAGCCAATAGACTGAAGTGCTCAGTTTTATCCCCATTCTGTACTGAATGAACTGATCTCAGTAAATTTGACACAGCACCCTGGGGTTGCACGAGGAGGTTGGTGGGGGCGTGGAGGTGAGAAGAGCTGTCATTCCTGCTCCAGATTCCAATTTAGCGGTCTCTGCTGGGCAGTGCACTTTCTTGGGAGGTTAGGAGGAGAGGATTTAGTCCAGCAGTGATGCCTCCCACACTCACCATTCACTGTCCCAGCTCACACCGGAAAATTGGCCACTTGGGTAAGGCTTTAGAAGATGCCCGCTGAATGTTACTTCAGTATGAGTCAGCAACTTGCGTAAAGGGAGGGGGTTAAATTATATGAGAGATATCCATTTTATACCAACAGTATACCAAAAGACCAGCTCAAATAACAACAAAACACTCACTAAGGTTCCAAGAAAGAGGGTCATTGAATACAAAAATAAGGATGTCAGGTACAGACTACAATCAAAAACCAGGCAGAACACAGAGAATGCAGGGGGCAATTAAAAAAAGGATACAAGAATAGCAAAGAGAGAATATGAGAAAATATTAGCAGGTAACATAAAAGGGAACCCCAAAATCTTTTACGAACATATAAAATGTAAAATGATAGTTAAAGTAAGGGTGGGTCTATTCGGGACATAAAAATAAATCTTCTTGGTGACACAGAGGGCATGACTGACGTACTGAATGAGTACTTTGCATCTGTCTTCACAGAAGATGAAGAAGTTAATGTTGCAGTAGAGGAGGTGGGAGAAGAGATATTGGATAGGATAGAAGTAGATAGAAAGCAGGTGCTAAATAGGATGGCATCATACAAAAGTAACAAGCCACCTGATCCAGATGGGATGAATCCAAGGTAGCTGAGGGAACCGAGGATGAAGATAGCAGAAGTTCTGACCACAATCTTTCATTTGGGAGTGGTGCCAGAGGACTGAAGGATTGCAAATGTTACATTCCTGTTCAAAAAAGCAACGAGGGATAAACCCGGTAATTACAATCCAATCAGTTTAACATCAGTGGTGGGAAACTACGAGAGACCATTGCCAAGGGTAACATTTATTCCCATTTGGAGAAGCATAGATTAATAAGGAGCAGCCAGCACAGACTTATTAAAGGAAAATCATGTCTGACTGACCTGATTGAGTTCTTTGATGAAGATCGTGCAGATGTTGTATATATGGACTTTCAAAGGCATTTGATAAAGTACCATATAACAGACTTATTCGGAAAATAGAAGCACACTGGTTTAAAGGGACAGTGGCAACTTGGATTCGTAATTGGTTAAGGGACAGGAGGCAGAGAGTAGTCGTGAATGGATGTTTTTCTAACTGGAAAGAAGGATGTCGTGTGGTCCCCAGGGGTCAGTATTTGAACTATTGCTTTTCTTATTATATATAAATGATCTGAACTTGTGTATAGGGAGTACTATTTCAAAGTTTGCCGATGATACAAAACTTGGCAACGATACCAGCAGACCTCAGGTGGATATAGACAGACTTGGGAAATGGCAGACACATGCCAGATGCAATTTAATGTGAATAAGTGTGAAGTAATGCACTTTGGAAGAAACAACATGGAGAGGCAGTATAATTTAAATTGTACTATTTTGAGGGGGATACAAGAGGAGAGAGACCTGGGGTGTATATTCACAAATCTTTGAAGGTGGCAGGGCAAGTTGATAAGGCAGTTAAGAAAGCGTATGGGATACTTGGCTTTGTAAACAGTGGCTTTGAATAAAACACAAGGACGTCATACTAAATCTTTACAAATCTCTGGTTCAGCCCCAGATGGAGTACTTGTGTACAATGCTGGGAACTACACTTTAGGGTGGCTATCCAGGCCTTGGAGAGAGTAGAGATGAGGTTTACCAGGATGATATCAGAGATGAGGGAGTTCAGTTATGTAAAGAGATTGGAGAAACTGGGATTGTTCTCCTTGGAGCAGAGAAGGTTAAAGAGAAAACTAGTAAAGGTATTCAAAATTTTGAGCGGTTTTGATTGCGCAAGTAGGGAAAAACGATTTCCTCTGGCAAGTGGGTCGGTAACCAAAGATCACAAATTTAAAATAATTGGCAAAAGAACTTGTAATGTCTGTAGCTCCACACTCAGAGCAATGAAGTCCTGATATCAGTGCCAGGGACAGCACATTCTTCAAAGTTGTCCATATGCAAAGGCAGAGTGTTTCTTCTGCAGGAAAACTGGGCATCTTGCGAAGGAAGGCCGACTGAAGGTTAAACTAGCCTTCAAAGTAATGAGTCCAGCTTTCAAAGCTATGAGTAGAAATCCCCAGAGACGACATAGCATGGAAGAACAACAACAGGACGAGGGCATGTCATCAGGAGCACGAGGTTAACGGACAGCGATTCGAAAAGTATCATAATCCACATAGATGGTGTGGGATTCAAGATACCCATGGAAATCGACACGGGTGCAGCCGTGAGTGTAGTACCGGAGTCGCTATACCTCGACAAATTGTGTGATTTTCAACTGGAGAAATCCAAGATAGAGCTGCGAGGCTACTCGAGACAGAACATTCCTTTGGTAGGTCGTATCACCGTACCGGTGAAATACAAGGATCAAGTTCAGAGCTTGCCTCTAATAGTAGTGGCAGGATACAAGCCTGCCTTTTGAGGAAGAAATTGATTGGGATCACTGAAGCTGGTTTGGAGTGAGATTTTTCATGGTGAAACGAGATTTGCATCAACGGATGATGTCGTCAAGAAGTATCCGAAGGTGTTCTGCGAAACGGGCAGTCCGATCCAAGGCTTCAAGGCGAGTGTCAGGGTACAGAAGGGCGCTAGATCCGTTTACTGCAAGCCACGTTCCGTACCATATGCACTCAAGGAGAAAGTTGAGTAAGAACTCAAAAGACTAGAGACTGAGAACATTATTTCTAAGATAGATCGGTGTAATTGGGCTACACCCATTGTTGTACCTAAGTCCGATGGTAAGGTAAGATTGTGTAGTGATTATAAAGTAACCGTAAACCAGGTTCTAGCGGGTAATATCCCCAACACATTACCAAATGTAGAAGATTTGTTCTCAACACTGAAAGGTGGTCAGATCTTCTCAAAGTTGGATCTTACGAATGCCTACTTACAGCTTGAACTAGATGAGGAGTACAAGTTATGCTTGACTATAAACACTTATCTAGGCCTATATCAATGTAATAGGCTACCGTTTGGAGTGTCTTCCGCCCCTGCAATATTCCAAGGGGTGATGAACCAGATTTTGCTAGGTATTGAAGGAGTCGTATGTTATTTAGATGACATACTGATTTCAGCACCAAATAGGTAAATTCATAATTATTGAATGAAGTCCTCAAACGGCTAGAGAAGCACAGAGTATGAGTGTCTGCTCGTAAGTGAGAGTTATCTCAAAACTCAGTGGAGTACTTAGGGTACAGAGTAGACAAAGATGGTTTACATCCAACCATGGGAAAGCTGGATGCAATCAGAAATGCACCCACTCCCAAGAAAGTCACTGAACTTCGATCATTTTTGGGTTTTTTGAACTATTATGGGAAGATCCTACCAAATTTGGCTACAGTATTACATCCATTGAATGAACTATTGAAAAAACAAGTCCATTGGAGTTGGTCAAAAGAATGTGATACAGCATTCAAGGAGTGTAAAAGCAAATTGGTAGAGGGCATCATGTTAGTTAACTATGATGTATCTAAGGAGATCAAGCTAGCATGTGATGCCTCTCTGTATGGAGTTGGGGCAGTGATTTCTCATGTATCACGTAGTGGGGAGGAAAGACCAATTGCTTTGGCTTTACGCACTCAGTGCCAGTGAGAGTAATTATGTGCAAATCGAAAGGGAAGCTTTGGCATTAATTTTTGGGGTCAGGAATTTCCACAAATATTGTATGGTTGTAAGTTTACCATCGTTATGGACCATAAGCCCCTGACAGCAATCCTTCATCCAAAATCCCCAGTTCCAACATTAGCTGCAGCCCGAATGCAGAGATGGGCTTTGATTGTGTCAGCATATACATATGATATTGAATACAGATGATCAGCTGATCACAGTAATGCTAATGCTATGTCTAGATTGCCTTCCCCATCACAAGTTACACCCAATAGGGAAGAAGTGTTCTATTTTTCATACTTTGATGAACTGCCAGTCACAGCTGAAGAATGTGCTTGACCGAAGGTTTTGCACGCAGTTAATTATGGTGGCCAGGTCTTGATAAAAATATAGAGTACATCGTGAGTCAGTGTACGACATGTCAATCGGTAAGCAAGTACCATTACAGCCATGGAAATAGCCTCCCAGAGTTTGGCAAAGGCTACATATCGATTTTGCTGAGCTAGAAGGACAATAATTGTTCATTGTGATTGATAGCCATTTGAATTGGGTCGAGATGTTTCCAATGAAGAAAATAACAACGTAAAACATTAGACATTTTGCAAAGTTTATTTTCTTCATTTGGTGTCCCAAAAGAAATTGTTTCTGTTAATGGACCACAATTTCGTTCAGAAGAATTTCCACAATTCATGAGCAAAAATGGTGTGAAACATACCAAGGTTCCACCGTACCACCCTGCGTCAAATGGTGCAGCAGAGCGCACTGTACAAATTGTAAAATGCGCCCTCATCAAACAAATGTTGGATCCAAATCCAAAGAAATGACAGTTGTCATTGGATCACAAATTGGCTAATTTTCTAATTACGTATCATAATACTCTGCATACAACTACTGGTAGAACACCAGGAGTGTTGTTTCTCAAACGACAGTCATGAACCAAATTCTCGTTGCTAAAACCAAACTTGGCACAGTCCGTAGAACAGACACAATTAAGATAGAAAGAGAATCATGATAGAGGTAGAGTAAAAGAGAGAAGTGTGAAATTAAATCATAATGTGAGAATGAGAACCATCACCATAAATGGTTAAAGTGGTTAGTAGGAAGAGTGGTGAAGATATGTCGTCCTCGCACATATTTGGTCAAGATGTTAGGTTTGTTCATATTGATCATATTTTACCTACAGACATGGAAGGAGTTGGAGGTGGGAATGATTCAATTATTTCTGACTCATCAGATAGTTTTGATACACCAGTAGCATATCCTACATCTAATGTACTGGAAACAAATCCAAGGGAAAGTCAGAATTTAAGTCTGAGTCCGAGTCAGGAAAACAAACAGTCTGAAGTTAGAGTGAGTTCAAATGGAAATCAAGGGCATCCCTTGAAGGAAAACTTTCCTCAGGATCAGCCTCAATTGAGTTTAAATTCAACACCATGTTTGGAAGGTTCTGTTCAAGAGCGAAGGTATCCTCTTTGAAACAGAAAACAAGTGGTTAAGCTTCTTTTGTAAACATGGTAAAATAAGTCCATATCCTTTGTTATGTATAATCATGCAAGTTATGTGTGGTTGTTTGTTATAATAACGTCTTCATTAAGGAGGGAGAAGTGTAATGTCTATAGCTCCACACTGTGGACGTATTGTGTTACTGCACCAGAGGGTTTAATAAACAGTCAGGTCACCTGACAAGAAGCAGGCTTCCACAGATTTCTAGAGTGTTCCGGGAGCTGCTGCCATCTTAAAGACTTGTATGTAGTGTGGGCTCTGTGAATCTATCACAGAACTAGAGGGGCAAAGAGGAGACATTTCTTCACACAGGGGGTTAAAATCTGGAACACACTACCTGAAAGGGTGGTGGAAACAGATATCATAGGAACTTTCAAAAAGTAATTTGACATGCCATAGAAGAGGACAAATTTGGGGAGAAAGCTGGGGTATGGGACTAAATTGGACAGCTCTACAGCTCTTTCAAAGAGGCACAATGGGCAGAATGGCCTCCTTCTGTGCTGTACAATTCTATTCTCTTCAGGGAATGTTATTTCTTTTCAGGTGGAGAAAGAACAACTGCCTGCTTCCACCACCACCTGTTTTCAAACTGGTTCAAACACAAACTGTTTGAAAACGAGAAGCAAAATACTGCAGATGTGGAAAAGATGAAATAAAAACAGAAACAGCTGGAAACAGGCAGCATCTGTAGAGAGAGGATGGCAGGGTTATCGTTGCAGGTTGCTGACCATTCATCAGAATCATTAAACTGGTTGAAATGGGCACGAGCTGGTATTGCCTTCAAGGAGTCAGCTTTTATTACCAATTTAAAAATAATTAACTTGCTCATTAATCATCACTTAAAAATTGTGGGGGCCGAAATGACCCCTTTTGGAAAGGCCCGTTAGCATCACCAGCTGCCAGTGGTTTGTGCCGGGGGCAGGCATCGGGTGCGATGTGGCCGAAATTGCCGCCGGGATGTCAGAGGTGAAAACGGCTTTGAGCCGTGCCCTGACGCCGACCCATTATCGCCCCACACCGACCCCTTTGCCCCGCGGGAGAGTGGTCAGCGGCGGGCAATGCCACCGGCAGCTTCGCGGGTCATTAAGTTGCCGGTGGCTGCAGTGCTGCGGCCGTCCTTAATGGGGAGGGCCCAGCGCCAGGGCCGCCATTGTATTTTTTGCTGGCCGACCTTTCAGCCGGGCTGCCTATATCCTCTTGGGTGCCGGCCCGGCCAAAACCCTCCCTTCTGGCCCAGTCGGTGCCACGGAACCCACGCTAGGCCTTGCAGCGCCCCTGCCCTTTAAGAGAGGGGGTGGGGCGTTGCGACGCATCACTGCCTCCCTCCCGCCCCATGAGCGTCGGAGAGCGACAACAGGAGTTTTTTCATTCTATGAGCCCAATTCCAGGGCTCGTGTGTCATTCCCGATGCCGGGCGATAAAACTTCGGTTTATTCAAAGTTACCGCCTCAAATCCAGCGTGGGGCAATTTTGGCCCCGTGCTGTCTAAGATTTCATTACTTTCAAGTAAATTAAATTCTAGGGGTGAAGTCATTTTTTCCATTCACTCTTTTTGCTGTTTTATTACCCTGAATATTTCATAACAATTTTATTTCTTCTGATCAAAGTGCATCCACCTTTACTTTGACTACCTGAGTTGCCATGGTACCCTGTTCATGCCAAGAATTATGAATAAGTTAAGTTTCCATGGATTCCCAGTTCAGTAATGAGGCTGATAACGGGGTTATGATTTACACAAGTAGATGAAATTCTCAATTTTATCTTTTATACATTTTTGGGTGAAAATATGTCAGGGCAAAATAAATGCATGCAAGTTGTTATGACCTGAGGACAAATTAATCCAGAGCAAAGTAAATTGAGAGAAAAATTAGTAATACAGTGGCTGCAATAAGTTTGCTGATTTTTTAATTAATATTCGTTCATGGGATGTGGGCATCGCTGGCAAGGCTAGCATTTATTTCCCATCCCTAATTGCCGTTGAGAAGGTGGTGGTGAGCCACCTTCTTGAACCGCTGCAGTCTGTGTGGTGAAAGTACTCCCACAGGGGCACTTGGAGGTGGTGGTGTTCTCATGCACATGCTGCTCTTGTCCTTCTAGGTGGTACAAATTGCAGTTTTGGAAGGTGCTGCCAAAGAAGCCTCGGTGATTTGCTGCAGTGCATCATGGAGATGGAATTGTATTCTATAATCTTGTGAACACTCTTAGTTCAACTTAACTCTATTTATTTGGGAGATCTCAGACAGCCATGTGGAGCTTTAAATTGGCATCCTTCACAGACCCTCTCTCTCAATATAGCTCCCTATACCTCCAGGCAATGACTATCTCCAACAAGCAAAAGTCTAACCACCTCTCCTTAACATTCAACAGCATCACCATCGCCGAATCCCCCACCATCAACAACCAGGGGGTCATAACTGATCAGAAATGTAACTGCACCATCCACATAAATACTTTGGCAACAAGAGCAGGTCAGAGGCTGAATATTCTGCGACAAGTGTCTCACCTCCTGACTCCCCAAAGCCTTTCCACCATCTACAAGGCACAAGCCAGGTGCAGCTCTACAACATCCAGGACAAAGCAACCCACTTGATTCATCAACCACCTTAAACAGTCACTCGCTCAACCACTGGCATACCGTGGCTGCAGTGTATAACTGTAATGTGATAATATATAGCACCCTCTAGCTAGGAGGTATCGATATACTGTATCTGAGCTTATGATGGAGAGGTGGTCATTGATGAAGCAGCTGAAGATGGCTGAGCCTCGGACACTGCCTTGAGGACCTCCTGCAGAGATGTCCTAGGGCTGTGATGACTGACCTCCAACCATTTTCCTTTGTGCTAGGTATGACTCCAGCCAGTGGAGTGTATTCCCTCCGATTCCCATTGACTTCAGTTTTACTACGGATCCTTAATGCCACACTTGGTTAAATGCAGCCTTGATGTCAAGGGCTGTCACTCTCACCTCAGCTCTGGAATTCAGCTCTTTTAACCATGTTTGGACCAAGGCTATAATGAGGCCTGGAGATGAGTGGTCCTGGCAGCACCCAAATTGGATATCGGTGCGCAGATTATTGGTGAGTAAGTGCAGCTTGTTTGCACTGTCGATGACACCTTCCATCACTTTGCTGATGATTGAGAGTAGACTGATGGGGCGATAATTGGCCAGTTTGGATTTGTCCTGCTTTTTGTGGACAGTATATACCTGTGCAATTTTCCATATTGTCGGATAGATGCCAGGGTTCTAGCTGTACTGGAACAGCTTGGCTGGAGGTGCAGCTAGTTCCGGAGCACAAGTCTTCAACATGACAGCCGGGATGTTTTCGGGGCCCATAGCCTTTGCTGTATCCAATATGCTCAGCTGTTTTTTGATATCACGTGGAGTGAATCGAATTGGTTGAAGTCTGGCTTCTGTGATGGTGGGGACCTCAGGAGGAGTTCCTTGGTCCAAACATGGATCATCCACTTGGCACTTCTGAATGAAGATGGTTGGAAACGCGTCAGCGTATCTTTTGCACTCATGTGCTGAGCTCTGCCATCATTGTGGATGGGATATTCATAGAACCTCCTCCTCCCATTAGTTGTTTAATAGACCACCATCATTCACAACTGGATGTGGCAGGATTGCAGAGCTTTGTGCAATGTAGCCAAGTTTGCTGACAATACAAAGATGGGAGGAAAAGCAATGTGTGAGGAGGACACAGAAAATCTGCAAAAGGACATAATACAGGCTAAGCGAGTGGGCAAAAATTTGGCAGATGGAGTATAATGTTGGAAAGTGTGAGGTCATGCATTTTGGCAGAAAAAAAATCAAAGAGCAAGTTATTATTTAAATGAAGAAAGATTGCAAAGTGCCGCAGTACAGCGGGACCTGGGGATACTTGTGCCTGAAACACAAAAGGATAGTATGCAGGAACAGCAAGTGATCAGGATAGCCAATGGTATCTTGGCCTTTATTGCAAAGAGGATGGAGTATAAAAGCAGGGCAGTCTTGCTACAGCTATAAAAGGTATTGGTGAGGCCACACCTGGATAACTGCATGCAGTTTTGGTTTCCATATTTATGAAAGGTTATACTTTCTTTGGAGGCAGTTCAGAGAAGGTTGATTCCGGGGATGAGGGAGTTGACTTATGAGGAAAGGTTGAGTAGGTTGGACCTCTACTCATTGGAATTCAAAAGAATTCGAGGTGATCTTATCGAAACGTATAAGATTATGAGGGGGCTTGACAAGGTGGATGCAAAAAGGATGTTTCCACTAATGGGGGAGACTAGAACTAGAGGGCACATTCTTAGAATAAGGGGCCACCCATTTAAAACAGAGATGAGGAGAAATTTCTTGGTTGTAAATCTGTGGAATTCGCTGCCTCAGCAGAGAGCTGTGGAAGCTGGGACATTGAATAAATTTAAGTCAGAAATAGACAGTCTCTTAAACGATAAAGGGATAAGGGGTTATGGGGTTATGGGGAGCGGGAGGGGAAGTGGAGCTTGAGTCCATGATCAGATCAGCCATGATCTTATTGAATGGCGGAGCAGGCATGAGGTACTGTATGGCCTACTCCTCTTCCTATTTCTTGTGTTCGTATGTTCTTATGATTTGATCTGATCCATTGATTGTGGCATCGCTTAGCCCTGACTATAGCATGCTGCTATAGACTCATTATAAAGAGCAATTCAAAAAAATTGTCCTCAACTTTCCAAAAACCCAAGTCTGTCCAAAACTTCAACATTGCTCCAACCGCCAACATCTCTTGTAAGAGCTCTTTTGCACTCATTGACAGGATACTAAAAAAAATCTTGTATTCTTCTCTCATGTCCAGTCTTCTCCCCTCTTTTTGCATCACAATATTTCTTGTCTTGGTTTATCTTGTCAAGACAGTATTATTGTCATGGCCCCTCGGAAGGCTCCAAATGCACATTTTTTTCCGTTTTTTAAAATTTCAAAATATACTTTATTCATATAAAAATTTGCACAATACATTGGAAGGCAGTTCAGTACATTTGGATGCGGTCAGCAATTCCATACAATACATTTGGATGCTAATGGGAGTTCCGTTCAATAGATTTGCTTGCTTTACATTTCGAGGTTCATTTCAGTACAATCCAGGATACATTGTAATACAGTCATCCCCGAGACACCGAGTCCATGGAAGAGGAGGGAGCAGAAGCAGAAGGAAAACAGGAATGGCAGCTCGTCAAGAAGGCGGCGGCTCGCAAGTCAAAGGAAAAGGGGCCTCCTGCAAAAACGAGAGGCAAAAGACGGCTACCGTCCACGACGGACAGCAGTGGCTGCAGCTCATCCGATGATGAAGGGCGAGGCAAAAGTCCTCACTACCACCAACAGAAGAGGCAACACGCCAATGCGACCAGCGCAGTCCAGCTCCGGGACCCCGGGAGCAGTGATGTCACCGATGCACCCCCGCTCCGGATTTCCGGGAGCAACGAAGCAACAGATGAAACCCAGCTCCGGATTTCCGGGAGCGAAGAAGCAACCGATGCACTCCCGCTCCGGATATCCGGGAGCGACGAAGCCACCAATGCACCCCCGCTCCGGATCTCCGGGAGTGACGAAGTGACAGATGCACCCCAACTCCAGAACGCTGTGAGTGACGACACCACATTGGATGCACACAAGGAACAACCAACACCAGGCGAGGGTGGCCCAGTTGACATGGAGGACCCCCCGTCCACACTGCTGGCGTCCCCTGGTCGAACCATCCCCAAGGCAGAGGACAACCCATATCTCAGCCAAGGTGCAGTCGAAAAGTTTAAAATTCACCTATGTATACGGGAACAGGCCACAGGGCCAAAGGACTGCGTGATCTAAATGTAATTTTTGGACTGTAACCACCAATTTAAAAATGGGTTTAAAGATTGCATCCATTAATGTGCGTAGCAGCATTAAGTCAACTACACGATGTGTTTCCACCTTGGGGTACCTTGCCAAGGTCAAGGCAGACCTGCTATTCTTGCAGGAGTGCGGCCTGCAAGAATCTGGTCAGGAGGCAGCGATTGCCGTTCCTCCGGCCTGGGCATTCTGCTGTGGGGAGGTCACTTCACCATCACTGAAGTTAAGGAGGTGGTGGGCGGCCTCCTCCTTGTAGCAGATGTATTGTATAAAAATGTTCCTCTAAGGCTAATTAACGTGTATGCCTCGCCTCTCAGAAGCGAGCGGCTGGCCCTATTCCAGCAGCTCCCACTGCTGCTGGTGACATCCAGACCGGTCGTTCTGGGCGGTGATTTCAACTGCATCATCGATGCGGCTGGACGATCCAACAGAGCCAACAGCAAACTGGACACCACATCCAAACTCCTGATGGACGTGGTAAAAGATGCCAAGCTGTGCGACATCTTCAGCAACCCTGCAGATGGAGCACCGCGCAGATACACCTGGTCAAGACCAGACGGGTCTGTCCCTTCCAGAATAGACTTCCTGTTTGCGTCCCACATGCTCAAGGTCAGATCCACTGACGTCACGCCGATGTTCTTCTCTGACCACTGTCTCCTATTGGCCGACTGCCTCCCACAGGAAGACCAGAAAGTTGGCAGGGAGATATGGAAGGTCAACGTGAAACTGTTGACCCCGGAAAACGTTGAGGAACTCAAGAGGGATTACAAAGGTTGGAGAACCGTAAAACCCCTCTGTGATTCCCCGATGCACTGGTGGGAAACAATCAAGACAAACATCAAGAGATTCTTCATCCTCAAAGGTGTTCAGGAGGCGAGAGGGAGAGAGAGGGAATTATCCCAACGCCAGAAGAGTATGCAAAATCTGCTCCTGCTGCAGTCGATGGGGGTCGATGTCGCGGAGGAACTCCAAGAGGTGAAGGGCCAGCAAGCCTCGCTCTTTGCCTCAGAGTCCTCCAAAATCATTTTCCGCTCCAGAGTCCGCTCCGTCAAGCAGGATTAGACGTGTTTGCGTTTCTTCTTCCAAAAGGTACACAGGGGGAGCTCTGTGATCAGCAGCCTAAAGGAAGAAGATGGTTCTGTGATGTCTTCACAGCCCGACATGCTGAGGATCAGCAAATCCTTCTATGCCGGGCTGTACGACGTCAAGCCCACAGGCCGAGCGGCCTCCCTGTCTTTCCTGTCGTCTATCTCAGAGGTCTAAGACGACAGCGAACGGGAGAGTCTGGACCACCCACTAACTCTGGACGAGATGACAAAGGCCGTTCGGTCCCTTGTGACGAGTAAAACTCCCGGAAACGACGGCTTACCGGTCGCGTTGTATTCGGCTCTGTGGGACTGGATGGGCCCAGACCTGCTGGAAGTGGATGGGGGTATGCTTCTGGCCGACAGTATGTCAGAATCAATGAGGAAAGGCATCATCACCCTCATCTACAAGCAGAAAGGGGATAGGGAGGAAATCAAAAACTGGCGGCCGATTTTTTTCCGTCCTCACTGCTGTTAAAATCAAGATTAATTTCACAGTCTAACTCAATCTTTCTTTGGGCCTCAACCTTACAGTGTTAGCCGTGGGTCATTGGTATCAATCTCACCTCTGAGTCAGAAGGCCCACTCCAGGGACTTGAACACAGAATCTAGGCTAGCACTCTATTGCAGGACTGAGGGAGTGCTGCACTATCACAAGTGCAGTTTTTCAGATGAGAAGTTAAACCTAGGCCCCATCTAGCCACTCAGGTAGATGAAAAAGATCCCATAACACTAATCAAAGAAGAGCAGGGATGTTCTGGTCAATATTTATCCCTCAACCAGCATCACTAAATCAGATTATCTGGTCATTTGTCTCATTACTCTTTGTGGCACCTGGCTGTGTGAAAACTGGATGTCACGTTTATTACATTACAGCAGGGACTGCACTTCAAAAGCACTTCATTGGATGTAAAGCAGTTTGGAATGTCCTGAGGTCATGAAAGGCACTATATAAATGCAAGTCTTCTTTCTTTATTCTTTCATAAAGTGCAACTCTCGATCTCCCTTTCGCCTACAATCTGAAGGCTTTTAAATTACAAGCTTGTCGCTGTTTAATCATTCATTCTTGATTAACCTCATTTTCTAACCTGTATCTTCTCAATCTTAGTGGTGTCCTGCACTTTGTCAAGTTGTCCCAATTAAATATGAAAAAAAACTTCCATTGATAAAATAAGAGCCGACTTTCCAAATGTGAGCCTCCAGCGGAACAGCTCATTTTAATAGTCGGAATATTGTCGGCTGCGTGACTGTGTCTTCTCAATGTGCTCAGCCATTGGACCAGGTTCCCCGCACCGATAGCGGCATTAAATAACTTGCAACAAAACAAAAATAATGAAGCATTTTAAGCAATAAATTGCAACACGGAAGTTGAATCTTTAAATTGTGGGAAATGCACCTTGCTACTTCAGAAATAAATATAGGTCTTAATAATGTTGACAGTGGGTTCAAAATAGGTTTCAGAATATTAGAAATGATGTGATTCAGTGGAGATTATAAACTAATACGCATTTGCTTCCGTTTCACAACTAGACAAGGACAAATGTTAATCATAGTAATTTATATGAAAATGTAATTTTCCTTTACCCTCCTTCCTCCAGAAGGCATGGATTGAATTAATGCATTTTAATTTATATTTAAGATGCAAGGCACGAGTCCCCTAATTTAGCTAGTCCCTTGTATCTTGATAAGGCAGAGTGGCTCATGTCAGCAAGTTTAACTGGTCAGCCTCTCTACGTCGAGCCACCCGATGGGAAACTGGGTCAAGCAACAGGTGAGTCAGACTGGGATCAACCACAGCCAATTCACGCTTAAGAATCGCAGCTCTTTGGGTAAGAGCGGAGGAACTCTGCACATAATTCACTGAATCATTTCCTTTGCAAGTTTACATTCACTCGCATTTTAAAATGTCTCAGGTTGTTGATGAAACACATGATCAGTTTTTGTCGCAAATATTGTCAAAAAATGCCTGACAGTTTCCTTTCAAGCCTGCTGTGTTTCACAGTCTCCATCTGTGCTCCTACAGAGGAGGTTGTCCAGGTCTCTATGCATTATGTTTCCAAACTAGGTTTGCCAGGTTTCTGAAGGGGAGTCTTCAAAGTGATCAGATTTCTGACCCTCTCAGCCACACATTTAATAAGCACAGTGCCTTGAGAATTCTGCACTAAATGACAGATTAGTATGTGTTTCCTGCTGCTGTACACATACTGTCACGATGATACCGTTTTCCTTTGAGTTGATAACACACACGAGACTCCCAAAGCAAGCGCTCTACTCAGAACTCCTTCACAACAAACGAGCCAAAGGTGGGCAGAGGAAACGTTACAGGGATACCCTCAAAGCCTCCCTGAAAAAGTGCAACATCCCCACCGGCACCTGGCAATCCCTGGCCAAAGACCGCCTTAAGTGGAGGAAGTGCATCTGGGAGGGCGCTGAGAATCTTGAGTCTCATCGCCGAGAGCATGCAGAAATCAAGCGCAGGCAGCAGAAAGAGTGTGCGGCAAAACTGTCCCACCCACCCTTTCTCTCAATGACTACCTGTCCCATCTGTGACAGGGACTGTGGCTCTCGTATTGGACTGTTCAGCCACCTAAGGACTAATTTCAAGAGAGGAAGCAAGTCTTCCTCGATTCCAAGGGGCTGCCTATGATGATGATAACACACACATGTGCATCCAAACACCCATACAGACATGCACACACACCAACCCATATATCCGTACACACTCACATCCCCTGCATAACAGCCCCCCCCTCCCCCCCATATAACAATCCTCCCCCCCATATTACATACATCCATGCATTTGAAAATCACTGCTCCAAACAAATTGTCCACTTTCAGTTCAGCTGAAGATACAGAAAATTGATATTTTAAAGTGGGCGCTAATATAAAGACGACATTCTTGGGCACAGGACAGGCATAAGAATATTCAAACCCGATCTGTACCTCAGGTATTTCCATCACCTTCACAGAACAGCAAAGCAAGCAGAAAACTGCGCAGTTCAACCTTCAGGAGGGTCAGGAATTTTTCCTCCTTGAGAAGCAAGTACTTGCACCCTGCCACTTGTCAAAGTCAGAGGACAGAGATCTGATCACGTCAGCAGAGCTAATGGTCTGTGTAGCACAGGCACAAAGTTGCCTGCTGTGGTTTGAAGTGCAGAACTCGTGCATCTCCCGCTACCAGTAATAGAGGTTTCAAATCACTGACTTTTGCACCTGATGACTGCTCACATTGGACAGCTACAGCTTTAGACACCTGCATTACAACATTTTATATTTCTGTCTGGATATTAAACGAGCTAACCAGCCACTTTTCTCACACCTATATAACATGCAGTTCTAATTTAATAATAGCAATAATGGGACCAAATTTGGCCAGTACAGATTTCTGGCGCACTCACCAGAGGTGCGCCGCTTTTGTAGAACTCCAAGGGCGCCAAAAATCTTCGGGCCGAGTTTGGCTGCTCCCCAGCCTCTCCTCGATGGTGGCGTAGCGTGGCAACGGATTTGGGGGCGGAGCCGGGTCCCGGCGCTAAAAACAGTGCCGAGACCTCTGGGCACATGCGTGCTAGATTGTGCGCGCATGCGCAGTAGCTCCTCGCTCCCAGAATCTGAGAGTATGCTCTGCAGGCTGTGTGGGAGGGGCCCGAAGCACACCATCTCTATCCCTGGCCGAATGGGCTGCCTTCCCTTCACATAAAGATAGGACTTCAATTTTTTATTTGTTATTGATTGATTGATTGCTTATTACTTTGGTCTTGGTGCTTTAGGTGCAGGTTTCCTTCTATTTTTTATTTGTTAATTAATTGCTTATTACTTTTTGTGCTTTGTTTAGTGCTTTGTAAGTCTTGGCTCTAGGTGCAGGTCCATTCAGCTTCCTTGTATTTTTAATTTGTTATTGAATGCTTATTTTTGTGCTTTGTTTAGTGCTTGGTGCTTTAAATGTACTTACCTGCACTGATTTCTTAACTCTCTGCATGGGTTTTCTGTGCAGGCCACAAGTGGCCACATACGCTGGCCTAAGTTAGTTTGGAACAACTATTAGCTGTCCAAACTAGCTTAAATGGCCAAAACAGGCAGAGGTGGCTGGTAACGCCCCTTTTGAAAAAAAACTAAACTAAAAAAAATCATACCTAACTCACTTACACTGGCGCAAATTAAATGTGCAGAATTGCGATTTTTTAGATACTCCAAAAAAATCAAGTTGCTCCAACAAAACCAAAGCAACTCCTAGCCAAATTTGGGCCCAAAGATACAAAGTATAGTGTAGGGTTATTTTGCTGGTCTATTACACTTCAAGAGGATAAAGCACATATTTGAAATTGTTAGCAATTTGCAAAATGCAAGACAATATTTTTAAATCACTAATTAGCTACAGACAAGCTTCATATTTTTTATCCTTCACTTGGGAAACAATAAGCAAATTTGAGTTGGACAGCAACATGATGCATGTCTTTGAAGAAATGTTTTCAGTCAACTCTCTCGGGCTATTCAGTTAAATCATTTAGCATATCAAAAGTCTCCTTTTAGTCACTAAACTTTGCTTTAATTAAAATGCAGAAATTGCATTTGCCATGACGACAATCGATTTCTCAAAAGGCATATTCGCTAATATGATGTAGTATCTGAGAAGAGAAAAATGTCATCTCCGACAGCACCTGGTCACATCTTTCAGGAACAATTGAGAGTGCTTCACAGAGAACATGTTACTTTTGAAGTGCACTAACTTGGCAAATACAATAGCCATTTTGCATACAACCAGAGCTCATTAATAGCGAAGGGACAAATGACAAGTTCATTTATTCTGGTGGTATTACTTGAGTGAAGGCTGTCCTAGGGTATTAAAGTGGAACTTGCTGCTTTTCTGGAACAGGTTAAACATCTCAACCTCAGGACAGCACCTCTGACAACATAATACTGTACTGGGATCAGTCCAGATTATGTGCTCAAATCCTGGATTGAAACTTGAACTTGCAACTTTCTAATTCAAAGAAGATGGATCCAAAAACCATGGCCCCACTGACTTGGTCACCATTACCAAACACACAGTAAATTAAATTAAATTAATTTCATATTTTATACATATATCTATATCTCTCATGTATATATGTATATACAGGTTGTACCTCTCCGGTCCGGGACTCTTTGGTCCGGCAACATCCCCGGTCCTGCATCATGCCCAGTTGGGGGTCGCGACCCGCGCTGTGTCCTGGGGCTGGCTGCTCCTCCTCCTCCTCTCCCCGCCGCCTCAGGTGTTCCCTCCGAGGTTGGGTCGGTGCGCTGTATCCTGGGGTCGGCCGCTCCCCCCCCCCCGCTGCCTCCTCCTCGGTCAGGTTGGCACGGAGAGAGAGCGAGGAGCGCAGCGGCCGACCGAGGTGCCGAAGCTGGGCCTGAAATGTTGCGCAGTGAACACGACCGGGTTGTTGCTCAGCATTTCGAGCCCAGCTTTGGCGCCTCAGTCGGCTGCCACGCTCCTCACTCCCTCTGTGCCGACCTGACCAAGGAGGGCGCGCCGAGGCAATGGAAAGGGGGCGGAGGGTGTGGTCGGCCCCAGGACTCAGCGTGCCGGCCCGACCTGGGGAGAGCACTGGAGACGGCGAGGAGAGCCAGCCCCAGGTCAGCAGTATACTTTATTTCTTTTTAACTGTAATGTTTCTGTGTTGTTTGGTTTTGCTTTTTTTAACCGAGAACTCTGTGCAACAGCTGCACGGCACCTCGTCTCAACTGGACTCGCCTGTGGATTCCAGTGAATGTAGCAGAAACCTGTCTGGAAACTTTGCTGACAGTGGGATTTTTAAGTATGCGTTCTGGGGTCGGCGTGACCTCTCTGATGCCGGACCAGAAAATTTTCCGGACCACGTCAGGTCCCGAGGGTGCCGGACTGAAGGTTCAACCTGTACACACAAACACATACATATATAGATAGAAATATATGTATATATTTGTTTCATCAATGTTACTTAAAATTACTAACACCTTACTTAAAGGGGAAATGAATTCTGCTGATATGTCCCACAAGTTCAAAGCTTTAAAGCAAGATGATTATGCACTTCAGCTGCTCCTCTTTGATCCAGCAGTTTGAAACAATGTGCAGCAGACAGTTTATGAAGTTCCACTCCAGTCATTGCCAACTGTCAACTATCATTATGTTATTGGAAGCGATGTTTGAACTCTGAATAAATTCACCGTTCCCAACTGTCGCTAATCAGCGTTTGTGCAGAAGGGAAATATGGGGTGACAAGAGACGCATCATGTGTACATATATCTTCTTTGAGCATGTGAAAATTCACTTAAATTCACTTTCTCTTCACACACTGGGTGTAATCCTGCCCTGGTAAAGACAGAAAAAAAACTTGCATTTGTACAGCATCTTTCATAACCTCAGGACTTCCTCCCGGAGTGCTTCCCAACCAATGAAATACCTTTGAAGTTGTAATGTAGGGAAATGCAGCAGCCAATTTGCGTACAGCAAGGTCCCACAAACAGCAATCAGGGAAGTGACGAGATAATTTGTTTTTGCTGGTATTGGATGAGGGATAAATGTTGGGTAGGTCACCTGGAAAAACTTCCTGTTCTTGTACGAAAGTGCCCTGGGAACTTTTGTGTCTACCTGAGGGCCTCAATTTAGTGCCTCATGCAAAAGATAGCACCTGTGACAAAACAGTGCTCCCTCAGTACTGCATTGAAGTTTCAGTCTAGATTAAGTGTTCGTGTCTTTGGAGCTTGAACTTATATCCTTCTGACTCAGAAGGAAGAGTTTTGCCGCTGAACCATGGTCCACACACGATAGCAATGGCCTTTTCATGGTAGAATTGCTTCGAAACTGAACATGGTTATAGTGCTCAGAATTAGATAACAATGCAGGAATGTGGTCCTGAATAAGCAATATTATGGGTATATTCAAATATGAAACTGTTGCTCAAAATATAATTCCAGGTGTACTAATGGCTGTAGCTGTTCTACAACACACAAACTGTTGTGTCTGTCACAGCTTATTAAACACAATTCATTACAATTTCACTGTATTCTGATTTCAGCTACATTATGATTCAGTCTCAGAAAAAATTAACTAATATTAGGGCTATGGCAAGTGTTCCCTCGAAGGTGCGCGGTACATCAATCAGGAGATCCTGCGCAGGCCGCTCACCGGCTGCTGCCGCTGAAAAATAGGCCACGCAGCAGATGTAAAGGAAGCTCGCACCAAAATAAATATAGAGGGAACATTGGTTATGGCCCACCTGGCCACTGGAGAGAATGGGCTGAGACAATTCTCAGCCTATCTTACTCCAACCTGCATCATTTGACATCTTCTGTCCAAAGATAGCCAGATATGAAATCACATTGAAACAGTAGGAGGGAGAGAATAAATTATTTTGTGCTCATCAAGGTGAAGGTCATCAGTGCTGAAGAATCAGAACAAGAGGCAGGAAATGGGGAAAAGGCATTAGGCCAATAAAACTCAATTTCATCAACCGTCCAAGCTCAATCTCTATCCCCTGTTTCATCACCAGAGGAAAGATTTTGTCAAGGTTCTCCCCAATTCCTAAAGATAAACCAAGAAGAAATACTTGACCAATCTAATGTCCTGCACTATACATCCAGAGCCTCCTGCCTTTCTTGGCCTGGAATTGTCAGCTTAAGAACCAATTATTCTGATTCTTGGTTTCTTCAAATTTAAAATATATTTCTGTTGGGCTCAAGGATATTTTTAGCTACAGATTTACATTCATTGGCAGAAGAACCAAAGGCGACATGAGGAAAAACTTTTTTTCAGCAGCGAGTGTTTATGATCTAGAATACACTGCCTGATAGGGTGGTGGGGTAGATTCAATCGTGGCTTTCAAAAGGGAATTTGATAAGTGAAGAAAAAAAAACATTGCAGGGCTACAGGGAAAGGGCAGGAAAGTGGGATTGCTGAAGTGCTCTTGCACTGAACCAGCACGGGCTAGATGGGCTGAATGGCATCCTTCTGTGCTGTAACCATTCTATGATTTTTAACTGACTATGGTCTCAGTCTATCTACATTTGTCCTTCTATTCAAATAAACTTTTCAACGTTCATTAAAATAGTCCTAAAAACATTTCATATCAATTCCCTATTTGAAAGAAACTCAACATAACCTAGAGGAATAGCAATTTATCTTTTCATGAGGAATTTTGCAGCTCTCTATCCTTAACATTGATTTCAATAACTTCAGTGGAACTGCAGCCTCCACTTTCCCTTTGGCAAAAAGCACTGGTGATATCATTGAATCATAGAAAGTTACAGCACGGAAGGAGGCCGTTTCGGCCCATCATGTCCTCGCCGGCCAACTAAGAGCTATCCAGCCTAATCCCACTTCCCAGCTCTTGGTCTGTAGCCCTGTAGGTTACGGCACTTCAAGTGCACATCCAAGTACTTTTTTAAAGTGGTGAGGGTTTCTGCCTCTACCACCCTTTCAGGCAGTGAGTTCCAGACCCCCACCACTCTCTGGGTGCAGACATCTCCCCTCAAACCCTTCTAAACCTGCTACCAATTACTTTAAATCTATGCCCCTGGTTGTTGACCCCTCTGCTAAGGGAAATAGGTCCTTCCTGTCCACTTTTGTCTAGGCCCCTCATAATTTTATCCACCTCAATAAGGTCTCCCCTCAGCCTCCTCTGTTCCAAAGAAAACAAGCGCAGCCTATCCAATCTTTCCTTATAGCTAAAATTCTCCATTCAGGCAACATCCTCGTAAATCTCCTCTGTACCCTCTCTAGTGCAATCACATCTTTGTTGTAATGTGGTGACCAGAACTGCACTCTAGCTGTGGCCTAACTAGTGTTTTATACAGTTCAAGCATAACTTCCCTGCTCTTGTATTCTATGCCTCGGCTAATAAAGGCAAGTATTCTGTATGCTTTCTTAAAAATCTTATCTACCTTTAGGGATCTGTGGACATGCACTCCAAGGTCCCTTTGTTCCTCGACACTTATCAGTGTCCTACCATTTAATGTGTATTCCCTTGCCTTGATCACCCTCCCCAAATGCATTACCTAACACTTCTTTGGATTGAATTCCATTTGCCACTGTTCTGCCCACCTGATCAGTTCATCGATGTCTTCCTGCAGTCGAAGGCTTTCTTCTTCATTATCAACCACACAGCCGATTTTCGTGTCATCTGCAAGCTTCTTAATCATACCCCCTACATTCATGTCTAAAACGTCGATATATACCACAAAAAGCAAGGAACCTAGTACTGAGCCCTGCGGAACCCCACTGGAAATAGCCTTCAACCATTACCTTTTGCTTCCTGCCTCTGAGCCAATTTTGGATCCAACTTGCCACTTTGCACTGGATCCCATGGGCTTTTACTTTCGTGACCAGTCTGCCATGTGGGACCTTATCAAAAGCCTTTCTAAAATCCATATACATTACATCAAATGCACTATTCTCGTCGACCCTTCTTGTTAACTCCTCAAAAAATTAAATCAAAATTTAAAAATTAAATTAAATTAGTCAGGCACGATCTTCCCTTAACAAATCCATGCTGATTGTCCTTGATTAATCTATGTCCTTCTAATTGAAGATTTATCCTATCCATCAGAATTTTTTCCAATAATTTTTCCACCACCGACTGGCCTGTAATTACTCGGTCTACCCCTTTTTAAACAATGGTACCACGTTAGCAGTCCTTCAGTCCTCTGCTACCACACCTGTAGCTAGAGAGGATTGGAAAATTATAGTCACAGCCTCTGCTATTTCCTCTTTTGCTTCTCTTAACAGCCTGGGGTACATTTCATCCGGGTCTGAGGATTTATCTACTTTCAAAACTGCTAAACCCCTTAACGCTTCCTCTCTTACTATGTTTATTTCATCTAATATTTCACACTCCTCCCTGATTGCAATGTCTGCATCGCCCCTCTCTTTTGTGAAAACAGACGCAAAGTATTCATTAAGAAACATACCCAAGTTTTCTGCCTACACACACAGTCTACCTTTATGGTCTCTAATCTGTCCTACTCTTTCTTTAGTTATTCTCTTGCTTTTAATGTATTTATAAAACATCTTTGGGTTTTCCTTGATTTTACTTGCCAAAAGTTTAAATTTCCTTTTTAATTGCACCCCTGCATTTTCTATACTCCTCTCGGGTTTCTGCAGTATTGAGCCCTGGGTATCTGCCATAAGCCTGCCTTTTTCTCTTTATCTTACCCTGTATGTCCCTGGACATCCAGTATGTGTATGTCCCTGGACATCCAGGGGGCTCTAGATTTGTTAGTCCCACCCTTTTTCTTTAAGGGAACATACTTGCTCTGAACCTTTTGGGATGAATGTGCCAGTGTTTTTGGCGAAAGAGGGGGGCGGGAAGGGAAATATAGGTGGTGCTTGGGATGGAGATCCTTTTGCAGAACACCGTACTGTTGAGGCAGTCTGCAAACTTGTCAACAAGTTCGTTGGCTGCTAGATCTTGGTCTACTTTTCCATTTTTGAGCTTCCATTTATACCTGCCTTAAGCCCCCTCCCCCACTCACCAGGTTCTGAGCTATTCATACTTTCTCTGTTTCTCATAAATGTCTTTGATTTTTCTCATTACGGCTTCTATTGTCTCATGCTAACATTACTAACTATCACCCATTTTCCACTGAAACACTTTCACTGGTCATTGTATTTCTCCGCTTCCGTGTGTGGATTTTCCCCTCTCTCTTACCCTTGTTCTGTTCCTTTCAATTGCCTCTCATCAGTAATATCTCATCATCATCATCATCATCATCATAGGCAGTCCCTCGAAATCGAGGAAGACTTGCTTCCACTCCAAAAATGAGTTTGCAGGTGACTGTACATTCCAATATGGGAATTACAGCCTCTGTCACAGGTGGGACAAAGTCATTGAAGAAAAGGGTGAGTGGGGAGTCTGGTTTACCGCACGCTCCTTCTGCTACCTGCGCTTGTCCTCCGCATGCTCTCAGCGATGAGACTCGAGGTGCTCAGCGCCCTCCCAGATGCTCTTCCACCATTTAGTGCAGTCTTGGGCCAGGGATTGCCAGGTGCCGGTGGGGATGTTGTACTTTCAGATGTGGACTCTGATAAAAGGTCCACATCTGAAGTTCAAATTGTCTGCTCTCTCCATAGATGGTGAATGTTTCCAGCCTTTTCTGCTTTTGTTTTATAAAAGCTCCTGAACCTAATTCTGATCGTATCTGTGCCTTAGGTAGGACAAGAGCTTGGTGGGCCATATTGTTGCACTGTTGGAGGATGGTGTACAACAACTATCAAATGTCTTTGTTTCTCACCGGAGATTCTTAAGCAGTTTAAAGATAAATCTAGGTCATCAGCCTGATACGTTAATTCTATTTCTCTCTCCACAGATGCTGCCTGACCTGCTGAGTATTTACAGCACTTTCTGTTTTTATTAAAGATAAACCTACCTTACTTAATTCATATAGACTGTGAGCCGAGTGATTCATTTATTTTTTTGCACAGACTGATTTCAGCTAAATCCGAGAACCCTCAGTCACCAGGCTTCACCATCATAATCAGAACAAATTTCTTCAAATATCAGTATCATAGGATATATATATTTTCTGATAAGTAACTCCTTTATACAACAGCCTCTATGTAAAAATACCTGATGATACAACTATTAACAGAACCTCCTTGATCATTGGGTTTAAAGATTTGACCATTTGCTGTGATTTAACTTTTACTTAGCTGCTGAAATGGTTTATAACATGAGCCTAAAATTCCGACATCCCCAAGCCTCAACGAAGTTTCTACGGACCCAGGAAGGCATCAGAAAAACCAGTTTTCAGCGTGCATTGCGCATGCGCTGAAGACCGGCTTTTCCGATCTGTCAAATTTCTGGCTTGACAAATCTGGCGCACATCGGGAGCGAGGACATTTGTACATGCAAATTTGCGATATTTACGCATATAAATTTCCTCAAAAATCTTGCGCCTGAAAAAGCAGGCGTATAGCCTACTTTTAAAGGCGCAAGTATTTAAAAACACACAAAAACATATAAAAAATAAAGTTATGAAAATATATTTTATTGTTAAAAACCCTTCCCACAATGGTAAGTTTATTTTAAAGCATAATTAAAAAACTTTTTTTTTTAAATCGGGGAAAACATTTTTTTATAAGACATTAATAACTTTAATTTCAATGAATCTTAAATATGTAGTGTATATTTTCTATTTTTTATTAGTGTTTTGGGTGTTTGGGGGGGTTTCTCATTTATAGTAATAGGAGTTTCAGACTTACGAAATTCCTATTACTATGAATGAGAATATACTATACCTGATTGGCTGCCCAGAGCCATGTGACTCCAGCTCCAGGCCTGCGCAAGTCCCGACGTGTGTGCGCTGCGTAGCAAGAGGAGGCCTGTGCATCGGAAAGTTGAGCGGGGACAGCAGCTTCAGGTAGGTACGTATTTTTTCTCTAAAATCTAGTCAAACATAGAAACATAGAAAATAGGTGCAGGAGTAGGCCATTCGGCCCTTCGAGCCTGCACCATCATTCAATAAGATCATGGCTGATCATTCACCTTAGGACCCCTTTCCTGCTTTCTCTCCATACCCCTTGATCCCTTTATCCATAAAGGCCATATCTAACTCCTTCTTGAATATATCCAACGAACTGGCATCAACAACTCTCTGCGGTAGAGAATTCCACAGGTTAACAACTCTCTGAGTGAAGAAGTTCCTCCTCATCTCAGTCCGAAATAGCTTACTCCTTATCCTTAGACTGTGTCTCCTGGAGGACTTCCCCAACATCGGGAATATTCTTCCTGCATCTAACCTGTCCAGTCCCGTCAGAATTTTATATGTTTCTATGAGATCCCCTCTTATCCTTCTAAACTTCAGTGAATACAGGCCCAGTCGATCCAGTTTCTCCTCATATGTCAGTCCTGCCTTCTCGGGAATCAGTCTTGTGAACCTTTGCTGCACTCCCTCAATAGCAAGAACGTCCTTCCTCAGATTAGGAGACCAAAACGGAACACAATATTCCAGATGAGGCCTCACCAAGGCGCTGTACAATTGCAGTAAGACCTCCCTGCTCTTCTACTCAAATCCCCTAGCTATGAAGGCCAACATGCCATTTGCCTTCTTCACCGCCTGCTGTACCTGCATGCCAACTTTCAGTGACTGATGTACCATGACACCCAGGTCTCGTTGCACCTCCCCTTTTCCTAATCTTCCACCATTCAGATAATATTCTGCCTTTGTGTTTTTGCCACCAAAGTAGATAACCTCATATTTATCCACATTATACTGCATCTGCCATGCATTTGCCCACTCACCTAACCTGTCCAAGTCACACTGCAGCCTCTTAGCATCCTCCTCACAGCTCACACCGCCATCCAGCTTAGTGTCATCTGCAAACTTGGAGATATTATACTCAATTCCTTAATCTAAATCATTGATGTATATTGTATATTGAACGCCTGCAGGAAAGAGAAAGTGGAATTTCTGGGCCATGTTTATAGACTACTTCCGTTCCCAAATTGAAACTTCTATCTTGCTTGTTCCAATCTCATGGCAGTGTTGTTAAGATTGTTGAAGAATGTAATTACAGTGCAGTACAATATCAGAGATGCTAACACTGCTCACACCATTCAGCTGAAGGTTAATTGGTCTGGCAGACCTCAGTACTTGGCAAGCCAGTGACTCACAACAGGATGTAATGAATTCTGATATTTCTCGACAAGCGTGTAATACTGAAAAAATAGATGGCTATCTTGCCACCTACACATAAATACTGGATACAAGACAATGTTGATAATATAAATGTAAAACAGTTGCCTTGGTGCCTCAGTAAATTACAGTGTGACTAAAGCTTCATCAACAAACTTGTCACAAGCTTCTCCATCATTCCAAAATGATCCATTTGTATTTCTGCATATTTATACCAATTTGTTAATCTATATTTAATTGTGATGTCTTCTATTTGCCTGATGTATTTCCTGCATGCATGGATTGCTCCAGCCATCATTGTGTTCCTCTTTCATGTTCTGTGATTGCATAATTGATTGCAAAAACTAGTTATTTATTTATTTGCAATAATGAAATTCATATCTTCACTACTGTGCAATCCAGAGTCAATTAAAGGAAATAGTGTTCAGGTGAATCCAATGAGTTTAAGACACAAGCGCAGCCCCCACACTGCTATCAGAACAATTCAAAGTCCAGCCATGATACATTTACCATGCCTTCAGTCTTCATCCTAATTTATTCATTTTGTACTTTTCTCGAGATCTTTTGCAACAAATGCTAAAATAAATTGGACATTTGCAACATAGCTTCTGCTTTGACAGTTGCTTTATAAATGCCCCAATGACTTGCAAGATTGTTTTTTTGTTGTGATTATTTTAGGAGAATAGTTAAAGCATGGTATTGGAAGCTATACGGGCCCGAGTGCCACAGAAAGAAAGTACAGCCTTTGATAAGTCGGTACCCAAGGTTATAATCAGTGAGACCACGGCTGTCGAAAATGATTGTTGGAATGCACATTATTACTTTCCAACGGTTTAAATCATGTGGAATTCAGATTCCGTACAGTGGATTCATCATCCAGTTCAATCTTTCAAATAACATTCCAGATTTTGTGGTCGATGGTGTAATTAAGGTAATGCAGAATTGAGCGGCCATAGATTCCCGGAGCACAATGTGTGTGGGAGCGTACCTGGGATCACGTGGGCCGGTACTCCAATCAGAAAACAAGGTCTCTCATCCTCTCCCACTAGATACTGTAGTATTTTTGAGGGAGAATATAGTAACTAATGTTGTTAAAAGTTTTTATGCATGTTGTACTATGAAAGGTCACCGAAAGATACAGTGAGGGGAGCGACGGAAGTGTATTTTTGAGTTTTTAAAAAACTTGCAAAATAGTCAATTCCCTTTACAGTCCCTCACTCTACCCAGTCTGGATTTACATTTCTTTTCATATATATTTAAACAAAACAGCATCAGATGAAGATTTTTATTGACGGGTATCCCCTTACGATGTGCAAACAGTGCCTGCGCCTCTTTGCACCACCCGTAAAATTTTCATGTGTAATTGCTGGATAATTGGTGGCCAGTTTGCCCCACTCTGCGCCAGCAATTTGGATTTCAGTGCAGATCATCTGTCAAGTCGGCGTACGCTGAGAGTATACTGGCATACCGACCACAAATTCTGGCCCAAAATTGACTCACAAGCTAGAACTTCAGGTTTGAAAATGTGGCAAACTTGATGGGTTAGAAATGTCACATCTACTTGAAAGCAAAACAAAACCTTGGAAAGCAAAATAAATTTACTCCAGCATCCAAAGTAGTGGACACATAGCTTTTAAGATCTTAGCCTGTCTTAAATGCCACAGTGTGGGCACAACACAACTCTAGGGGACCAAAATTCATCACCTCATCACCCGCTGCCACCGACATTCCTCCTGAAGATCCGCCCAGCGCCACTTTCAAGGTGGACTGAAGCAGGCGGGAGGGTCGAGCCGCCGGGAACCGCCCGCTGACGTCAGCGGATGGCCGAGTGGCGCAACTGACCTCCTGCCTGCCGAGCTTCCAGTTTCCTGTGGGCGGGAGTCGGCAGCAGGACAGGAATGGACCGCTGGCTGCAGGCTAGTCTGTCCCCAACGGTAAGTTTGAAGAACCTGAAAAAAAGGTAAGTGAACATTTTTTTTAAAAATTCAACAGCGACTTACCTGCATGGGGTCCCCTGAAGGCCTTCGGATAGTTTTTTTTATTTTTTCCTGTTGATATTTTTTTTTCAGGTCTTTGACCCTCCGTGGGTCCGACTCCATCTTCGACGACACTTGGGCGGCAAGTGCCTCTGCCACCAAGAATGAGACCTCCCACCTGCTGCCGCCCAGATTAATGACATACGTCATCCATTTTCCACCCTCCGACCTTCGAGGGACCTCTGCAATGAATAACCCGTTACTTCGGTCCGGAATAGTCCGGTACTTCGGCGGCCATCGGCAGCACTTTGGGCGGCACTTGGGCGGGCGAAGGCCTTGATGAAAATCGGCCCATAGGAGTCAATCTTCACTCTAACAAAGTAACTTCATGATGATAAACACCGGCAATAAAAACATATACCTCTTCATAGATGCTGCTGATAACCAATCAATGTCCTGTTTGATAATCTCACTTTGCTACGACATTGTCATGCTTGGCTGTCATGCAAATGCATCCCAACATTAGATGTTGGCACCAAAATCATTGTGTGATAAGGTGAGCAAGGAGTGTTTATCTTGTACAAGATCACAAGGTCCCCTGAAGGCCTTCGGATAGTTTTTATTATTTTCAGCAGATATCTATGTAGCTGCCATTTAAAGGTGACAATTGACCCTTAACCATCCACCTTCTCTGACAATCTGTTCCACATGCCCATTATCCTGTGGGAAGACATCTAGCATTTTGTAGGAAGAAAAGCTTCTCTCCCCTGTAACATTACTCAAGAATAACAGTGTCTATGGATTTAGAGTATTGCCTCAAGCAAGCCCTACATGAAACTATGGACAAAATAATTTTGTGTTCCTAAATACCTGAGTCTTTAGACTCTGAACTCAGAGTACGAGGTTTTATGAGCCACAAAGTTTACAAAGACAATAAGGAGTGTCAGCAAGAATAGATGACCCATGACCTCATGCAGTGTTCCAAATTGGTTACTATTGTGGCTACCATGTGGAAAGTATAATTCAAAATATCTGAAAACATGACAGTTCTTTTGCAAATGTGTGCGAAGAATTTTTCTGGTTATTATGTGCAGCAACATCATAAATATTTAAGAAGATTGCTACTATGCAGTATTTGTGGCTAAAAAGTTGAAGGCTTTTTTTTGAGTATGTTTTAATGCGAAGAAGAATAATCTTCACAAACATATTAATGATAGTGCTACACATAAAAACCTGTGGCATTCTTAACTCATATTTAAATATTCTACAAATTGAAGGATACCTCAAAGTTAAATCCAAACCTGTCCAAAGATTTGTATTGTTCTTAAGGGGCAAAGATTTCCTCTGTGCATTCGAAAAAGCAAAATTATAAATCCTTTGTTGAGGAAACTGTTTATGATATCGCCACAACCACCAATCAGAGGATAACTTCCACTGAGTTATAACCAATCATGTAATTGCACAGCAATATATATTTAAAATTCCTCTGTTCACTCAGAAATTACTTTGATTCTCAAATAATTTACAGATTACTCAAGCTACTGGAAAATCATTGTTTGGGAAGTTTCAAAATTAACAACAGATATCTGGAAATAAACAGGAGGGGGCAGAATTTCTGTTTCGGGCATAATCGGCGATTTGGGCGCAAATTGTGCCCAAAATTGCGCTAGTTTTGAGAATCTGCCATACACCAGCGCAATCGGGACGTGTTTTAGAACATAATTTTAAAAATATATAGTTTTGCTTTGAAAAATATTGCTTGATATATTTAAGATTGGTAACTTGATGCAGATTGATTAAAACAGCTGAAAATGAGTTTATCACAAAAAATAAGCATTTTTAATCAGTGTATAGTCCACCACCTGTGAGTAACCCAACTAAGTAACAGAAAATGACTTTAAATAATTATACAGAAACATTTAAGAACATAAGAAATAGAAGCAGGAGTAGGCCATTTGGCCACTCAAGCCTGCTCTGCCATTCAATAAGATCATGGCTGATCTGATCATGGACTCAGCTCCACTTCCCTGCCCGCTTCCCATAATCCTTTATTCCCTTATCGCTCAAAAATCTTCTATCTCCGCCTTAAATATATTCAATGACCCAGCCTCCACAGTTCTCTGGGGCAGAGAATTCCATAAATTACAACCCTCAGATAAGAAATTTCTCCTCATCTCAGTTTTAAATGGGCGGCCGCTTATTCTAAGACTATGTCCCCTAGTTTCAGTTTCCCCTATGACTGGAAATATCCTCTCTGCATCCATCTTGTTGAGTCCCCTCATTATCATATAAGTTTCAATAAGATCGCCTCTCATTCTTCTGAACTCCGATGTGTATAGGCCCAACCTATCCTCATAAGTCAACCCACTCATCTCCAGAATCAACCGAGTGAACCTTCTCTGAACAGCCTCCAATGCAAGTATATCCTTCCTTAAATACGGAGTCCAAAACTGTACGCAGTACTCCAGGTATGGCCTCACCAATACCTGTACAGTTGTTGCAGGACTTCACTGCTTTTATACTCTATCCTCCTTGCAATAAAGGCCAACATTCCATTTGCCTTCCTGATTACTTGCTGCACCTGCACACTAACTTTTTGTGTTTCATGCACAAGGACCCCCAGGTCTCTGTACTGCAGCACTTTGCAATTTTTCTCCATTTAAGTTATAATTTGATTTTCTGTTTTTTCTGCCAAAGTGGATAACCTCACATTTTCCCTCATTATCCTCCATCTGCCAAATTTTTGCCCACTCACTTAGCCTGTCTATATCCCTTTTCAGATTTTTTGCGTCCTCCTCACAATTTGCTTTCTCACCCATCTTTGTATCATCAGCAAACTTGGCTACATTACACTCGGTCCCTTCATCCAAGTCATTAATATAGATTGTAAATAGTTGAGGCCTCAGCACAGATCCCTGCAGCACCCCACTAGTTACTGTTTGCCAACTGAAAAATGACCCATTTATCCCAACTCGCTGTTTTCTGTTAGTTAGCCAATCCTCTATCCATGCTAATATATTACCCCCAACCCCGTGAACTTTTAGAATGTACAGTAACCTTTTATGTGGCACCTTATCGAATGCCTTCTGGAAATCCAAACACACCACATCCACTGGTTCCCCCTTATCCACCCTGCTCAAAGAACTCCAGCAAATTTATCAAACACGATTTCCGTTTCATAAACCATGCTGACTCTGCTTGATTGAAATATGCTTTTCCAAATGTCCCGCTACTGCTTCCTTAATAATGGATACAGCATTTTCCCAATGACAGATGTTAGGCTAACTGCTCTATAGTTTGCTGCTTTTTGTCTGCTTCCTTTTTTAAATAGGGGCGTTACATTTGCGGTTTTCCAATCTGCTGGGACCGCCCCAGAATCCAGGAATTTTGGTAGATTACAACTAATGCATCCACTATCTCTGCAGCCACTTCTCTTAAGATCCTAGGATGTAAGGCATCAGGTCCAGGGGACGTATCTGCCTTTAGTCCCATTATTTTACCTAGTACTACTTTATTAATGATAGTGATTGTATTAAGTTCCTCCCTACCAATAGTTATATTGGTGTTCAGAAGTAAGTTTCTTAATAAATTATAAAAAATATATACTCAAAAGCTTTTAAAATGTACTTAATTAGTATTTATGCACCTAAAAGAACCAATTTAGGTTTAAGAGCCTCCTTGAAGGCCCACAAATGAGCACAGTCAGCGAAACTCACAGTGCTGATGAAGTCAATCTGGGGGCGTGACCTGTTTACATAGAAACATAGAAATCTACAGTGCAGAAGGAGGCCATTTCAGCCCATCGTATCCGTGCCGGCCGACAAAGAGCCACACGGCCCTTGGTCAGCAGCCCTGAAGGTTACATATAAACCTATGAACAAAGGCAGAAAGGTAAAGAGCATCCAGCCCAACCAATCCGCCCCACACAACTGCGACACCCCCTGCACTGCAATATTCTACACTCCACTCCAACCGGAGCCATGTGATTTCCTGGCAAAAAAAATGATTAAAAAAAAACCATGCCAATTGGGGGGGAAAAATCTGGGAAATTTCCTCTCTGACCCATCCAGGCGATCATAACTAGTCCAGGAGATCACCCTGGCCATATTGATTCCCTGTTGTAGTTGCCATCGTATCTGTGCCAGCCAGCCTAATCCCACTTACCAGCTCTAGGTCTGTAATCCTGCAGGTTATGACACTTCAAGTGCCCATCCAAGCACCTTTAAAATGTGGTGAGAGTTTCTGCATCCACCACCCTTTCAGGCAGTGAGTTCCAGACCCCCACAACACTCTGCGTGAAGAAGCCTCCCCTCAAATCCCCTCTAAACCTTCTACCAACCACCTTAAAACTATGCCCCCTTGTAATTGACCCCTCCACCAAGGGAAATAGGCCCTTGATAACCACTATATCCAGGCCCCTCAAAATATTATACACATCAATGAGGTATCCTCTCAGCTCCTCTGTTCCAATGAAAACAAACCCAGTCCATCCAATCTCTCTTCATTGCTAAGATTCTTCATTCCAGGCAGTATCCTAGTACCTTCTCAAATGCAATCATGTCCTTCCTATAATATGGCGACAAGAACTGCACGCAGTACTCCAGCTGTGGCCTAACCAGAGTATTACACAATTTAAGCATAACCTCCCTACTCTTGTATTCTATGCCTTGGCCAATAAAGGCAACCATTCCATATGCATTCTTAACCACCTTATTCACCTGCCCTGCTACTTTCAAGGGTCTGTGGAGAAGCACTCCAAGGTCCCTTTGTTTATCTACACTATTAAGTGGCCTACCTTTTAATGTATATACCCTTTCCTTATTAGTCCTCCCCAAGTGCATTACCTTACATATCTCTGAATTAAATTTCATTTGCCACTGTTCTGTCCACCTGACCAGTAGATTGATATCCTCCTGCAGTTCATGATTTTCCTCTTCATTATCAACCACACAGCCAATTTTAGTGTCATCTGCAAACTTTTTAATCATATTCAAATCTAGATCACTGATGTACACCACAAAAAGCAAGGGACCCAGTAGTGAGCTCTGCGGAACCCCACTGGAAACATCTTTTCAGTCACAAAAACAATCATCAACCATTACCCTTTGTTTCCTACCTCAAAGCCAATTTTGGATCCAACTTGCCACTTTGCCCTGGATCCCATGGGCTTTAACCTTCGTGACCAGTCTACCATGTGGGACCTTATCAAAAGCTTTGCTGAAGTCCATATACACTACATTGTATACACTATCCTCATCAACCCTCCTGGTTACGTCCTCAAAAAATTCAATCAGGTTCGTCAAACACGATCTTCCCTTAACTATTCCATGCTGACTGCCCCTAATTAATCTTTGCCTTTCTAAAAGTAGATTGATCCTGCCATTCAGGATTTTTTCCAATAATTTTCCCACCGCTGAGGTTAGGCTGACAGGCCTGTAATTATTTGGCCGATTGCTTTCCCCCTTCTTAAACAAGGTTACGACATTAGCAGTCCTCCAATCCTCTGGCACCATGCCCAAATCCAAAGAGGACTGGAAAATGATGGTCAACAGCCTGGGATGCATTTCATCCAGGCCTGGGGACTTATCTACTTTCAAAGCTGCTCAACCCCTTAATACCTCCTCTCTCACTGTTTATTTCATCCAGAATTTCACATTCCTCCTCGATAGCAGTATCTACATTGTCCCTTTCCTTTGTGAAAACAGATGCAAAGTATTCATTAAGATTCATATCTACATTTTCCGTCTCCACACAAAGGTGACCCTCATGGTCTCTCATAGGCCCTACCCTTTCTTTAGTTATCTTCTTGCTCTTGATATATTTACAGAACATCTTTGGGTTTTCCTTAATTTTACTTGCCAAAAATTTTTCATGCACTCTCTTAGCATTACTGATATCTTTTTTAATTTTACCTCTGAACTTTTTATAATCCTCCAATGATTCTACAGTATTTCTCCGTCGGAATACAGCATAAGCTTCCCGTTTTTCTTTATCCTCCGCCTTAAGTCCCGAGACATCCAGGGGGCTCTAGAATTGTTATTCCCACCCTTTTTCTTTAAGGGCGCATGTTTGGCCCGAGTCCTCCAGATCTCCTCGTTGAATGCCTCCCACCGTTCCGACATTGATTTACCTACAAGTAGCTGTTCCAGTCCACTGTGGCCAAATCACTCCTCAACTGAGTTAGTTTTTCCCCAATTTTGGACTTTTATTCCTGGTCTACCCTTTTCCTTATCCATAACTAATGAATCTGACTGAATTATGGTCACTGGCACCCAAGTGCTCTCCCATTGATAACCCTTCCACCTGCCCAGCTTCATTCTCCAAAGCTGAATCCAAAACCGTCCCCTCTCCTGTTGGGCTTGTTACATACTGACTAAAAAAGTTATCTTGAACACATTTTAAGAATTCTGCATCCTCTATACCCTTCACACTATATTTGTCCCAATCAATATATTTTTTGGACTTCACAGAAATTTGCCTACATTTTTGCTCCTCTATCTCCCTCCCACTGTTTGGGGGTCTATAATAAATGCCCAGCAGTGTGATCACCTTTTTTTATTTTTCAATTCAATCAATATGGCCTAATTTGATGATTCCTCTAACATATCATCCCTCTTCATCACTCTAATAGTTTCTTTAATCCATACAGCGACCGCGCCCCCCTTTTTAATTCCCTCTCTGTCTTGTTTAAAAATCCTGTAACCAGGAATATTCAGCTACCAAACCTGTCCCTCTTTCAGCTATGTTGCTGTAATGTCTATAATGTCATACTCCCAAGTGTCTACCTGTGCTCTTAGCTCATCCGCCTTATTCGCTATATTCCTTGCATTCAAGTATATAACATTTATCACAGGAAGACCTCTTTGATTACTACTCACTAAGCCTTTTTTCCTCTGTCTTACAGATTCACTTTCTAAATTCTTACTATCTAATTTCAACTTTACTTCCTTCCCTATTGAATTTGTTCTCAGGTACCCATCCCCTTGCCAAACTAGTTTAAACTTTCCCCAGTGGGTTTGGCCACATTGAGGCACAGGTGGTATTTGATGATCTTCAGATGCCACACGATAACTTCTGCAAGTTGGCTGGGCCTTTGGGCAAGAGCAGAACATATGAAGCATTGTCTCTCCTCCATCAAATTATCTTCAACAGTCTGACATGAGTCTGGAGTTCTCCCTCTGCAGATGGGCAAAGGTTTGGTATGTCCTAGGATTTAACATAATTTGCCTTGCTCTTAATTTATTATAGTTTAAGGCTATGTGCGCTCCTTCGGAATGGAATCCAAATTAACATCAGACATTGGCTCTCTCTCTCTCCAAGGTTATTTATGCTTCTTTTGTATTTTCTAAGTACATGGACATAAACATTTTATTGTGTTTTGATTGAACAGATGGGAGGTTTCTAGGTCTATTGTTTCTGTATGATTCTGGGACAGTTGGTTTGGTAAGTTAGAGAATTTCAAGTTACAGAAGGTATGGTTCTGATGCAGCTGAAATTTAGCATGAAGAGTACCAAACAGTCCTTTAACACCATCATCTAGACACCACAAGAGCCTTTGTAATGCCCTGAAATGACCCAGGGCTCAAAGCTCTCTCTCAACTGGATGGCTAAAAGGGAACCAGTGGATGTGGTGTATTTGGACTTCCAGAAGGCATTTGACAAGGTGCCATATAAAAGGTTACTGCACAAGATAAAAGTTCACAGGGTTGGGGGTATTATATTAGCATGGATAGAGGCTTGGCTAGCTAACAGAAAACAGAGGGTCGGGATAAATGCTTCATTCTCTGGTTGGCAACCAGGAACTAGTGGGGTGCTGCAGGGATCAGTGCTAGGACCCCAACTATTTACAATCTATATTAACGACTTGGAAGAAGGGACTGAGTGTAACGTAGTCAAGTTTGCTGATGCTACAAAGATGGGAGGAAAAGCAATGTGTGAGGAGGACACAAAAAAATCTGCAAAAGGACATAGACAGGCTAAGTGAGTGGGCAAAAATTTGGCAAGTGGAGTATAATGTTGGAAAGTGTGAGGTCATGCACTTTGGCAGAAAAAATCAATGAGCAAGTTATGATTTAAATGGAGAAAGATTGCAAACTGCCGCAGTACAGTGGGACCTGGGGGTACTTGCGCATGAAACGCAAAAGTATAGTATGCAGGTACAGCAAGTAATCAGGAAGGCCAATGGTATCTGAGGCCAAGGGGTACAGAGGTTGAATGATCAGCCATGATCTTATTGAATGGCGGTGCAGGCTCGAAGGGCTGAATGGCCTTGCTCCTGCACCTAATTTCTATGTTTCTATGCGGTAAGTAATGACAGAGACCAGCTGTGCAGTATTTCTATTACAGTGTCTTCTTTTGTCAGTCACTACACTTGTGCTTTGGGATTATAGGGGTAATTTAAAACTTTTGTGAAGGGAAATATCAGGGACATAACGTGCGTGATTTCCTCAATTCCACTCTGGCAAACAAAACTTCACACTGAAAATGCAAAAGTGTAACATTTACCATTAAATATCTTAGCAAACAAGTTCCATCGAACCCCAAAGAGAAACATAGTACATTTTTACATAGCCATATGCAATACTCAACTATTTTTGACAATAATGGCCTTCCTCTTCACCTATAATTATATAGGGTACACTAAAACGGACTCTAAATAGAAATTTCCACCGTGTATAAGAACATAGGAATGTACAGGACCAAAGCTAACTGTTCATCGAGGTAATCCCCAAGATCAAAAAATACTATTCTCTACTATCTACACCATTAACTTCTTTTCTATCTAAAAGCTAGCCAGGTCCATCTCAACTTTCCATTAATATTCACCTTCAGTCCCTCTGTCCCATACTTTCGCCAGCTTCGGTGTGAAGTAATAAAAGTGCAAGCAACTTTTACTCTCTTTCTTCTCAGCTTGAGTCTGTGCCGCTTAGTTGAAGAGCTTACATAAGAACATAAGAAATAGGAGCAGGAGTCGGCCTGACTGCCCCTGGATCCTGCTCCACCATTTAATACGATCATGGCTGATCCGATCATGGACTCATGTCCACTTCCCTGCCCGCTCCCCATACCCCTTATCGTTTGAATACATTTAAGACAGAGATAGACGTTTCTTAATGACCCAGCTTCCACAGCTCTCTGAGGTAGTGAATTCCACAGATTTTCAACCCTCAGAGAAGAAATTGCTTCTCATCTCTGGTTTAAATGGGCAGCCCCTTATTCTAAGATTATGCCCTCTAGTTCTAGTCTCCCCCATCAGTGGAAACATCCTCTCTGCATCCACCTCGTCAAGCCCCCTCATAATCTTATACGTTTCGATAAGATCACCTCTCATTTTTCTGAAGTCCAATGAATAGAGACCCAACCTACTCAACCTTTCCTCATAGGTCAACCCCCTCATCTCTGGAATCAATCTAGTGAACCTCCTCTGAACTGCCTCCAAACAAGTAGACAAATAATTTGTTTGGGTTCAATGAATTTATACGTCTCAGAATGTTGTAAAGTCCATGTATCTCCCTTAAGCCATCTTTTCTCCAGTGTAAGCCTTCTCAGCTTCCTTAATCTCGCCTTGTGCTTAATTAGGCATCAGTTTAGTTGCCTTCCCCAAAGCTCAAATAGTACTGTCTAAATAGTACGTGGAATCTTATTACATCCACAGGTTGATGCAAATAAGTACCATGTTCTTAATGGATTTGAAGATATTACACAGCTTCAATTGATTTGTTTCTTCTCTTCAATTTTGGAAAAGTATGATTGCTTTCGCACATTTGAGGTTACTGTCTTGAATCGTCTTCTTCAGTCGTATTAAGAATGCTGAGCTGGCCACGTATTCCTACACCTGAGAATATGTGTGCCGTAAACCCGTGTATTGCCCTATATGGAAGCCAGCCAGAGGATGCCTTATAATTAAGTTCACACAAAGACTGTGTCAGATTTGCCAACGTTGTTCTTATGAAGGTCGACCTGCAATGTAATAGCCCAACAGCTGCACAAACCACAATTTAACAGCCTTGTTAAAACATGTAGTTGTGGTTCCCTTACCTGCGTGTTTAGTTCAAACTTTCTCTCATCCATGCAGGCCAAGCTGGGAATGTACAGTTTATAGATATTTCTGACCATATTTTATGCATCCATGTCAGTTAGAAAATTGCTCCGAGAACCAGCATTAGCTTCAAAACAATGAGAAGTGTCAGCTCATTAGGCTGTGCTTTGCAAAAATCAAACTCAGCATATTTATTGCAGAAATGAAATGCTTCTGAGTGAGGGTTCCTGCATGGGGAGAAGAAGCATGACTGACTGGGCCACTAAACCATCGCTGCAAAGCCTCGTATATTGCCCCACCCCCGTGCTTAAATTTGCAGTTTGTAACAAAATTAATGCAACTCATGTTGCGTTGATCATATGCAGCATAGATGTGCCGGAGAAAGACAGACAGGTGAGGGGAGGGTGCGGGGAGAAGAGATCGTGATTCAGGAGAATCTCTAAAATCTATAATAATTCAAAAATTAGCAACCTGGATTGTTTACTTTTCAATGCATGCATTCTACCACCACCAGTACCACCACCTCCACCACCAACCTACCATCACCTCTTATCTTAAATGGCTATTTAGAAATATATTTAACAATGGTAGTTATGTGTCCTACCTCTATTTTTATTCCTCCTTCCTTTCTTTCGTCCTGTGGATGTGCTGCGTGGGGCCTGCTGGAGGTGGGAGATCTCAATTGGCGTGTTTGTTCGAAAACTCTCCTTGAACTTCTGCATCAATGACTGCACTGTATCTTGAGTCACTTCAGCGGCTACAACGTGTCAATTTTATCATTAAAATGTGAAAATGTTACATCTGCAAGTTCTAATACTTGATAAGCACACTTTGAAATGCCGAAATTATACTTAACTAATATTTTGATTAATAAAAAGCCTCGAGTTTTCAAGAAAAAAACTAAACTGATGTGTGAAAAAAAATGACTAGTTTCTGGGCTGTTGGATATCCAGTTGGTAAATCAGCAAACTAGTTTAGCATCTTAGAACTAATTCTAGTAGACAAGGAGGGGTGCTCTTGATAAAAATGACTTGTGAGAGGTGGCTTTAGTGTTGGTGTGCTGGATTTACAATCTGCAGGCACTAGTTCAAATTCCATTCTGAGCTGTCATTCAAATTCACTAATTTTCCCAATGGAAAAAATTTCAATGGCTCTGGGTAGAATGGAGGGGCGTCAATCACTGGTTATTTATCAGATGCCCATCCATTTGGATCAGTCACTGAAAATGTGTAAATCTATCCAGCTCACCCCCTGCCCCAACCCCACTCCACCACCCCCCTTCCCCCACACACCCACCCCCGCCCCCCTCCTGAGCCGTAGCAGAGGTTCACATTTGAGATATTTGTCAACTTTTGCTTTCAAGGTGCGTTGCAGAAAGGGGAGAAGAAATCAAGCAGAAGTTCATTCTTCCATGGGCCACATACTTCATTTTTTTAAGAAAAAAAAGAGATGGTTGAGAATTATACAAGATAGATTCCCCCGCATTCTTCACACAAGTTTTTGGCTTCCAGTCTGGCCGGTATAAATCATGGTGCTAGCACTCCTCATGTGTACAAACGGCCCTTTGCATCATTGAACAGCACAACAGACTGAACACCCACCATTATGTTATTTTTCTGAAGCACTTGGAATATTGTGCATGGTTTTATAATATGTATTCTGTCTCCTATATCTTAATCATTCTCCAAACAAAAGGAATCTAGGAGTCATTCTGCGCTATTGAGAAACACTTCCTCATGGTCGGTCTAGATTAGCTCTGGCAAACACTTGGGAGCAGGGTAGCTGCTTGATCAGTCATCCTTTCGTTCTGAAGATACAACAGACGTGTATCTAAAATTAGTGTGGCGAAAACTCAGCCAATATAGAAGGCCCAGCTATATGGCTGAAAAGTGTCACGTGATGACATCAGCTGTATGAAATAATTTGTTGTGTTTCACAAATAATGCACCACAACTGAGAATAGATATCATGAGGGGAAAAAAGTGGAACTATTGTTCAATTTGTTCATCAATACATGTCAGAGAAAAATACTTGATCTAACTCTCAAGGTAATTACTTATGTAAACTGTGGTATGACCAGAAAGAAGAATTTAGGAATATAAATTATAGCTGATGAGTGTTCTTATTTTTGCTGTTGAGACCATATTTTTCAGGATATCCATCATTATAACTGCCAGTGATTGTGAAATTAAAAAATTGAGGGCCATGCAACTTTGTCTTCAAGTGTCTTCTTGAATAGATTATGTTGGAAATGCCATCTGTCACCATGTTGCATTGGGTTTCCCCAGAGTAAAAAGCTTGGGGTGAAAAATGGGCCTTCTACAAAATAAAATAAAAAGCTTATCTTCTTCTCACTAACTTAAAGCTAACAGTGTATTGAACACATCAAGCACTCAAAAAGAAAGGACAGGTTCCTGCAGCATGTGAAAGTGAGTGAACTGGCAAAGAGAGAGGCGAAGGAGAATGGAGGCCTGTGTTGAGCTGAGACACTAGCCTGCTGAGCCTAGGAGAAGCCCACTTCGTACGAACCAAGGCCAACAAACCACGGTTGCTGGAACTAATTACATACAAGTTCATGGCATAATTTTGCTACCAAGTCAAATAAATTTTCTGTACCTCAAAATAAACTAGAGTGGCTTGTGTGAGAAATAGGCAAAATATTTGTTGCGTTATTCACTGCAGCACTTTCTCCTCCAACCATATATAAAAGTGAGACAGGCACAATAGCAACCAAACTTGCAGCTTGTGCATTTTTTCTTTTTTGTTATTCGTTCATAGGATGTGGGCATTGCTGGCAAGGCCCGCATTTAAGGCCCATTCCTAATTGCCCTTGAGAAGGCGGTAGTGAGCCGCCTTCTTGAACTGTAGAGGGCAGTTACGAGTCAACCACATTGCTGTGAGTCACATATAGGCCAGACCAGGTAAGGACAGCAGAGTTCCTTCTCTAAAGGACATTAGTGAACCGGATGGGTTTTTATAATAATCCAGTAGTTTGATGGCCACCATTACTGATACTAGCTTCCTTTAATTTAATTTATTTAATTAACTGAATTTAAATTCCCCAGCTGCCATGGTGGGAGTTGAACTCGTATCTCTCGAATCATTAGTCCAGTAACATAATCACTATGTTATTGTACCTTTTGTTGCAGAAGTGGCGAGGTCAGGGCAAAGGAGCAGCAAGAGTTCGTGGAGGGATGTGATCGGGGCCCAGGAGAGGAGAGAGTTCAGAGCCCAGAAGAGGCGAGGACCCAGGGGTAGCACGGGCCAGCCCACACTGCGATATGTGTGCGCATTAGGTCCGTGCAGCAGAGCTGGTCTCCAGTCGTCTTGGTTAATCCTTGCCACTGGACCAAGACCTAGCTCTGTCAAGCACGTGTGGTGGCTGGGGTGCAACGGCCACCACACATTAAAAAATCCACGCACAGGCATCTTCCACCCTACACTATGTAGTTCGGGATCCGGAATATTAGGTCCTTCATTGAAGCACTTGTGAACTCATTCCTTTTCGGTGTGGAAGCAAGTCATCCTCGTTTTGAGGGACTGCCTATGATGATGATGTGAGGCACAATTGGTCTTGTTAGTACATCATCCTCCCTGAGAAAAGGCACTGTGCTTAATCTAGTGCTCCAGAGCAAGTTATAAAAATACTGCAGTATGTCTGAAAAATTATGTTGGTATGTTAATCAGACTGATGCAGTAGGTGGCTCAGGCGGGTCAATACTAATAGGCTAACTTGACAGGTTGGCAAGTAGGCTTTCATTCCTTATTAGCAAAGTTTGTCCTACTGCAAAAGGAAATGGTCATCCCAGTTCTCAATGTACTTTAAAAGTGCCTAGTAGTATTCGTTATCAGAATAAGCTGGTTTCCATTTATCAACAGAATGCTTTCTTGTTGCAGTGTGCCATAGAAAATAATACATTTTAAGGCTTAATGCTAGCAGAGCAATTTGTTTCCATAGACAGGCCATAGGTAATGAGAAAGGATTTATTAGTCTACTACTTTGTCTTAATCACAATGCCTAACTTAAGAGGCCAATTCTGTGATATTGCAGTCAAATCTTCTTTGTAACTGATGCTACTTTGAGAAAAATGGAAATGTCAATCTGGTGCATTCAAGGTTGGTCTTCTAAGATTTTGGTTAGGACTCATTGTTGGAACAGTTTAGCAGGATCGTTACCCTTCATCTAACCTCTGTCACTGACAACGTGAAAGTGCTAAACTTTGACAATGGGTGCAAGAAGTGGAGCATATTTCAACCTCACTGTGAGGTACACAAGTTATAATTAAAGCTGAATACATAAGTGTTATAAATCAATCTCAGCTATGGTTGTGTGATGTGAGGTGATAAATAATTGCATTTGTGTAGTAGACAAGAAAATTAACGAGTGACCAATTCATTTGGTGTGGGGGTGGGGCGGGGGGGTGGGGGGTTGGTTTACAGTCAAGCACTGTGGTTATAAAATTGTCACACTGCTCCAAGCCAATCTGGAGTGCCATTGTCTGACTACATTTCAATATTACTTCATTGATTATAAAGCGCTTTGGAACATCCTGAGGTCTAGTGGTTTCGTTGTTGAACATAAGAACATAAGTACATAAGGAATAGGAAGGAGTAGGCCATTTGGCCCCTCGAGCTTGCTCCGCCATTCAATAAGATCATGGCTGATCTGATCATGGACTCAGCTCTACTTCCCTGCCTGCTCCCCATAACCCTTTATTCCCTTATCACTCAAAAATCTGCCTATCACCGCCTTAAATATATTCAATGACCCAGCCTCCACAGCTCTCTGGGGCAGAGAATTTCATAGATTTACAACCCTCTGAGAGAAGAAATTCCTCCTCATCTCAGTTTTAAATGGGTAGCCCCTTATTCTGAGACTTTGTCCCCTAGTTTTAGTTTCCCCTATGAGTGGAAATATCTTCTCTGCATCCACCTTGTCGAGCCCCTCATTATCTTATATGTTTTGATACGATCACCTCTCATTCTTCTGAACACCAATGAATATAGGCCCAACCTCCTCAACCTTTCTTCATAAGTCAACCCTCTCAACTCCAGAATCAACCTAGTGAACCTTCGCTGAACAGCCTCCAATGCAAGTGTATCCTTCCTTAAATATGGAGACCAAAACTGTACACAGTACTTTAGGTGTGGTCTCACCAATACCCTGTACAGTTGTAGCAGGACTTCTTTCTTTTATACTCTCTCCCCCTTGCAATAAAAGACAACATTTCATTTGCCTTCCTGATTACTTGCTGTATCTGCATACTAATGTTTTTGTGTTTCATGCACAAGGACTCCAAGGTCCCTTTGTACTGCAGCACTTCGCAATTTTTCTCCATTTAAATTATAATTTGCTTTTCTATTTTTTCTGCCAAAGTGGATTGTTATGTCTTGAATAAAGAGTCAGACTAGTTACTGCAAACTCAAAGTAAGATGTGACCGTAGTCCTTTATTACAGATCTCAGAGTGCCTCTCCAGCCTGTGAGGCCTCCTTATATACAGGTGCTCCCAAGGGATTGTGGGATCCCTTGGGACTCCAGGGGATAAGTCCTCTGTGGTTAAACATGGTATTTACAGGTTTACAGGTTTACATACATAACATGGATAACCTCACATTTTTCCACATTATACTTCATCTGCCAAATTTTTGCGCACTCACTTAGCCTGTCTATATGCCTTTGCCTATTTTTTGTGTCCTCCTCACAATTGGCTTTCCCACCCATTTTTGTATCATCAGCAAACTTGGCTACATTACACTTGGTCCCTTCATCTAAGTCATTACAGGTTGAACCTCCCTTATCCGGAACCCTCTGGACCTGCCCTGTTCTGGATAAGGGATTTTTCCGGACGAGAGGTGGTCACGTTAAATAGGATGGTACAGATACTGAGCAAGGGGATATCTGGGCTGGCTGGCTTGGGGCTGGGAGTGTGACAGAGAGATCATGGGGGTGGGGGGGGGAAGGGGCAGTGGATCGCAGGGTCAGGCCAGCGATTGTGGGAGTCGGCAGCGAGGAAGGACCTCAATTTGTTTATTCGGAGTTCTGCGCATGTGTCATCCGGTGGCCGGGAATGGTTCTGGACGAGGAGTGGTTCTGGATAAGGGAGTTCTGGATAAGGGAGGTTCAACCTGTAATATAGATTGTAAATAGTTGAGGCCCCAGCAGCGATCCCTGGGACACCCCACTAGCTACTGTTTGGCAACCGGAAAATGACGCATTTATCCTGACTCTCTGTTTTCTGTGAGTTAGCCAATCCTCTAATCCATGCGAATTTATTAACCCCAATCCCGTGAACTTGTATCTTGCGTAGTAACCTTTTATGTGACACCTTATCGAATGCCTTCTGGAAATCCAAATACACCACATCCACTAGTCCCCCCTTATCCACCCTGCTTGTTACGTCCTCAAAGAACTCCAGCAAACTTGATAATTGGAGTTTTAATTAAAATAACCACTTCAAACATACCACTGAGTCAACTAAGACTGCTCTGTGAAGGGCAAGTCACACTAATGACAACTTAACCTTTGTGTCCAATGACAGGAACTGAATCGCACCCTTCAATCAATCAGTGAGGAAAGCAGAGAGAAAGAGAGAGAAAGGGAGAGCCAAGAATACATAAATTCTAAATAATTTAGCACAGAAGTGATATGAACCATACATATAAATCATTTAGTTAACTGACCAAAACAATAAATACTGCACCACTTTGATTTCAAAATGCAGATTTTGCATTTACAGTTGCAAAACTATAACTTTAAAACAAAACTTACTCAGTTGATTCAAAATGGAATCCCATCAAATCCAACATTTAAGCATGGAAATGAAAATCATATTTTTATTAGTGTGAACCACAATTTCAGAGTTTCATCATGATGTGCTTTTAACTGGTCTTCTTGGGCTAAAAGCCACAAAGTACACATTAAAATTCATTTTTGTCAACTCATTCAGAAGTACGCTGTGTTATAAATAGACCACCTCTTGAACAGCAGATTAGTACATCAAGTTGCGATTTCTGATCAAAATGCAATATGCATGAGCTATCCACTCACCATCTCTTTGTCGGTCTATTTATTGCTTCACATGACTGACCACGAGGTATTCTAACTTCCCACTGTTTAAGCTCAGACAACGTACACAGGACTGGAGAGATGTCCCTCTCCCTCCACTTGTGCTGAATCTCCTCTGACATTGCAGATCTCATTTGAATTCAATCAATGCATTTTCACCCCTCAGGAAGCCACTGAACCCTATTATTCAAGGATGATCTGCATCAAAAATCACCATTTCTGTTTGCAATGCTCATGATTCCTCAGACAGCTACACAATATACTATTATGATACCATAGCATTTTTATGCTACTAACCAAAATGTTTTAAAGCATATCGGGCTGGATTTTCAAATTTACTCATTTCGGGGCGGTAATGGCGGCGGGGCAGTAAAGTTTGCACCCGGAAAAAGTTTGCGCCTCAGTCAGCAAAATTCAGCAAAAAATGAGGTTCCATGAATGGGGGCGCAAAATCAAGCGTTACACAAGGAACTTTTTGCGCCCCAGCCGAAAATCGCAGCGTGAACAAAGTTTTGTCGATTTAAGGAACTTCGTTGTTGCTCAGTGCCATGCAACATAACATTGTATATTATCAGGTTTTATTTTGGTGGGGGAGGTTTTGTTACTTTGTTGCAGTAAAATTTATGATTCATCCTTTGCCATTGGTGTCTTGTGTATCATTCCAACATTCACCGGAGATGTGCCTTTATGAGGGCACATGCATGTCCAGTATTAGCTCCATCCCTCAGTTTCCTCCATTTAGGAGAACCGGTCCATTATGAGCTGGCAATGTATGACTCCTGGTCCGGCAGCATCTCCACATTGCCTCCTCAATGGATGGTGTGGTTATCCAATGGATGCCTCGCCAGGCTCCTCTTCATCGTCCTCCTCCTCCTGAGGTGGGCATGCAATCCCCACTGACAATACCTGGCCCTTCATGGGGGCCAAATTGCGCAAGATGTAGCACATCACAATGAATTCAGATACCATTGAGAGGATTATTGAAGGCTGCCTCCAGAGCGGTCCATATGCTGTCGAACCCATTAAATTCTCTCACTGAAGTTGTAAGGTCACTGTAATGGCAGATAACACTACCATTTGCAAGTTGGAGCTTCACGCAATGTGCTGTGCATAACCTTTGCAGTCAATGCGACCTGTGATGTAGGAGCCTCATCCCTGCATTTAAATACACTGACAATACAGCCGGCTGCACCCTGGGAACGCCTGGTTTTTCAGACGTTTCCTGGGGCAGGTGTTAAATGAGGCGTTAGGGCCAAATTTTGCATCCGGGGCGGTAGCGGGGAGTGTTGCACAATGATTGATGTCATAATCTCAGTGAAACTGGAGGGCAGGCTGTTAAGCTGCTGCGTCGCTGCAAAACTGGGGGCCGAATTTACCGATCGGGCACTAAAATCTAGATGCCTGGCATACCAGCCAGAAACACGATTTACCGCCCCTCCAGGGCGCAAACAGAGGCATAAACAAGCAGAAAATCCAGCCCAAAACATCTATCAGACAAATTGCATCTTATTCTTCCCAGCTTTACTTTTCTTCATTGGTACATGCACCGATGGCCTGTGTTACACTTTGGAAGATTAAAAAAGAAAGACTTCGATTTATATAGTGCCTTTCACGACCACCAGATGTCTCAAAGTGCTTTACAGGCAATGAAGTACTTTTGGAGTAATGTGGGATATGTGGCAGCCAACTCCCACATACAGCAACGTGATAATGACCAAATAATCTTATTTTTGTTATGTTGGTTGAGGGATAAATATTGGTCAGGACACTGGGAACAACTCACCTGCTCTTCTTTAAAATAGTGCCATGGAATTATTTACGTCCACCTGAGAGCAGACAGGGCCCCGGTTTAACATCTCATCTGAAAGACCGCACCTCCGACAGTGCAGCAGCGCACTGGAGTGTCAGCCTAGATTTTATGCGCTCAAGTTCCTGGAGTGGGACTTGAACCCACAACCCACTGTAAGCAAACAGCACTAAAGGACAAGGCATCTCCATGGGTTAATTACTATCAATTGAAAATATTTAAACATTGAGCACATCCATCGTTTCAGTTTTCAAAAGAATTTCATTTTTAAAGGTATCTGCATTTGCAGGGCTCCTCCATTGGCACTATGTAATCATCTGCTTGCAACAACATTGGAATATGCACAATGATGTAAGGAGAGGTGACACCTTTCCTCTAATTCTGCCCATTTGAGTATCCCTGATTATAATCGCTCAGCCATTGATGGCCGTACCTTCTGTTGCCTAGGCCCCAAACCCCAGAATTCCCTATCTAAACCTCTCCGCCTCTTTACCTCTTTTCCTCCTTTAAGACACTCCTTAAACCTACTTCTTTGACCAAACTTTTGGTCATCTGCCCTACTTATATGGCTCGGTGTCATTTTGTTTTGTCTTCTAATACCCATGTAAAGTACCTTGAGATGTTTTACTATGTTAATGGTGCTATATAAATACAAGTTGTTGTTATGTGTCCATTTAATACAGTTAGTATCACAGTATCTTTGGATACTTGGTGACAGGTGGCTACTCTTCCCCTCCTCCATGCCATTCTTGTATTTAGATCATTTTTATGCTTTATAATAATCCAACACTGAATGCAAAAGATGAGGTGAAGTGAGAGTGACTGCCTTTGACATAAAGAAAGCTTTTGACCAAGTGTGGCATCGAGGAGTCCGAGTAAAACTGAAGTAAATGGGGATTAGAGGTAAACACTCCAGTGGTTGGATTCATACTGAGCACAAAGGAAGATGGCTGTGGTGGTTGGAGGTCAATCATCACAGCCCCAGGACATCACTGCAGGAGACCCTAGGCCCAACCATCTTCCCTCCTTCATAAGCTCAGAAGTGGGGATGTTCGCCGATGTCTGCACAGTGTTTCGTGCCATTCGCAACTCCTCAGATAATGAAGCAGTCCATGCCGTCATGCAGCAGGACCTGGATGACATTCAGGCTTGGGCTGATAAGTGGCAAGTAACATTTGCGCCACACAAGTGCCAGGCAATGACTGTCTCCAAGCAAGAGTCCAACCGCCATCCCTTGATATTCAACAGCATTACCATCGCCAAATCCCCCACCATCAACATCCTGGGGGGGGGTTACCATTGACCAGAAACTTAATTGGACCAGCCACATAAATACAGTGCTAACAAGAGTGGGCCATAGGCTGGGTATTCTGCAGTGAGTGTCTCACATCCTGACTCCCCAAAGTCTTTCCACCATCTACAAGGCACGTCAGGAGTGAGATGGAATACTCTCCACTTGCCTGGATGAGTGCAGCTCCAACAACACTCAAGAAGCTTGACATTATCTGGGACAAAGCAGCATTCACTGCCTCCACCACTGGCGTACCGTGGCTGCAGTGTGTACCATCTACAAGATGCACTGCAGCAACTCGGCAAGGCTTCTTCGGCAGCACCTCCCAAACCCGCAACCTCTACCACCGAGAAGGACAAGGGCAGCAGGCGCATGGGAACACCATCATTTCCACTTTCCACTCCAAGTTGCACACCACCCTGACTTGGAAGCATATCGTCATTCCTTCATTGTTGCTGGGTCAAAATCCTGGACCTTCCTCCCTGACAGCACTGTGGGAGTACCTTCACCACACGGACTGCAGCGGTTCAAGGCGGCGGCTCACCACCATCTTTTTAAGGGCAATTAGGGATGGGCAATAAAAGCTGGCCTTGCCAGCAATGCCCACATCCCATGAATGAATAAAAAAAACAACTAGATTTATTAACGCTGTTAAAAACTTTATATTCAAGTAACATTAAGCAGCTTCCTGCCTCACTTATAACCTATTTTTCTAACTGCTTGAACTTAATTGAAACATTGATCCTTGCTCATGTTAAGAGACCATCTATAAATGTTCATCCTGATACGGTACATACCTCTATCCCCTCCTTCCACCCCAGTCTCTGCTGAATAGTTGGCAAATTTTAGGAGATAATTGTTGGTAATACAAAGAACTTGCATTGATGTAGTACCTTTCTTAACCTCAGGGCATCCCAAAACATATCACAGTCAATTAAGTACTTTTGGAGTGTATGTCATGTTGTAATGTCAGGAAATACAGCAGCCAATTTCGGTAAAGAAAGGTGCCATAAATAGCAATATGACCAGATAATCTGTTTTAGTGATGTTGGTCGTTTGATAAATATTGGCCAGCACACTGGGAGAACTCCCCTGTTCTTTCTCAAAAAGTGCTATAGGATCTTCTACCTGAGCCACCTGAGTAGTGTGCTCAAGTCTCACCTCAGACTCAGAAGCACTAGTGCTACCATTAAGCTGTAATTGCTCACAAGTTCACGTCTTCATAAAACATATTTGTGAGGCAATGAGAAACGTTTTTGGCAACACAGATCAAATGGAACTGTATACCATTCCTATCATATAATGTTATCAAGACAAGAAATGTACAGCTGTTCTCCATCCCCACATAATAAAATGGTTGACAAAATATCTTTCCATAAAAAAGTGGCCTTTTAAAATTGCAGAAGCATCCATATTTCAACAGGTTTGGAGCTTTTTCAATCTCCTGATATCACTCCACACATATACCGACTGTTCATTCCTTCCTGCTCTTGATGCACATCCTGCAACTCTATACTCAGCAGATAAAGAGCTACATTTATGAATACTGGAATTCTTCCTATCAAGTGGAACCAACTGGGTTGTTAGAGGAAAGGCCCAAATGGAAACTCAATGATATTAATGAAATAGATGACAACTGAAACACTTGCAGGTTTGCGAGGACAGAACAATTGGTTTTCACATTGTAATTTTGTATTTTTGCATTCGAGACTTGAGTGTGTAATTTTGATTACAATCGCAAACTTTTCATTTTTCCCAACAATCACCATTAATAAGGTTGTAGAGTTTTGTTGTGAAGTATCACATGGTTAAGAAAGGCAGTGGGGAATTGTAGGCTCTCTTATATTCTTAGAAGTTGACGAGACTCGAGTCCGGTGGTAGCATCCAGGCAAACTTTATTGGCTCAGTTACATTCAGTTACATCTTGCAGTTACTAAGAATAAAGCGCACTCTACCACGTGTTACGGCTTCAGTTATAGTCGTGAACGTGGGGTTTTCCCATTCCCTGATTGGCCCCCCTGCTGTTACTGGGGTCAGTTTGTCGACTCCGGACTGGCCGCTAGTTATGACACAGCTGTCCATTGCAGATAGCAATCGCCTTGGTCATGATGTGATTACCACATCATGCCCCTTCCTCCTGCTGTTCACTGTTTCGCAGCATGTTCCTGTTATCTGGACGGAACAGCGCTGTGACTGTGCTTTGTCCCCAACCATGCTGCAACCTTTTTCATTGTTAGTGAGCACACAGCACACAGCTACTCTATAATTATAAATTAATCAGGTCCCAGTTAATCAGGTCCCACAGGAATTACAAGATTATAGTATTTGACACGAAAAATAAATTGTATAGTCTGAGCAGAGAGTGTCCAGACAATATTTCACTGACAAATAAAACTTGTTTTTCTTGCAGATTAAAAGGAAGCATTTGACACTCAATGCCACCACTGTATTTATTTAACTCTTTGTTTAGATTTTTGGATATTAAGAGAATCAAGTGATATGGGGATAGTACAGGAAAGTGGAGTTGAGGTAGAAGATCAGTCATGATCTTATTGAATGGCGGAGTAGGCTCGAGGGGGCATATGGCCTACTCCTGCTCCTATTTCTTTTATTTTTATGCTCATCTTTTTCTGAATGGCTGAAAATCTCCAATGGCCAAAATTACTCAATGAGCATTCTACAGTCTAGTGAATAAAGAACCAATTACTCTCCACCCATCACACTACACATATGCTGCTTTCGCCAGATACTAGGCAATATAAGATACTAGGCAATACTGAATGAAAACTCCCCATTTCTGCAGGCAGAGGGCTGGCCAAGAATCAATGAATGGATCAAACCTACATCTCCCACTTCATGCGTCAATACAGGCACTCTTGGACTAATCTGATCACTTGATCTAATTGTGTATTTATGATCTTTTGGAATTAGTTCAATGAACTTGCAATCTCCATGTTCATCTTTGATTTTATGCGACAATGATTTACTGATGCACTTTGCAATACATCACGAGGTCCTGGGATCATGCATACAGTGAATTCTCACCTCATCTAGGCTGTCTGGGGAGGCACGGTGTGGAAAATTGAGCTTGCCGAGGAATAAGAGCAAAATAGAGGGCGAGTCAACCTAGCCCGACGCCATGGTTTGCCAAGAGTTGGCTACAAAATCATATTGGCACAAGCTTGACAACAGGTGAGCAGACCAATTTGTTTATAAGGGAATTAAATATGGCGTGGGTGAGAGAAAGAAGACCGAAAAAGAAGGAACTGAGCATTGGAAGGGAATAAAATTAGTTAATCTAACTACAGCAGGGATCCATTTTCACAATTCCTGGCCAGTATATTACCTTTAAACATTGGTTTCTTTTATAAATTGTTACCTATCCATTTTATAATCGAAACTAATAAGACATATTTCCCTGCCGATATACATCAATGCGGGGGCAGTGGGGATGAATTCTGAGAAGGACAGACTTAATGAGAGTCACTCAGCTCGGATTTTATGGTACACAGATGACAAGATTATGAAGGATAAAATTGAGGAAGTTAAAAACAATAATCTCTCCTCTTAAGGACTGACTTGTGGCACAGGCTGACTTACAATATTAAATATTGAACTGGTTCCAAGTCACAAAATTAATCTGTTGTAAAATGAGGCAGAAACATAGAAACATAGAAAATAGGTGCAGGAGTAGGCCATTCGGCCCTTCGAGCCTGCACCGCCATTCAATGAGTTCATGGCTGAACATGCAACTTCAATACCCCATTCCTGCTTTCTCACCATGCCCCTTGATCCCCCTAGTAGTAAGGACTACATCTAACTCCTTTTTGAATATATTTAGTGAATTGACCTCAACAACTTTCTGTGGTAGAGAATTCCACAGATTCACCACTCTCTGGGTGAAGAAGTTTCTCCTCATCTCGGTCCTAAGTGGCTTAGCCCTTATCCTTAGACTGTGACCCCTGGTTCTGGACTTCCCCAACATTGAGAACATTCTTCCTGCATCTAACCTGTAAAAACCCATCAGAATTTTAAACGTTTCTATGAGATCCCCTCTCATTCTTCTGAACTCCAGTGAATACAAGCCCAGTTGATCCAGTCTTTCTTGATATGTCAGTCCTGCCATCCCGGGAATCAGTCTGATGAACCTTCCCTGCACTCCCTCAATAGCAAGAATGTCCTTCCTCAAGTTAGGAGACCAAAACTGTACACAATACTCCAGTTGTGGCCTCACCAAGGCCCTGTACAACTGTAGTAACACCTCCCTGCCCCTGTACTCAAATCCCCTCGTTATGAAGGCCAATATGCCATTTGCTTTCTTAACCGCCTGCTTTACCTGCATGCCAGCCATCAATGACTGATGTACCATGACACCTAGGTCTCATTGCACCTCCCCTTTTCCTAATCTGACACCATTCAGATAATAGTCTGTCTCTCTGTTTTTACAACCAAAGTGGATAACCTCACATTTATCCACATTATACTTCATCTGCCATGCATTTGCCCACTCACCTAACCTATCCAAGTCACTCTGCAGCCTCATAGCATCCTCCCCGCAGCTCACACTGCCACCCAACTTAGTGTCATCCGCAAATTTGGAGATACTACATTTAATCCCCTTCTCTAAATCATTAATGTACAATGTAAACAGCTGGGGCCCCAGCACAGAACCTTGCGGTACCCCACTCGTCACTGCCTGCCATTCTGAAAAGTACCCATTTACTCCTACTCTTTGCTTCCTGTCTGCCAACCAGTTCTTAATCCACGTCAGCACACTACCCCCCCTGCTTTAACGTTGCACATAAATCTCTTGTGTGGGACCTTGTCGAAAGCCTTCTGAAAGTCCAAATATACCACATCAACTGGTTCCCCCTTGTCCACTCTACTGGAAACATCCTCAAAAAATTCCAGGAGATTTGTCAAGCATGATTTCCCTTTCACAAATCCATGCTGACTTGGACCTATCATGTCACCTCTTTCCAAATGTGCTGCTATGACATCCTTAATAATTGATTCCATCATTTTACTCACTACCGATGTCAGGCTGACCGGTCTATAATTCCCTGTTTTCTCTCTCCCTCCTTTTTTAAAAAGTGGGGTTACATTGGCTACCCTCCACTTCATAGAAACTGATCCAGAGTCTATGGAATGTTGGAAAATGACTGTCAATGCATCCGCTATTTCCAAGGCCACCTCCTTAAGTACTCTGGGATGTAGACCATCAGGCCCTGGGGATTTATCGGCCTTCAATCCCATCAATTTCCCGACTAATAACGATTTCCCTCAGTTCCTCCTTCTTACTCGACCCTCTGACCCCTTTTATATCTGGAAGGTTATTTGTGTCCTCCTTAGTGAATATCGAACCAAAGTACTTTTTTAATTGGTCAGCCATTTCTTTGTTCCCAGTTATGACTTCCCCTGATTCTGACTGCAGGGGACCTACGTTTGTCTTTACTAACCTTTTTCACTTTACATATCTATAGAAGCTTTTGCAGTCCGTCTTAATGTTCCCTGCAAGCTTCCTCTCGTACTCTATTTTCCCTGCCCTAATCAAACCCTTTGTCCTCCTCTGCTGAGTTCTAAATTTCTCCCAGACCCCGGATTCACTGGTATTTCTGGCCAATTTGTATGCCACATTCTTGGCTTTAATACTATCCCTGACTTCCCTTGATAGCCACGGTTGAGCCACCTTCACTTTTTTATTTTTACGCCAGACAGGGATGTACAATTGTTGTAGTTCATCCATGCGGTCTCTATATGTCTGCCATTGCCCATCCACTGTCAACCCCTTAAGTATTATTCGCCAATCTATCCTAGCCAATTCACGTCTCATACCTTCAAAGTTACTCTTCTTTAAGTTCTGGATCATGGTCTCTGAATTAACTGTTTCATTCTCCATCCTAATGTAGAATTCCACCATATTATGGTCACTCTTCCCCAAGGGGCCTTGCACAACGAGATTGCTGATTAATCCTCTCTCATTACACAACACCCAGTCTAAGATGGCCTCCCCCCTAGTTGGTTCCTCGACATATTGGTCAAGAAAACCATCCCTTATGCACTCCAGGAAATCCTCCTCCACCGTATTGTTTCCAGTTTGGTTAGCCCAATCTATATGCATATTAAAGTCACCCATGATAATTGCTGCACCTTTATTGCATGCACCCCTAATTTCCTGTTTGATGCTCTCCCCAACATCACTGCTACTGTTTGGAGGTCTGTGCACAACTCCCACTAGTGTTTTCTGCTCTTTGGTATTCCGTAGCTCCACCCATACCGATTCCGCATCATCCAAGCTAATGTCTTTCCTTACAATTGCATTAATTTCCTCTTTAATCAGCAACGTCACCCCGCCTCCTTTTCCTTTCTGTCTATCCTTCCTAAATGTTGAATACCCTTGGATGTTGAGTTCCCAGCCTTGGTCACCCTGGAGCCATGTCTCTGTGATGCCAACCACATCGTATCCGTTAACTGCTATCTGCACAGTTAATTCATCCACCTTATTCTGAATACTCCTCGCATTGAGGCACAGAGCCTTCAGGCTTGCCTTTGTAACACACTTTGACCCTTTAGAATTTTGCTGTAAAGTGGTCCTTTTTGTTTTTTGCCTTGGGTTTCTCTGCCCTCCACCTTTACTCATCTCCTTTCTGTCTTTTGCTTCTGTCTCCATTTTGTTTCCCTCTGTCTCCCTGCATTGGTTCCCATCCCCCTGCCATATTAGTTTAACTCCTCCCCAACAGCACTAGCAAACACTCCTCCTAGGACATTGGTTCCGGTCCTGCCTAGGTGCAGACTGTCTGGTTTGTACTGGTCCCTCAGAACCGGTTCCAATCCCCCAGGAATTTGAATCCCTCCCTGCTGCACCACTGCTCAAGCCACGTAATCATCTGAGCTATCCTGCGATTCATACTCTGACTAGCACGTGGCACTGGTAGCAATCGAGAAGTGAACATGGAGTCACAGATATTATATTCAAGTTTTTTGGGGGCCAGACTTTCATATGGATCTCCGGATTAGTGGGCTACTATCACTTTCAATATTTGAAGATGGCACTTGCAAGCACCAAGTTATAGCATGGGTTTGGACCCAAGATGCCTTGAACAGGAAGATCCCAATCTCAGTCATGCTGTCAGAGTTGGTGAGTTGATGTGTATGCAAAATTTGTGTTGAACTAAAATGGAGGAAAGAGCACCTCTTGGTCTCAGTCATTATTTCCATTTGAATCCATGTTAAGGCTGCCTTGTTCATATCTGATTATCTATCTTTTCATAAGAACATAAAAAATAGGAGTTGGAGTAGGCCACGCGGCCCCTCGAGCCCGCTCCGCCTTTCAATAAGATCATGGCTGATCTTCGACCTCAACGCCCCTTTCCCACACGATCCCCAAATCACTTGATTCCTTTGGAGTCAGCCAAGTTATTATGAAATGAATTAAAGTATCAGGATCCTTCTGCTGGAAACTTGTCAAACTCTGTAATCAACGATCATGCATACTATAAACACGGGCTTGCACATCTCCCATAGGGAACGAGAAATATCAGGATTCACCCAGATGATGTTTCCACCTTCATGCCTGTATCACTCTTATCCTTATTAGATCAGGGATTTGTTAATTTCTTTTTGAATGCATTTAAGTCAGCTAAAAGAAATGATTGATGAAAAGTTAATATACTTTTAAAAACTACAATATTTAAACAGAACATAACGCTTCATTGAGTAGGTGATTTACTGAATCCTTTCTTGATCAGAAGTTTCCTAATTTATTCTGATATGTTTCATTTGTAGTAGTACAGATTTAACGCCATTACTGGTGGCATCTGGCCCAAAAGAATAACATTCTACTCTGGATAAATGCTGATGCGGCCTTCCTCTTTCGGCGTCTTTACTACCCTGTCTCTTTTTTCATCTGACTCTGGCTCTTATACAGGAGCTTCTGCCCAATAGGGAAGTAAATCTTTCATGTTAAAAGTCCCAAAAAATGAATACCAGAACCTTTGAAAATCCAGCAACACATGCAGATGGACAAATCATCTTCATTATGTATATTTCATAGTCATCATTAAAAAGCATAAAAATTTGAAATTCTCTCAGCTGGCAATTTCATCAAATACATCAAAAAAAGCTTCAAGAAAAGACACTTAGGCGAGTAATTTTTCCAGCAATTACTTCAATAATTTGAAATACTTGAATGCACACTTCATTACCAATATAGGAAGCTATTTATTTTGCACTTCAATTATCCCCAAAGTAATGACATTAAAACCAATATACATGATATAGAAGACCTATTTTGCAATAGGCTCACAATTGTTTATTCTGAGATAAAACTAAACAATTCTTCAAACACTAAATGGAAACAAAAGCAGCTTTACTTTTTTCCCATCTTATTTTCTCCTGAAACACTTCGAACAATTCTGGGCACCAAAAGTGATGTTGGAATCTAGAAATCAACTTTCCTTTACTTTCCTTTCCTTTGCTGGTTTGGAGCATACGATCACAAGACTCTTATCCTCCATATAGCTTCCCTTCTCTTTCGTTTGATCTGGGCCTTACTCTACTTACTGGCCAAGTGGGGTAAGAGGAAACTTTCTCCTCGGCCTTGAACAAAAATAGTTTTCAGCTGAAAAGAAGAGTTCCAGAGAGTGGCTGCAACCAGCTCCTGGTCTAATTCAGCTTCCCTTTCACAGGAAATCACCTGGTCTTTTCTCACTTCCTTCACGTGAGACTACAAGAAAATAAGAAGGCATGAAATGAGAAAAGGCCATTCGACCATTCAAATCTTATTAATTCCATGGATGATCCATTATATCAGAGGCTCTATCCAATTGTGAATTATGGTCTGGATATACATTTCCTGATCCATAAATAGTAATCAAACAAAATCCCAGTCTGTTAAAACATTTGCACGTTTCGATCGCTGCTGACCCACCCTCCCCTTCACACATCAACTCTAGCAACACTGCAACCATTATGTCCTGCAAAGTATTTGATCATTTCAGTCCATATCTACCTCCAAACCTATTTATGCGACTCCATTTTGAAGACACTAAATAGACACATCCTCAACTGCTTTTGCTATTTAGTCGCTTGATATAATCACAACGCTACAGATGGTGGTGGAAGAAGAGTGCCAGGAGGACGGTGGCAATGCAATAACATGGTCTATGGTGAGATGAGCTACTCGCCATGTCACTCTTGTGGAGCTTGAGGGTTCAGAACTGCAACTTCCAATTGTTTAATAACCACCCTCCTTCGGAAAAGGATGGGTCGGGAGGGGAAGGAAGGTTAGGAAGATATCTCTGGGGTCAAAATGACTCCAAGATGACATACCTGATGCTGGATGTTCAGAAGCAAGTTAACCTGCTGTTGCAAACTTGACAATCCAATATCCTTAACAAGCAAGTCCACAGTCATTTTCATGACATCAGCAGCCTGACTCAATAATGGAACTTCGAGGAGTAAATCTGTCATTGGGAGCTGGGATTGTTTCTATTCAGTTGCAGATAATCTTGGAAGGCAATGCCCAAATATGTAGGATGTTTGTAACTGGAGGAGTGACAGGAAGCTTACCATTATATTGTTCAGTCGCATGGTTTGCTGGTTAACCTGCCAAAGTACTAAAGTGCATAGTTGTGAGTCCCCTAGTCTCGACTCTGCTAGTCTGTGCGAAAACTCTACAGCCTTGCTTACATATGGTGTGTCCCTGGGGTCAAGTTTCGGCCATCCGCTAGAACGGCGCACATCGGAGAGGCCCGCCTAATTTATAGAACAAAAATTGCGCCGAATATTTACCTCGCGATTCTCAGACAGCTGTAGGCTCAATTCCACCTCGGCGCTGCGCAGCAGGAGCTGCTGGGGGCGGAGCTACAGCCCTGTGCCGAAAACAGTGCTGGCAGCTGCGCGCATGCGCAGTGGAGGCTGCGCGCGTGCGCAGTAGCTGCCGGCATCCCTGTCTCCGGGGCGACGACCCTATCCCTGGCCGAAGGGACGTCGACCCTATCCCCGGCCGAGTGGCTTGCACAGCGTACCTCAGCGACGGGGCCTGCCCGCCCGGCCTCTCGCTGGGGCGGGCCCCGCCCGAAGAGACGGCGGCGTCAGCAGCCCAGCATCGGCTGCGTGCGGGCCCCGCCCGAAGTCGTCGGTGGGGCCCGCCCGCCCACATCTCGCTGGGGCAGGCCCCGTCTGAAGAGTTGCCGGTAGCGGCAGCCCGGCATCGGCTGCGTGCGGGGCGGCTTCTTCGTCGTCTTCTCTCTTCCCCCCCCCCCCCCCATCTTCCTCTCTTCTTCCCCACCCCAATCTTCTTCTCTTCCCCCCCCCACCATCTTCTTCTCTTCCCCCCCATCTCCTTCTCTTCCCCCCCTCATTTTATTCTCTTCCCCCCCCCCCATCATCTTCTCTTCGCCCCCCACCTTCTTCTCTTCCCACCCCCCATCTTCTTCTCTTCCCACCCCCCATCTTCTTCTCTTCCCCCACCATCTTCTTCTCTTCTCCCCCCCCACCGCCCCCATCATCTTCTCTTCTCCACCCCCCCTCTTCTTTCTGGTGCTGCAGTAGGCGAGCAGAAATAATTTTTTATTTATTGAGTGATCTTTAACTTTTTTTAATTTTTAATTTTTTTATTTATTTGGATTGATTTATTGGTTTATTTATTGATTTATTTATCATTTATTATTGATGATGGCTCTTTATTTGTAAAAGTGAAGTGTTTAATGTTTGTAAACCCCCCCCCCCCCCCCCCACACCACCATCTCTCATTCCCTACGCCTGATTTTCTAAGTCTAGGCAAGGTTTTTCTGAGCACACAAAAATCTACACTTACTCCATTCTAAGTTAGTTTGGAGTAAGTTTTTGCTGTCTAAACTTGCAAAACAGGCATAAGTGTCTGGACATGCCCCCTTTTGAAAAAAAAATCTGTTCTAAAATGAAACTGTTCTAACTCACTAGAACTGGAGCAAATTAAAGGCTGAGAATTACAATTTCTAAGATACTCCATTCTAAACTGGTTGCTCCAAAAAAACAGGAGCAACTCAGGCCGAAACTTGACCCCCCCTATAGGGAGAGAATTCTCATTCCATATCTTGGAAACAAATTCTACAGTTGTAAATTTCTTAGCTGCTTGGTTTGGAAATTCTTCTCAGCTCGAGTCTCTCGTTAAGCTGACTATTTATAACCTATGTCCACTAGTTTGCAATTTAATATCCAAATCAAATAGTCACTGATACAGTAATTTGTCTTTTCAGTGTTTACTTTTCAATATTTTTTCCCTTTAAATAAAGCCATTATTAACAGTCAACTGTAAAAAGTTTCAGCAGTGCAAATAGCTTCAATGAACTTATTTATCAACATCTTATTTAAAATCAGACATAGTTCATAAATCAAACTTCTCACAATAAATCTTAATGTCCCCTTTCAGTGTTTCCATGGACTCTTCTGTCTTTTCTTCTGACCCATAAAATGTTTTATCTTCAACAACAATCTTTCAATATTAGTACTTGATATGATGGGAAAAATACAGTTTGATCATTCAGGTCACTGCTAAGCTCTTCGCTGAAAGATTAATGAACTTGACGATCCTTATTGCAGTGTTGGGCTCAGCAAGCTGTACATATCACATTGGAGATGTTAAAAGATAAAATAAACTTGTCTTCACAGCTGAAGTGTTTTTCCCATTCCTATATTGGGTCAATTTATTTTACACATGGGTAGATTTTTGGATTAATTACTGTTTTTACTCTGTACAGCCACCTGAGGACTCATTCCTCAGAGTCCCAAGGGATCCCATAATCCCTTGGGAGCACAGGTATTTAAGGAGGCTTCACAGGTTGGAGAGGCGCTCTGGAGACCTGCAATAAAAGACTAAGGTCCCATTTTACTTTGAGCTCACAGTGTTCAGTCTGACTCTTTCTCCATACACAACAATTACCATTCAACAAGAAAGTGCAAAGGGTTTCCATTTCAGTTCACATGCATATTAAACAAACCACCTGAGTGAATGACAACAATTAGCAGCATTTTTGATCGCACCTTCAAGTGAATTTGACACGACTGCCACATAAACGGCATAGGTCAAGGATCGGAAAGGCTTTGAACTATAGCTCGAACTTTTCTAATTCATCACAATTTGTTCATATAACTCAATTTCAAAAAGGCATATTCTATCTTTACACTGTTGCTCACGTTGTCCAGCACATTCCGGATCACAACAACAAGAGTCAATGTGTTACAGCAGTCTTCGTCAGCCATATCTAACCTGTCCATTACAATGTGAAGAGAACGGCAATTGCCAAATCCTCATGTATCTCAAGGATTACATTAATTGCCATGGGCAAACATCTGAAATCAAATCTCTGGATATGTTGGTACTCGGTGTGCAATAAGTTTTGCAGATATTTTTCATACACGAGTGGATTACAGCAAAGCCTTTGTACTGAGGGCACAATTTTGGAAAAGGCCACGAATCCAACCATCAATCCGCTTAAGACTAATTCAAGACTTCGTCATGAGCTTTTTATCCTTACTATTCCTTTTGTATCAGGCCATCAACAAGGTGTCTGCTACCTTTGATAGGTCCTTACTATACAGTATAATGCACACGAGGCCCATGCTTGAGAGAAGGTCAGTCTGTGACCTATCCTTTATTCCTGAGCACTCAAGTGATGAAGATGGGTGGAGCTTCCCCTTTTGTACCTGAAGATCCAGGTTAGGAGTGTCTCCCACCCAGTGGTCATTGTTCTCACAGTGTACAACTTAGGTCAGATTATACATGGGTTACAATGCTGGTTGAATACATGACATCACCTCCCCCCCAAAGTCTTATTGGGATCACAGGTTGAGGCTCTCTGGTGGTTTACGCTCCCTTGTAGAGCGCCTGAGTTGGGGTTCCGGTTGTTGGGCGCTGGCCTGAGTGTCTGCTGTTTGCGGTGCCTCAGGCCTGTTCGGACTGCCCACAGTGATTGGGCTCTCCTCCCTTTAGTTCCGGTATTCGGTCACCTGTGGTGGAGTGAACTCTACATCGTGTTCTTCTTCTATGGGGTTGCTGAACCTCCTTTTTGTTTGATCCACGTGTTTGGGGCAGATTTGTCCATTGGTAAGTTTAACTACCAGAATCCTATTTCCCTCTTTGGCAATCACAGTGCCTGCGAGCCATTTAGGCCCTGCAGCGCAGTTGAGGACAAAAACAGGATCATTTACATCAATACATCGCGCCCTCGCATTCCTGTCATGGTAGTCATATTGTGGCTGATGCCTGCTCTCGACAATTTCTTTCATGGTGGGGTGTATAACGGATAACCGGGTTTTGAGTGTCCTTTTCATTAGCAGCTCTGCGGGTGGAACCCCTGTGAGCGAGTGTGGTCGGGATCTATAGACCAACAGGAGGCGTGATAAGCGTCTTTGTAGGGAACCCCCTTGGATTCTGAGCATCCCCTGTTTGATTATCTGCACTGCTTATTCTGCCTGGCCATTTGAGGCCGGCTTGAATGGTGCCGTTCTGATATGGTTAATTCAATTGCCTGCCATGAAGTCCTGGAATTCAGTGCTTGTGAAACACGGGCCATTGTCGCTGACCAAGACGTCCGGTAGACCGTGGGCGGCGAACATTGCCCGTAGACTTTGTACTGTGGCAGAGGATGTGCTTGAATTTAAAATGTCACACTCGATCTATTTGGAGTAGGCGTCGACTACAACCAAAAACATTTTTCCCATGAAAGGACCTGCGTAGTCCACATAGATGCGTGACCATGGCTTGGCGGGCCATGGCCAGGGGCTAAGGGGGGCTTCCCTGGGCACATTGCCCAGCTGAGCACACGTGTTGCACCTGCGGACACAAAGTTCCAGATCTGCATCTATCCCTGGCCACCAAACTTGTGACCTGGCAATTGCCTTCATCATGACAATGCCTGGGTGCTCATTGTGGAGTTCTCTGATGAACACCTCTCTGCCCATCTGGGGCATGACTCCGCGGTTTCCCCACAGTAGGCAATCGGCCTGAATCAAGAGTTCATCCCTGCGCCTGTGAAATGGTTTAAATTCCTCAGGGCGTGCCCTGTACATGGCTGCCCAGTCCCCATTCAGGACACATTTCTTGACTAGAGATAGTAGCGGGTCTCTATTTGTCCAGACTTTAATCTGATGGGCTGTCATGGGTGAGCCTTCGCTTCCGAAAGCTTCAACAGCCATGACCATCTCAGCAGCATGCTCGGTAGCCCCTTCAGTGGTGGCTAGTGGGAGCCTGCTGAGTGCATCGGCGCAGTTTTCGGTGCCCGGTCTGTGCCGAATTGTATAGTCATAGGCGGCTAACGTGAGTGCCCACCTCTGTATGCAGGCTGATGCATTTGCATTTATGGCCTTGTTGTCGGCCAAAAGGGACGTTAGGGGCTTGTGATCTGTCTCCAGCTCAAATTTCCTGCCAAACAGGTACTGGTGCATTTTCTTTACAGCATATACACATGCGGGCGCCTCCTTTTCTACCATCCCGTAACCCTTTTCTGCCTGGGACAGACTCCTGGAGGCATAAGCTACCGGCTGTAACTGACCCTTGACATTGACATGCTGCAACATGCACCCGACACCATAGGATGACGCATCGCACGTTAACACAAGTTTCTTACATGGGTCGCATAGTGTTAACAGAGTGTTAACACTAATTGCGTGCTCTATTAAAAGCCCTTTCCTGGCTGTCCCCCAGACCCATTCGCGACCTTTGCATAGGAGCACGTGTAGCGGCTCTAGTGGCGTGCTCAATTTGGGAAGAAAGTTACCAAAATAGTTCAGGAGCCCCAGGAACGAACGCAGCTCCGTCGTGTTATGGGGTCTGGGTGCTCTCTGGATCGCTTCCGTCTTGGACGCAGTAGGGCTGATCCCGTCTGCTGCTACCCTCATCCCCAGGAATTCTACATCTGGAGCTAGGAAGATGCACTTCGCCTTTTTCAGTCGCAGCCCTACCTGGTCCAGTCTGCGTAGCACCTCCTCCAGGTTGTGGAGGTGTTCTTCAGTATCGTAACCCGTGATGAGGATGTCGTCCTGAAAAACTACCGTCCCTGGAATCGACTTGAGGAGGCTTTCCATATTTCATTGGAAGATCGCGGCGGCCGAGTGAATCCCGAATGGACATCTGTTGTACTCAAACAACCCCTTGTGTGTCGTGATGGTGGTCAGCTTCTTCGACTCACTCGCCAGCTCCTGCGTCATGTAAGCTGAGGTCAGGTCCAATTTTGAAAAAAGTTTGCCACCGGATAGCGTCGCAAAGAGGTCCTCCGCTCTCGGTAGTGGGTACTGGTCTTGGAGTGATACCCAATTGATGGTGGCCTTGTTACCACCACATATCCTGACCGACCCATCCGCCTTGAGCACCGGCACGATCGGACTCACCCAGTCACTGAATTTGACTGGCGAGATGATGCCTTCCCTCAGCAGGCGGTCCAATTCGCCTTCTATCTTTTCCCGCATCACGTACGGCACCGCTCTGGCCTTGTGGTGTACTGGCCTGGCGTCCGGGTTTATGTGAATCACTACCTTGGCCCCCATGAAAGTGCTGATGCCGGGTTGAAATAATGAGTCAAATTTGTCCAGGATCTGTGAGCATGATACTCGCTCCACAGAGGAAATTGCATTGACATCGCCCCATTTCCAGTTCATGATAGCAAGCCAACTCCTCCCCAGTAGTGCGGGACCGTCCCCGGGACAACCCAGAGTGGCAACCTGTTCTCCGAATCTTTGTGGGTCACGAGTACCGTGGCGCTGCCTAGCACCGGAATGATCTGCTTTGTGTAAGTCCGTAGCTGTGCGTCAATCGGCTATAATTTTGGCCTCCTGGCCTTGGACGCCCACAACTTTTTGAAATGTTTGATACCCATCAGGGACTGGCTGGCCCCCGTGTCTAGCTCCATTGATACTGGGATGCCATTGAGGAGCACTTTCATCATTATCGGTGGCATCTTGGTGTATGAACTGTATACGTGCTCCACATGAACTCGCTGAACTTCAGCTTCCAGCGATTTCCCCCAGCATTCATTTCTGCAATTTCTGCAGGTATTTTGCTCATCTCTGCAAACTCCGGCTGAGTGTGTGCCTCCACGCCTCCAACATGAGCTGTTGTTGGAAACAAAAGGTCCCTTGTCAGTCGATCGTCCCTGACTGCCCCTGCGACTGTCCTTGAATGCGCCATCAACAGGTGTTGATGGCCCCATTACTGGCCGCATTGTCTCTTGCAATGGTGTGAATCGCCGTTCAACTTGCCATTGTCTCTGTCGAACTCCCCCTTTGCGTTCGACTACATGTTGGGGCATGTCCATTTGCCCTTGTCTGCCTGGAGAACTGTGTGCTGCTTTGACAATGTTGAATGTCTGTCCAAACATTCCTTAACACAGTACCTCTCATCTGTTCTGCTAGTGGCCATGCTCGCGTGGTTTAAATCCCAGTTTCTCGCCATTGATAGGTCCTTACTATACAGTATAAATGCACATGAGGCCCATGCTTGAAAGGTCAGTCTGTGACCTATCCTTTATTCCTTAGCACTCAAGTGATGAAGGTGGGTGGAGCTTCCCCTTTTGTACCTGGTCCAGGTTAGGAGTGTCTCCCACCTAGTGGTCATTGTTCTCGCAGTGTACAACTTAGGTCAGATTATACATGGGTTACAATGCTGGTTGCATACATGACAACCTTGATCTTCTTGAGTAGTCATTTGGCGAGAACATCCATTGAAGGAAATAGGTAGTGACCATTTTTTGAAATATGAAGCCTGCCCTTTAAACTAAAATACCCTTTCTGCAGGTCTGTATTTTTTTATATTTAAAGCTTTTATATCCAAGATATGAAACCTAGATCTCATTTGCCTCTTTATTGGCAATTATATCTCATTACAAGCTTCGTCGATGACAAAGTCCAACACTGCCTTCAGTGTGCCAGTGCAGCCTTCTGTCGCCAAATGTAGAGTGTGTTTGAAGACCAGGAACTCAAACCCGGAACCAAGCTCATGGTCTGCAGAGCAGTAGTGATACCCGCCCTCGTATATGCTTCAGAGACATAGACATTGTACAGCAGGCACATCAAAGCACTGGAGGAGTACCACCAACACTGCCTCCACAAGATCCTGCAAATCCATTGGCAGGATAGGCGTGTCAACATCAGTGTTTTTGCTCAGGCCAATATCCCCAGCATCGAAGCATTGACCATGCTCGATCAACTCCGATGGATGAGCCACATCGTCTGCACGCCCGATGTGAGACTCCCAAAACAAGCGCTCTACTTGGAGCTCCGACACATCAAGCGAGCCCCAGGTGGGCAGAGGAAATGCTTCAAGGACACCTTCAAAGCCTCGTTGAAAAAGTGCAACATCCCCACCTGGGAATTCCCTGGCCTAAGACTGCTCAAAGTGGAGGAGAAGCATCCGGGAAGGTGCCGAACACAAGTCTCTTCACCGGGAGCAAGCGGAAGCCAAGCTCAAACAGTGGAAGGAGCGCTGACAGCCCAAGCATCCCACCTACTCGTCCCTTGAACCACCGTCTGTCCCACCTGTGACAGAGACTGTAGATCCCACATTGGGCTCATCAGTCTCCTGAGAACTCATTTTAGTGTGGAAGCAAGTCTTCCTCTACTCCGAGGGACTGTCTAAGAAGAAGAATATTCATTGCATCACTAGATTTCCACTTTGGTCAGAAAAATCGAAAAACAGAGCATTTTTTAAATGATGAGAGATTGGGAAGTGCTGGTGTTCAGAGGGACCTGGGTGCCCATGTACATGAATCACTGAAAGTTAACATGCAGAAACAGCAAGCAATTAAGAAAGCAAATGGTATTTTGGCCTTTATTACAAGAGGATTTGAGGATAAGAGTAAAGATGCCTTACTGCAATTAATAAGGGCCCTCGTGAGACCGCACCTGGATTATTGTATACTGTTTTTGGCCTCTTTACCTAAGGAAAGATACTTGCCATTGAGGGAGTACAATGAAGGTTCACCAGTCTAATTGTGGGGGATTGTCCTATGAGGAAAGATTGAGTAGACTAGGTCTATATACTCTAGAGTTTAGAAGAATGAGAGGTGATCTCATTGAAACATACAAAATTCTTACAGGGCTTGACAGGATAAATGTAGGATGGTTGTTTCCTCTGGCTGAGGAGTCTAGAATCAGGGGTCACAGTCTCAGAATAAGGGGTTGGCCATTTAGAACTGAGATGAGGAGAAACTTCCTCACTCAGAGAGTGGTGAATCTTTGGAATTCACTACCCCACAGAGCTGTGAGGTTCAGTCTTTGAGTATATTCAAGACAGAGATCAATAGATTTTTGGATATTAAGGGAATCAAGGGATATGGGGATAGAGCAGGAAAGTGGAATTGAGGTCGATGATCAGCCATGATCTCACTGAATGGCAGAGCAGGCTCGAGGGATTGAATGGCCTATTTCTGCTCCCAATTCTTATGGTCATTCATGGTCTTTTTATTTGGCAAACACTGTTGCTTTCACTGAAATGTAGTGATTATTCTCTGCACTGAACTGCATCTGCCATGCAACTGCCCACTCTCACAATCTGAAAAACATCCATTTCTTCAACTATTCATGTTTCTGCCCTAGTCAACCCTCTATCCATGCAGCTACATTCCCTTTAATAGCTTCTACCTTAATTTTTTTACAAGTCTTTTATGTGAGACTTTATCAAATACCTTCTCGAATTTGATATATACAACATTCATTTTGTTCCTTTTATCTGTGCACTCTGATATCCTCATGAAATTAGGCAGGCATATCCTTTCATTTACAAATCAATGCCTATGATCCCTAATTATCTCGTTAACAACAATTTAATTCCACACAACATATTCTACACATTTACTCACAACCAAGGTAAGCGTAACTGGCTTAAAATATCCTACCTCATCCTGTCCTTTTTCTTGAACACAGGTTTAACATTCAACTTCAGCGTTTTGGCACAATTTCTATTTCCAAAGTTCTTTGAAAAATGATATCACCCCTATGTTACCTCTAACCTCTCAATATTCTGGGGCATGTATTGTTTAGACTTGGTAACTTTTCTACTTTCAGTCCCATTATCTTTTTTAATACAGCTTCCTTTTATAAAAAAAACATATCTCCGAGAGTCACTCTTCTATTTCTTTCTCAACTAGCTGTAAACTCTCGCCTCTGGAGTCAGAAGTTTGTGGGTTCAAGACCCACTCCAGAGACTTGAGTACAAAATCTAGGCCAGCATTCCAATGCAATACTGAGGGAGTGCCGTTTTTGAGATAGAATCATAGAATCATAGAAATTTACAGTACAGAAGGTGACCATTTGGGCCCATCGTGTCTGCACCGGCCGACCAAGAGTTATCCAGCCTAATCCCACTTTCCAGCTCTTGGTCTGTAGCCCTGTAAGTTTTTGCACTTTAAATGCACATCCAAGTATCTGTTAAATGTGGTGAGGGATTCTGCCTCTACCACCCTTTCAGTGAATTCCAGATCCCCACCACCCTCTGGGTGAAGAAATTTCCCCTCAAATCCCTTCTAAACCTCCCCCCAGTTACTTTTAATCTATGCCCCCTGGTTGTTGACCCCTCTACCAAGGGAAACAGGTCCTTCCTATCCACTCTATCCAGGCCCCTCATAATTTCATGCACCTCAATCAGATCTTCCCTTGGCCTCCTCTGTTCCAAAGAAAACAGACCCAGCTTCTCCAATCTTTCCTCATAGCCAAAATTCTCCAGTCCAGGCAACATTCTTGTAAATCTTCTCTGCACCCTTTCCAGTGCAATCACATCTTTCCTGTAATGTGGTGACCAGAACTGCACCCAGCACTCCAGCTGCGGTTTCATACAGTTCAAGCATAACCTCCTTGTTCTTGTATTCCATGCCTCGACATATAAAGGCAAGTATTCCATATGCCTACTTAACCACCTTATCTACCTGTCCTGCAACCTTCAGGGATCTGTGGACCTGCACTCCAAGATCCCTTTGTTCCTCTATAATTTTCAGTGTTGTACCATTTAATATGTATTCCCTTGCCTTGTTAGACCTCCCCAAATGCATGACCTCACACTTATCCGGATTGAATTCCAGCTGCCATTGTTCTGCCCACCTGACCAGTACAATAATATCTTCCTGCAGTCCGCAGCTTTCTTCTTTATTATTAACCACGTTAAAGTAAGGCCACATCTGCTCTCTCAGGTGGACATAAATCCTATCTGATCAACCTTGATCCCATGGTACTATTTCAAAGAAGAGCAGGGGGATTCTCCACCCACCCCATCCACGCCACCACCCCTCCCCGCCCCCTTGGCCAATATTTGTTCCTCAACCAACATTACTAAAAGAGATTATCTGGTCATTATCACGTTGCTGTTTGTGGGATCTTCCTATGTGCAAATTGACTGTTGCGTTTCCCACATTACAACAGTGACTACATTTCAAAAGTGCTTCATTGGTTGTAAAGCTCCTTGGGACATCCTGAGGTTATGAAAGGGGCTATATAAATGCAAGCCTTTATTTAACTTTAACACTTCCACCGTCCCACTTTCATTTTCCTCTGTAAAAACTGAGGCAAAATATTGTTTAAGCATCTCTGCCGTTCCTTAACTTTCAATCACAAAATGCCACACTATTAGATGATGGTCCAACATTTCTTACTAACTCTACTTAAAAGAGAAATTTCGACATCTGGCAGTGTCATTTTTCAGTCCTCACTGAGATTCCCAAATATAAGACCCAGGAGCACTATCGTGTTGAGTTTTCCATCCTCTCTGTGAAATCACAACTGTTTGTTTCCCCAATAACATAATTGTAATCTAAGATCTAATCATGCAGTGGCTGTTCTTCTGAATAATTTATGGCAGTGAGGGTCCTGACTTCCCATCTAGAAGATGATGTGTGATGGTCAGTGGCCTACAATGAATTCAAGGACTATGAATGTTCCTTTTTATTCTCCACTTGCCAGCTTGAAAGGGAATAAAAACTGCCCCTCCATTTGGTCACCCACTAAGCAGAGTCAGGATGCCCTTAGAATAACTTTTCCCAAGACAGGAGCCCTACACACATTCCTTTTCTCCTGTCAGACAGGTATAGAACCATGAATTATCCTTACAGCCATATTCAATTGCTTTAACAAATCTTCTGGAAATCTTAAATGAAGTAATGATTGGATTTTAGAGTTTGGTCACAAGTCGCCTTGTTCAAATTTTCTTCACAGTGCCACAAATGTCAAAAACCATCATAAGTCACTTTGCCTTCGCACTGGATGTATTTTAAATGAAGGGCTCTCTTGCGTCCACTTAATTTTTTGATTCTGCATAATTTGATAATGTTTAATTTTCCCTTTGAGATTTTAGCAGTTCAATTCCATATTTGATCTATGTGCATCCAACATTTCAAACTTTCATACCTTGTTAGAATATGACTAAGCTGCTGGAGAACTAGCAAAGAGATCAAAAACTGACATTACCAAGACTACTAATTAATTCTGTTTTACGAAGGATTCCTTCAAACTGCAAGCATATGCCCCATCCTGTGTAGCTGCTTATTCCCAGCTATCTATTCCTCAGGGGAACTTCAGCCTAACATTTGGTCTATGTAACTGGTTTGAAGCATTGGTCCTTGTATGTAAAGAATGCAGACAGCTGAAAGATTTGATAGCTCCAAATTTGCTTTGCACGCGGTCAGAGATGCTTGAGCCAGTGAAATAACAAGACTGACCATTGAACAACCTACCATTTTGGCAGTTACCCAAAGATCTGACCATCATACTATTAATAAGTACTGGAGTCATTGCAGAGGCACTCCCTCGTGCCTTTGTAGGAGCATTCAGGTCCAATATCATGGATTTTAGACCCCTTTCTTGCAAGGTTTTTTTTGCATTTTACTTCAGGAAAATGGAGTTTTCTCACAAAATCTTCATCAGGAAAGCTTGTTTCTTAAATGGAACTCTGAATTAGCATTCCTACTTTCTTTTCTAAGGTTAATCTGTGGTCTACAAGTTATTTTCTTTTTACTGCCAGCTGCTTTTAGACGTTTCTGTTGAGGAACCCTGCATACTTGACAACTCTCTCGTCAAACCAGGCACTGGAAAGATTTCAGAGGATGGATTGATGCGGAGACCATGGTTCAGATTACAATGTATTTCACTCAGGAACCAGTGCTGCCAATCTCCTTTTTACTTTCAATTTTGCAGTTTTACCATTACATTTTTCATTGTCACAATTCAACCTTTTCATGGTGGCTTCTTTCACTTACTTCCTCTCAACTGATCTCATCTGCCGTTTTTAAACTGACCAAAATAATGATCAACAATGCCACTATTTATATGATAGACGTTGGTACATTTGGAAAGGACAATTCAAGTCATGTGGTTCTGATTTAAATTCATTATATAAAAGGCAGAATTTGGACATTTTTTTCCTTCAATTCATGATTTATTGTAGTGTTCAAAAATAAAAACACATTACTCATGAAAAAAATGACCTCAATTCCTGATTGTATCACTGTTAGAATGTTTATAATCCTTTTGCGTCATGCATTGTCAACCTCAAAAAAAAACCTCTGATGCTGTGTGTTTATTTTGAACTTGTTTATGGACTCAATAAAATCCAACCTTGAATAATAAATTAATCACAACTAGGTTTATTAGGGTGTAGAACAAATTAACAAGAGCGCCTGTTACTTTCAAACCTCCACTGTTCAGACTCCTGACTTGTGCGGTAATGGTTGCCAAATAAAGTCTGTCGCAGACAGTGAGGGGTGGCTTTTACCATGGAGCGGGCTTCCCGGGGAAATTCCTGCCCAGCAGAGGCAGCAGGAGGCCATTGCGATTTTAAGCACCTGGTCTTACTTAAATTCAGCTGGATCCACTTCCCACCTGGAACGGGCATGAAGAGGGTGCAGACGGGCTACTGGCAGGCAAAGATCAGATGGCTCCTGGCTGCTCGCCAGCTTCTAGTTAAGCAACAGGAAAGGGATTCTGGGAGGGCTTGGTTGCACAGTTGTGACTTTCCTTGGGGAAGTGGATTTTGACTTGGATTAATGATCTCACTATGTATACATACTTCACGCTGTATGCAATTTATTTCATCCAGTGACTTCCCGCTCGATGAGGGGAGTCCTATCAGAGACATGGCAGAAGCTTCCAATTTTTCTTGATGGAACAGAACTTCAAATGTCATTGTTGTACGTCATACTGGATCGCCAAGACATAAGGGCCCCGAAATTCAGTACCGCTGGAAAGCTGGTGCTCCCCCACCTTTTTGTGGCCATTAGCGGCAAAATTTTTTCGTGGCTGGGCCACACCATATTCAGCTCCAAAAGTGAACAAATGGGTTCCAGTGCAAATAAACCCTTCCAAGGTGCAGTTTTCAGCAGTGTGGCTATCTTAATTTGAGCGTTATCACCACTGAGAAATTCAGCATGCAGGTAAGGGTTTCTAATGAGCCAGCAGCTCCCTGGTCTTTTTAAAGGCCAGGGTTTGCAGCAAGGCCCTGAGGGGGAAGGAGGCTGGAAGGAGTCAACAGGTTCTATTGTGTTCCTAACACAGATGAGGCTGCACACAGGGAGGTTAAAGTAACAGTGACCTTAGTCTTTAATAAGACATTCCAGTGTGAGGAACATGCTGGGATCCCTTGGGACTTCAGGGGATGAGCTCCCTGGTGGCGGAACATGTGAGTGCATGCTTTACAGATATACAACAGGTTCACTGATATAAAGCTGGAGACACTGATGAAAGGTGTGGAGGACAGAAGAAGAATACTGTTTCCTGGAGGGAGACCAGGCAGACCGCCAGTACATAATGCATGGAGATTGCAGGGGAGGCGTCAGGAACCTCCATATATGTGAGGACATACCCTACCAGGAGGCCCTTCCAGGGTGGCGATGGGTCGATGCCTCCAAGCTCTGGAGCGACAGGGATCCTCCTCCTCCTCCTTCTCCTCCTGCACCTCCTCCTCAGGGTGGTACTGCTGGCTCGACTTCCAGTGGCTGTCCCCCCATGATCGCTAGGTTGTGCAGCATGCAGCAGAGCACGATGATTATAGAGACACATTGAGGAGAGTACTGGAAGGTGCCACCAGAGTGGTCCAGACACCGGAAGCTTTGCTTAACGAGGCCTATGCACTGCTCGATGATACACCTGGTGGCCCAATGAGTGTCATTGTATGCAGGTTCTGGTGCTGTCCTGGGGTTCCACAGTGGAGTGAGCAGCCAAGTGTACATGGGATATCCCTTGTCCCCAATCAGCCAACCGCAATCCTGTTTCAGGCTGGTGAAGACAGCGGGCACACTGGTCTGGCGCAGAATGAACGAATCATGGCTGCTTCCTCCCTTGCCCGCAGTCTGCACGGTGCTGACAGCGACGCCTTCTCCTGCATGCCGCCCTGCTTCTGGCTAGGTGTACCAGGTGTCGTCCTGCCAACACTCTACCCATCCTCAGGGTGAACCCTGCCAAGCAGGTCTCTGCGGCCCACAGGACTCCATTGAAGAGTCAGACCTGAAAGATGTACAAAAGTATGTGCAAACCTCTGAGCAGCACTCAGCAGGTTGAATGGAGCCAAAACAATTAATAGAACTATTAAAAGATAAATATAGTGGATACTGTAATCTTAAGTTAAATCACTAATAATTGATAAAACTATTAAAAAATAAACACAGTGGATGCTGTGATCTTAAATAAAAATACTAAAATTAATAAACCGATTTCCCTACCAAAGGACCCCAATCGCAACAAGACTCGAGCAGTGTCCTATTCGAGCACCGACTTGAATACCTCGTTGAGGCACCGCTGTGAAAAGGCTTACTTTTTGGCAGCTGAAAATCCCGGTCCGGGTGGCTTTCCAGCGGCTCGCACGCTGCAGAGCTCTCCGCTGGAAAGTCGCCATTACAACGGCTTCACCGTGCCGATTCTGGCGGAAGTGCACACCACTTAAATCCCGCCCCCCCCGAGCTGAATATGGCTCGGGGAGGGAACATTATCCGACCGCGGCGGCTGATCGATTTTATTGGTAGCCGTCCCTTCAGGGATGGTGAATTTCGGGCCCAAGGTCGCTGACAATAGTTTCATTTGACATTTTTCTATCTGAGTAGAGGTACGTTGCCTTCTAGCAAGGTTTGAGGAGGTGAGGAATCAGATTTAAATGCTAATATATAATTATATAAAATGTCCGGCACAGAAACAGGCCATTTGCTGCAATTTGTCCATGTCAATGTTCATGCTCCACAAGAGCCTCCTCCCATCCCTCTTCATCTAACCCTTTAAGCACAACCTTCTATCCCTTTCTCTCTCATGTGTTTATCTAACTTCCCCTTAAATATATTTGCTATTCGCCTCAAATACACCTTGTGGTACTGAGTTCCATCTTCTCACTACTCTCTGGCTAAAGAAGTTTCTCCTGAATTCCCGATTGGATTTTTATTGACTATCTTATATTTATGACCATAGTTTTGGTTTATTAAAATATTGTCACATATCTCTTACTGGCAGCCAGAAGTACTATTCATGGCAGCCTCCAGCTTTATTCCCTTGATGGGAGCACACAGTCTGGTAGGAACTGGTAAGGGAATAAATCTAGGAGGTGAAAAAAAGTAAAATTTAAAATAGATCCTGTGTAATAACGGTTGTTACTGTAATCACTTTCTGGAATTGACCCAAGTGCTCTCATATTCTCCTAGTTTTCTGACAGTGGAAGATTAAACATTCCTGGTGCTTTATTTGTAGTAAGATAAATGAGCCGTAGCAAGAGACAATACAGCACTATTTTTTATAGAATTAACAGAATAAAAATCCATGATAATCCCTTAACTCTACTGATAATACTAAAACTGGATTACCATCTGTAATATACATAGTGATTTATAATGATTCATGGATCTCTGCTAAACCACCTTCACACGCCCTGCAATACACTGATATAAGAAGAATGGACAAGCTGGGAGTACACTGCCTGGAATAAACCTCTTGCATCATTGGAAGTTGTAAACTGGCATACAGGAAATTGAAAGTTGTCTTCCATAACTGAACTAAGTTTATCACATTAATGGATGGTTTCCAGAACTCCGCCCAGATGAGAGATCCCAATCCTTTTACAAATGTTGGCCAGCGCTTTAGCTGAATTTGATTGATTTCAGGACAAAGCAAGCCATCTGCAGTGCGACAATAATCCGAGACACAATTAATTGTCACTTGGAAAAATATGGGTTGATAAATGACAGCCAGCATGAATTTTTCAAAGACGAATCTTGTTTGACTAACTTGATTGAACAGCGAGAGGTCGTGGTCCATATTGGTACCACAGCATAGGGCGAAAGAGGGATGAGGCCCAGCAGGCAGATTTTAGGGAGCTAAGAGAGAGGTTAAAAAGCAGGACCTCAAAGGTAGTAATCTTTGGATTACTCCTAATGCCACATGTGAGTGAGTATAGAAATAGGCAGCTGGAGCAGATGAATGCGTGGCTGGAGAGATATTGCAGGAGGGAGGGCTTCCGATTCCTGGGGCATTGGGGCCGGTTCTGGGGGAAGGTGGGATCTGTATAGGCCAGACGGGTTGCACTTCAACAGAGCTTGTACCAATATCCTCGCGGGGAACATCCATCTTTACAAGCACAGTTTGACAAACTGAAGGACATTGCTCGTGCTGCTGGGGAGGGTTAAACTAAGTTGGCAGGGGGCTGGGCACATTGTAGCATTAGAAAGGAGAAACAACAGACACAAAGGATTGGGAGAGACGGATAGCACTAAAGTAACAATTAGGAAGGTGTTAGGTGGAGTCAGACAAAGAGAGAACACAGGATGGTCTAAGATAGGTTTACAGTGTATGGGGTCGAAATTGCCCCTTTGTATAAGGCCTCTGGCCGCCTGAAAGCAGTGGCCAAGTGTCGGTGCAGAATGATTGCTGAGTCTCCGTGGAGGGGGCGCCATTTTGAAAATTGCCCTTCCTCAGATTTGGAGCGGTGTAGGAGACCACTTCTCCCATTTTTCCACTGCAGCATGGACGCGCCAATCCCTTGCCAACTGGCAGGGTCCCCTTCATGAAATTGCTCCTCGGGAAATTGCCCCTTTCCTGGAATTGCCCCAAGGGAGCAGTGCCACCACTGAACGATGCACCTGACAGCTTTTGCTGTCAGTACACTCTCTGTGGCTTGGCAGTGCGGCCGCCCTTAAAGGGAAGGTGTCGCTGCCGGCAAAGCCTTTTTTTTTTGTCGGCCGACTGCCAGCTCGGGCCAACAATTACGGCCGCAGGTTCGGCTTTGGAGAGGGTGCAGAGATTTACTAGAATAATACCACGGGTGCGACTTCCGTTACGTGGAGAGACTAGAGAAACTGGGGTTGTTCTCCTTAGAGCAGAGAAGATTAAGAGGAGATTTAATAGAGGTGTTCAAAATCATGAAGATTGTTCACAGAGTAAATAAGGAGAAACTGTTTCCAATGGCAAAAGGATTTATAACTAGAGGTCACAGGATTAAGGTACAAGAACCAGAGACAAATGAGGAAAGAAATTAGCGCAGTGAGTTGTTAGAATCTGAAATGCATTGTCTGAAAGTATGGTATGAAAGCAGATTCAATACGAACTTTCAAAAGAGAATTGGAAAAGTACTTCAAGGGAAACAATTTACAATGCTGTGTGGAAAGGGCAAGGGAGTGGATGTAGACAGAAGAGCAGTGAATTTGACAAAGAATTCTCAAATTATATCTGTGATACAGCTCGAAACTAGAAACACTTACCAGTTTAATCCATTTATTTATTTTCTGGTAGAATAACACAAAAGTAAAGCAAAAAGAATTGCTAACACAGTAATGGGTTTGAGTTGATTATGTGACAACCCTAGATTGCTTGCAAAATACCCTTCTAGTCCATACCTCACAATGCTTCTCATTTATCCTCTGTAAATACTGTCACACAAACAAGACAGACCTATCTGGCTTCTCAGGCAGAGTGCAAGTTACAGTATATTGCTTATATTTTTTTCACTTAAACTGTATTAGGCCCATTACTTTTTGATACAATTGCATCCATCTTATCAATTCAATGTGAAATTCTTTACAAACACAGAGTGTCAAACTGAAGGACAAAAGATCATTAATTTTTTAGGGTGAAGGAAGCTATATTTTCTATCTTTTTTTAAAGTTAGCTCAATTGAAATGCCTTGGTGTTATTATCACACAATACTTTATCATGTACATCGCCAATTTTTCTGGGAAAGCAGCGACCGTTAAAAAGCTGGGCCATCTTGCTGCATAAATTGTGGTTCTTCTCCCACGTTCAAGACTTCAACTGAAGCAAATCAATATGCTTATTTACATTGTTCAGTCTAAGGGATGTGCTGAATGAAGTTGTGTATTCCTGCATCCTGAGGGGTTTTTTTTAAAGCCTGTTTAAAAATAGGTTTTAAATTTTTACAGGAACATCTGTTCAACTTGGCCAGTTTCACTCATCTCCCGTCCTAATCCGCCATTGGAACAGATGTGGCCGAAAGCCTACTACATCCTTCCTCATATTAGAGTCCAACTGTCAGAAGCTTTTTCAAAATTAACTTGTATAGAATAGCGATGGTTGATTTTTTTTATGCCCATTTGTCAATATTAAATGTTTTGTTTAACATTTAGTGCTGACCACATCTTAGACGGCACTAGCATGATGAGGTCAGATCACCAGTAACGTGACTGCTGAATCATTTCTGCAAATGCTAATTCAGTCACTTTACAATAACAGTTGTTGCCCCAAGGTCAACATAAATTCAAGGGGACAAAAGGAAAATGGTCACAGCACCACTAAATTACATTAATGCTAGTTTTAATCATTTGTACTTTCTCAATGCACTGCACCTTGACGTGTTGGAAAGGCGTGCGTGCTCTTATGACCCTGAGAGCTATGCTGTCAGGTGTATAATGCCTGGTAGGGCCACCTTAGCCAGAGAGGTTGGAAGGCAGGAGCCAGACTAAAAGCAGTCCACCGTGCCTCTTGGTAAGGAGTTGTGAGTCAGGCTACATAAGAAATAGGAACAGAAATAGGCCATTTAGCCCAGTGTGCCTGCTCCGCCATTCAATAAGATCATGGCTGACTTGATCTCTGCCTCAACACTTCCCTGCCCACTCCCCATAACCCTTGACTCCCCTATTGTTCAAAAATCTGTTTCTCTCCAACTTAAGTATGTTGAATGACCCAGCCTCCACAGCTCTCTGGGGTAGAGAATCCCAAAGATTCCTGACCCTCAAGAAGAAATTCCTCATCATCTCTGTTTTAAATGGGCGACCCTTTATTCTGAAACTATGCCCCTAGTTCTAGATTCTCCCAAGAGGGGAAACATCCTCTCTGCATCTACCCTGTCAGGCCCTCGCAGTATCTTGTATGTTTCTGTAAGGGGATAAAAAAACGGTCACTAGAGTGGAGACAGACCGATGGTCACGAATGGGGATACTGAAGGTAGTGAACTGATCCGACATGTAAAATGGTCCAGTTTAAAAGGGCTCATCACTATTAGGAGGTTCTGAGGAATCAGGAGTTCTTCTGTCTTATGGTAGGGATTGTAATATTGACTGATTATGTAAAACTCGCTTATGTATGTAAATCACGCTCATACATTCACTTACATTGGGTTAAGAAGAGGGGAACAGCGAAACTTGATGGGTAATGAACCATCCGTTGTGTTAACCTTAATACAGATTTACATTCTGAATAACACATCCACCAAGGGCAGTGGAGAGTCAACAGTCTGGAACATGTATACAGCATCTGAATCTCATGAGAAACTAGGACATTGTGACTGAAGTTCTCTTGGGAACAGGATAAGAAAGCAGGTGTTTGGGAACAAGATAGCAAACCCTGGGAAGCAAGGTTACTTCACACATCATGAGAAACTGAGACAAAGTTGACACCATAAAACATTCCAGAAGGGTGACATGTGATGAGAGATGGACAGGTGGGGAAGAACCACTCAGAGCTAGTCTGATAAGTCAACAAGTCTGAGTGAGTCCATGGTCGCTATACGAGAGAGGGCAGGTGTCGATTCCTTATATCAGGGAGTCCACCTTGAGGAAGAGAAGTCTTCTTTTTACCCCAACAGTTTCAATAAGATCACCACTCATTCTTCTAAACTCCAACAAGTATAGGCCCAACCTGCTCAACTTTTCTTCATAAGACAACCCCTTCATCTCAGGAATCAACCGAGTGAACCTTCCCTGAACTGCCTCTGATGCAAATATATTCCTCCTTAAATAAGTAGACCAAAACTGTACGCAGTACTCTAGGTGTGGTCTCACCAATGCCCCGTACAGTTGTAGCAGGACTTCCCTACTTTTACATTCCATCCCTCTTGCAATAAAGGCCAACATTCCATTTGCCTTCCTAATTACTTTCTGTACCTGCATGCTAACTTTTGCGTTTCATGTACGAGGACCCCCAGATCCCTCTGTACCGCAGCATTTTGCAATCTCTCTCTAATGACCTGTCAATGTAAAAATGGCCTTTGTTATGGAAATATCCCAGAGAAAGGGCAAATCAGTTACAGAGATGGTGAAGCGCAGAGGCTTAAATGGTTAAATTATGAGGGCAGGCTGCGTAAACTTGGCTTGGACTCCTGAGTTTAGCAGGTAAGGGGTGAGCTAATCAAGGTCTTTAAAATGATAAAGGGTTTCGGTAAGGCAGACACAAAGAAACTATTTCCTCTGGCTGGGGTATCCAGAACAAGCTGGCATAATCTTAAAAATAGAAGGCATTTAGGAGTGAAATTAGGAAGCAACTTTTCACACCAACATGAACAGGGAATCCAAAAGTCTTCCACAGGCATGTAAATAGTAAATCGGTAGTAAGAGAAGGGGTGGGGCTGATGTAGAACAACAATGGAGACCTACATATGGAGGCAGAGGGCATGGCTGAGGTACTAAATGAATACTTTGCATCTGTCTTTACCAAGGAAGAAGATGCTGCCAACATTATAGTGAAAGAGGAGGTAGTTGAGATATTGGATGGGATAAAAATTGATAAAGACAAGGTATTAGAAAGGCTGGCTGTACTTAAAGTAGATAAGTCACCAGGATGGAATGGGATGCATCATAGGATACTGAGGGAAGTAAAGGTGGCAATTGCGGAGGTACTGGCCATAATCTTCCTATCTTCCTTGGATACGGGGCTGGTGCCAGAGGACTGGAGGATTGCAAATGTACACCCTTGTTCAAAAAAGGGTGCAAGGATAAACCCAGTAATTATTGGCCAGTCAGTGTAACATTGGTAGTGGGGAAGCTTTACGAAACAATAATCCGGGACAAAATTAAGTCACTTGGACAAGAATGGATTAATTAAGGAAAGCCAGCATGGATTTGTTAATGGCAAATCGTGTTTTAACTAACTTGATTGAGTTTTTTGCTGAGGTAACAGAGAAGATTGATGAGGATAATGCAGTTGATGTGGTGTAAGTGGATTTCCAAATGGCGTTTGATAAAGTGCCAAATAATAGGCTTGCCAGCAAAGTTGAAGCCCATGGAATAAAATGGATAGTGGCAGCATGGACACGAAATTGGCTAAATGACAGCAAACAGAGAGAACGGTGTTTTCTTGGATTAGAGGATGGTACACAATCGAGTTCCCAAGAGGTCGGTACCAGGACCACTGCTTTTCTTGATATATATTAATGTCTTAGACTTGGATGTACAGGGCATAATTTCAAAATTTGCAGCTGACACAAAACTTGGTAGGATAGTGATAGACTTCAAGAAATCATAGGCAGGCTGGTGGAATGGGCGGACACATGGCAGATGAAATTTAACGCAGAAAAGTGTGAAGTGATACCTTTTGAGAGAAAGAATGAGGAGAGGAAATATAAACTAAAGGGTGCAATCCTAAAGGGGGTGCACGAACAGAGAGACCCAGGGGTATATGTACACAAATCGTTGAAGGTGGCAGAGCAGGTTGAGAAAGTGGTTAAAAAACCTTACGGGATCCTGGGCTTCATAAATAGAGGTATAGAGTACAAAAGCAAGAAAGTTATGATGAACCTTTATATAACACTGGTTCAGCCTCAACTGGGGTATTATGTCCAATTCTGGGCACCACACTTTAGGAAGGATATGAAGGCCTTAGAGAGGGTGCAGTAAAGATTTACAAGAATGATTCCAGGGATGAGGGATTTCAGTTACATGGATAAACTGGAGCAGCTAAGGTTGTTCTCCGAAGAGCAGAGAAGATTGAGAGGAGATTTGATCGAGTTGTTCAAAATCATGACGGATCTAGACAGAGTAAATAGAGAGAAACTATCTATTTCTCTCTATTTACTCTGTCTAGAACCGTCATGATTTTGGCAGAAAAACCTTTTTGCGCAGTGAGAGGTTTGGATCTGGAATTCACTGCTTGAAAGCGTGGTGGAGGCAGATTCAATTGCGGCTTTCAAAAGGAAATTGGATAAGTACCTGAAGGAAACAAAATTGCAGGGCAAAGGGCAGGCGGGGTAAGGGCAGGGGAGTGGGACTAGCTGAAGAGCTCTTGCAGAGAGCCTGAATAGGCTCAATGGGCCAAACAGCTTCCTTCTGTGCTGTAACCATTCTATGATTCTACGATTCAAAGTGGAAATCTCTCCCCCTCTGAAATCTGTGGATGCTGAGTCAATTGAAATTTATAAAGACCGTGATCCATTGACTTTTGTTAGCAAAAGGGGTATGGAGCAAAGTCAGGTAAATGGAGTTGAGTTACAGATCAGCCATGATCTAATAGAAGGATGGAATAGGTTCAAGAGACTGAATGGCCTACTCCAATGTACCCCCTAAGGTGCACGGGCGGATTGGGAGGGTCTGTGCAGAACGCTTACCAGCTGTTGCCGCTGGAAGATACCTTGCAGCAAATTTAAAGAGACTGCACCTGTAGACTGCAAATTAGGGTGGTCGCTTGCTGTCCCTATGCTCCAGACTTGCAAATTTCATTAAGTGTGGAAAATCATTGTCTGCTGGATGTAAAGCAAGATGATACTCCACTGTAGTAAAATATCTTGCTTTGGACAAACAGCAATGGAAGAAATGGATTGATCCATGTGCCACGAGGCACAGGAGACTACAGCTAACTAATTATTTGTAACTGTCTTATGTTTAAAAGAGATTGCAAGGGTGAAACTCTGTTGCTAAGTGACACAAATGCCCAATTCACACTCCAACATATTAAGCTCTAAGGTACAAAACCAGCAATGTTCCCCAACAGCAACATATTCAGGCATTAAATGGCTCACCAGGGATAAAATTTTACAGAGATCTTTAGATAGTTTTTCCCTCTAATCCCACTTAAGTGTATTGACTTTCTACTCATACTCCTGGTAGATTTTGCACTCTGACTATTAAATTGTTTCACTAAAGCCCTGAGCTATAATTAGTGAATTACCCCTGACACAAGTAATTTAATTTGCTGTGTGAATATGACTATCAGAAAGATTAAGTCGTATCTATTTTTTGTTTCATTGTGGAGCAGTTTTAAGCAATCATGGCAAGGGAGATTATACTCCCATTTTAATTTAAAGTGACAACTTTGCCAGTGCCATAATATGATCAAAGACAAAGATTTGTACCGAGACAGAAAAGAGAAAATATAATGAAAAATGAAAATAAAAATAGAAGATTGGTGAAAATGTGCAGCAAGTCAGTCAGAAACCATCAGTGAAATGAAGATAAACAGCTGGAGGGAGAAGATTTGTGAGAAAATGTCCCATTTCAAACATGACGTTTAAAATGTGCTGAATTGCTCTTAGTACTGCCAGCCAGAAGAGAAAAGATGAGAGGTGGATTAAAGGTGTTTTGTTTGATCACCTTCGGGCATCAGGAAGTATTTATACAGGACCTTTCCAGAGCAGATTAAACAGGTGGGGTAGAGACAGGGTAGATTATAACTGGATCTGTAGAAGTACTGTACCTGATAGATCATACTGTCCTTCTCGTTCATTGCTTTTTTGCACGTTTTGATATTTGTTCCTACCTATTAACTCCATGGAGCCCAGGGACTGAAGTTGCTGTCAAAATTTTAAATGCTTTATGTAAATAAATCTACAGCTATGAGCTAAAATTGCTTTCCATAGCTGAAACTTAAAATTTATTCTAATGCACCATTTATTCCAATGGTCCTCAATACATTGAACAATGTCATATTTATCGCAAGCTGTATTCAAATATCCTGTAGTGTACACGTGGCAATCACACCTGCTCCCAGAGACAGCACAAGGTCACCCCAGGAAGCACTAAGTATGACAATGCAAAACCCAACAAGAACCACTGTATGCTGATGCAGCTGCATAGTGCGAGAAAAGGGCTGCATGTAGTGACATCACTGGTCCCAGCCAGAATGGAGATGATTGAGTAAGTCCCCCGTTGATCACTGCTGTAAAATAGACTTTTTGCTGAAAGCCCTGCCACATGTCCAGCCCCGCCTCCAACTCACCGGCTGACACAGCAGTATCAATACTCACATTGGAAACTATAACCCAGCTTTTCTGTATCAAATGAAGCATGATGAACGCATCTGAAATCAATTGAAGGCCAGGCTAAATAATATTAGGATAATAGTTAGTCATAGAATCATAGTATGATTCAACACAGGAGGAGGATATTTGGCCCACTGTTGATAGAGGGAGAAATGGAATATAAGAGCAAACTAGCAAGAAATATGAAAACAGATTGTAAAAGCTTCGATACATATGTAAAAAAGGAGAGTAGGGAAAGTAAATGTGGGTCCCTTAGAGGCTGAGACAGGAGATATTATAATGGGGAATAAGGAAATGGTAGCGATGCTAAACAAATATTTTGTATCCGTCTTCACAGTATAAGACATAAAAAAAATACTAGAAATAGTGGCGAGCAAAGAGTCTAAATAGAGTGAGGAACTTAAAGTAAATAATATTAGTAAAGAAAATTTACTGAATAAATTAATGGGACTAAAAGCCAACAAATTCCTGGATTAAAGGTCTACATCGTAGGTTTTAAAAGAGGTGACTGCATAGATCGTGAATGCATTGGTTGTGATCTTCTAAAATTCCTTAGATTCTGAAATGGTGTCAGTGGATTGGAAGGTAGCAAATGTCGCAGCACGATTCAAGAAACAACAACAACAACTTTATATGGCACCGTTAACGTAATAAAACGTCCCAAGGCATTTCACAGGAGTGTTATAAGACAAAAAAATTAAGTTGACACCGAGTCAGGTAAGAAGAAATTACGGCAGGTGACCAAAGGCTTGGTCAAAGAGGTAGGTTTTAAGGAGCGTCTTAAAGGAGGAAAGAGAGGTAGAGAGGCGAACAGGCTGAAGGAGGGAGTTCCAGAGCTTAGGAGAAGAGAAGGGAGGGAGACAGAAAACAAGGAACTACAAACCAGTTAGCCTGACATCAGTTATTGGGGAAATGATGGAATCCATTATTATGGAAGCGGTAACAGGGCACTTAAAAAGACATAATATGATTAGGCAGAGTAAACATGGTTTTATGGAAGGGAAATTGTGTTCGAAAAAACGAAGCAGAGAGTAGGGGTAAAAGGTGACATAAGGTAGGTAGTGGTGTTCCACAATGATCAGTGCTGGGACCACTGTTGTTTGCAATTTAAATTAATGATTTAGACTTTAAAATCATAAGAAAATTTCAAAATTTGCAGATGACACCAAATTGGAGGGGGTTAGGCAATACCAAGGACGACTGCAACAAATTACAGGAAGACACTAATGAACTTGCAGAATGGGCATATAATTGGCAAATGAAGTTCAACACAGATAAATGTGAGGTATTACATTTTGGTAGGAAGAATAGGGAGGTCACTTATTACTAAGTCTAGGTGGGGTAGAGAAAAAAAGGGATCTGAGAGTACAAATACACAAATCACTGAAGGTTGCGACACAGATTCGTAAGGCCATTAAAAAAAACAAGCACTAAGGTTTGTTTCTTGAGGTACAGAATTTGAAAGTATGCGACCTGTATCGAAACTTGGTTAGGTCACATTTAGAGTTCTGCATGCAAGTTCTGGTCGCCATAATATAAAAAGGAGATAAAGGCACTGGAGTGGATTTACAAGGATGATACCAGAAATGCGAGGGTATACATATCAGGAATGGATGAACAGGCTGGGTCTCTTTTCCCTTTTTAAAAAAAAAAGGCTGTGAGGTGACCTAATAGAAGTCTTTAAAATTAAGAAAGGTTTTAATAGAGTGCATAGAGAGAGAATGTTTCCACTTGTGGGGAAGAACATAACTAGAGGCCATTAATATAAAGTAAGAAATCCAACAGGGAATTCAGAAGAAACTTTTTTATCCAAAGAGTAGTGAGAATGTGGAACTTGCTGCCACAGGGAGTGGTTGAAGTGAATAGTATAGATGCATTTAAGGGGAGGTTAGACAAGCATGTGAGGTATATATGTGAGATATATGCTGATAGATTTAGATGAGGGAAGAAGGGAGGAGGCTCGACAGCCTGTTTCTGTGCTGTATATCCTATATCATCAATAAGAGTTTATTGAGAATGTAACTAGCACAGTAGATAAAAGGGAACCAATGGATGTAGTACAGGTGCGACATCCAAAATCTGGAGTTCTGGAATGTTCCGGAATCCGGACACCGGGCCGATTTGTGGCGGGGTCGTCCGGAAACCAGAAAATGATCTGAAATCCGGACTCCCCCGCCTCGGCCTGACCTCCCCTGGCTTCCAACTTCCGGCGGCCCGACCTCCCCCCACACCCAACCTCAGTACAACCTCCCCACCAACACCCCCTGGCCTCTGCACGACCTTCCCCCTTCCCCCTCCCCCCCACCCCGAGGCCTCGGCATGACCTACCTCCCCGGCCTCGGAACGACCTCCCCTACCGGCCTTGGCACGACCCACGACCTTGGTCCGACCGCCCGCCCCGCCCCCCGACTTCCGGTGGTCCGACCAACCACCCCGCCGACCTCCAGCAGTCCGACCGACCATCCCCTGACCTACCTTGGCCCGACCGACGCCCCCCTGACCTCCGGTGGCCCGACCGCCCTCCCCCCACGACCTCCGCCAGCCCGACCAACCCCGCCCCCGTCTCTGACTTACCTCGGTCCAGGCAAAGACGTTCCGAGATCCGGAAATACCAGGAATCCGGAACGGCCTCGGTCCTGAGATTTCCAGATTTCGGACATCATACTTGTCTATTTAGATTTTCAAAAGGCGCCACATGAAAGGTTGTTGCACAAGATAAGGACGCATGGGGTTGGGTGTAATACATTAGCATTCATAGAAGATTGGTTAAAGGACAAAAAACAGAGAGGATGGATAAACGGGTCATTTTCCAGTTAGCAGGCTGTAACTAATGGGAAGCCACAAGGATTGTTGCTTGAGTCTCAGCTATTTAGAAACTATATTAATGACTTAGATGAAGGGACCGAGAGTAATGTATCCAAGTTTGCTGACGATACAAAGATTGGTGAGAAAGGAAGCTGTGAGGAGGACACAAAAGAGTCTGCAAAGGAATATAGATAGACAAAGTAGTGGGCAGATGGAGATTAATGTGGGGAAATGTGAGGTTATTCACTTTAGTAGGAAGAATAGAAAAGCAGAATAATTTTTAAATGGTGAGAAACTATTACATTTTTGTGTTCAGAATGATTTAGGTGTTCTTGTACACGAAACACAGAGGCCAGAATTTTGCTGGTGTCCAGAGGGCGGGTTCGGAGGTTGTCAAAATAGAAAAGATTGACAGCGGGTCGGCAGCCAGCTGTTAATCTGCCTCCACGTCAGTTTCCCAAGTGGCGGGTCTGTCAGCGCTTTACAGGCCCGTCACTAAGCGGCGGGGAACACAATTGACATCATTAACAGCTTGTTACAAGGTACTTTTAAACAGCATTTTACCAAGTTACTTACAATTTTTCCAGCTTTTTGATGAGGTTCACGGTGATCAGGAATCACATCAGGTAAGTAAGTCGGGTTTTCAGTGACTCTCCGTTCTTCTGAATAGGTGACAGATGGAAATGTGCTATAAAAGCTACCATTTCACAACTGTTCACTTTCCAATGTTAGAAGCTAAAGCCTTCAGGATATGGAAAACATTTTTGAGCTTTATGCAGTTGGGATTGTGAATCATTGGAATTCTCTACCCCAGAGGATGCTCAGTCGTTGAGTATATTCAAGACTGAGATCGATAGATTTTTGGATAAGGAAATCAAGGGATATGGGTTCGGGCGGGAAAGTGGAGTTGGATTGATGATCATCCATGATCTTACTGAATACAGGTTCAAGGGGTTGTTTAGCCTACTTTCTTATATGCCTGTGCAGGCTCTTTGAAAGAGCTATCCAATTTGTTCCACACCCCTGCTCTTCCCCCATTGCCCTGTAACTTGTTTCCCTTCAAGTATTTATCCAATTTTCTTTTGAAAGTTACTATTGAATCTACATGCACCACCCTTTCAAGCATTTCAGATCACAACAATTCATTGCTTAAAAATAATTTCTCCTCATGTTGCCCCTGGTTCTTTTGGCAATTACCTTAAATTTGTGTCCTCTGGTTACCAACCCTTCTGCCACTGGATATAGTTTCGCCTTATGTACTCCATCAAAATCCTTCATGATTTTGAACACTTCTATTAAATCTTCTCTTAACCTTCTCTGCTACAAAAAGGAAAGAAAGACTGCATTTATATAGCGCCGTTCACAACCACCGGACGTGTCAAAGTGCTTTACAGGCACTGAAGAACTTTTGGAGTGGAGTCACTATTGTAATAAGAATAACCCCAGCTTCTCCTGTCTCTCTGCATAACTGAAGTGCCACATCGCAAGTACCATTCTAGTACATTTCCCCTGCACCCTCTCTAAGGCCTTGACATCCTCCCCAAAGTGTGGTATGCAGAAATGAACTCGATACTCCAGCTGAGGTCTAACCAGTGTTTTATGAAGGTTTTGCATAATTTCCTTGCGTTTGTTCTCTATGCCTCTATCAATAAAATCAAGGATCCCATATGCTTGTTTAAAAAGCCTTCTCAATGTATCCTGCCACCTTCAAAGATGTGTGTATATACACCTCCAGGTATCTCTTTCCTGCACCTCCTTTAAAATTGGACCATTTAGTTCATATTGTCCCTCCATATTCTGCCTGCCAAATTTATCATTTCATACTTCGCTGCATTAAATTTATTGTCATGTGTCTGCCCATTTCACCAGGCTGTCGATGTCCTTCTGAAGTCTGGTAGTATCCTCCTCACTATTTATTACATTTCTGAGTTTCGTGTTGAAATTATTCCTTGTACAGATTGAACCTCCCTTATCCGGCACCCTCGGGATCTGGCCTGTGCCGAATAATGGATTTTGCCGGGTGAGGGGAGGTCAGTGGCCCGGGGGAGTGGGGGAGGGTGGTGGGGGCCAGGGAGGAGACCGCCCGAGGTCGGGGATGGGAGGAGGTCGTCGGCGGGTCCTTGGCAGGCCGCGAAGGAAGTGCCGGCAGACCCTCATGCCGAGTGCTGGCGTGGCCCCAGCGGGTGTCGATGCGGCCCGAGTGTCGGTGCGGCTCCAGCAGGCCGAGGGTCAGCAGGCCCTCGGGCCGTGTGTTGGCGCAGTCCCAAAGTCAGGGTGAAGGTCGGCCGTGTTCTGTGCATGTGCCCCCGACCACCCGAATCGTGCCAGACAAGGGGTGGTGCCGGATAAGGGAGTCCCAGATGAGGGAGATCCAGCCTGTATACCCAAGTCCAGTTCATAAATATGTATCAAAAAGAACAGTGATCCCAATACCGAGCCCTGGGGAACACCACTGTATTCTTTGACAAAAGGTCATTGACCTGAAACATTAAGTTATCTCTCCACAGGTGCTCCATGATCTGCTGAGTATTTCCAGCATTTTCTGTTTTTATTCTTCCCTCCAGTCTGAAAAAGAACTGTTCACCGCTACTCTCTGGTTTCTGTCCTTTAGCCAATTTGAATCCATGCTGCCACTATCCCTTTAACCCCATGGGCTTTCATTTTGTTAACAAAGCTATTATGTGGTACTTTGTCAAATGCGTTTTGAAAGTCCCCATACGCAATATCAATCGCACTACCCTCATCAACTCTCTCTGTTATTTCATCAAAGAACTCAATCAAGGTAGTCAAACACAATTTATCTTTAACAAATATTTTCTGACTTTCATTTATTAACCGATAATTTTTCAAGTACCAATTAATTTTGTCCCGCATTATTGTCTCAAAGTTTCTCCACCACCGACATTAGTCTGACTGGCCTGTACTTGCCTGGTCTATCCCTCTCCCCTTTTTTGAACAGGGGTGCTATGTTTGCAATCCTCCAGTCCTCTGGCATCACTCTTATATCTAAGGAGTGCTTTAAGAGACAAGGTAAAATACACTGTTATATCTAATTACCGTAAACGATTCTGAAGTATGGGTCCAAGTTATACATAGTATTAAAGCAGAAACCTTCCATTTTTTAATTTTGCAGCATTCTCAAGGTCAAGAACTAAAAATAATTATTTTCCCTCCTCCCTCTCACCGTTATTTTCTCTTTTGACCATCTTTTATGTCTTTCGGAGGAGGAGGTTAGACAGATGGCTCATCCCATATCCCTGCCAGTGCCTCTCGGCACTGAGCTATTAAAATAGATATGAGAATGAACCAGGCTGACATTCAGGAAATGTCCTTCCTTTCATCTCCTGATGTCCTGGCTGAGATCAAGACTCAAAATGCTGGTATCTTGAGCATGAATCCACATCCTTGATGGGGCATGTTTGTATATTGCACTCAGACATTGGACAGCCTCCACAGTATAGTTTTTAATTGAGAAGAGATCAGAAGAGCTCAGAGAAAAATTAGCCTACATTTGTTTCTAAGCATTGATGCTCTGCATCTCCTGTTACTCCTGGACACAACACATATATGTATCGAGCACAGATTTGAATCTGTAACTTAAACTTGTTCCAAACATTTGGATATGAATGAATGATATTGAAAAGTGAAAGTGTTTTTTTTCCCAAAATTTTAAACTCGTTATATTAGGACCTCTGTGCTGGTCTAGACGTGATATCCCGCTTGTGTTCCCATTAAGACCAGAATCAATTGTACATTTACACCCACAATGATTAAGGAAATCCACCCAAAACTAAATCAAGCACTTCAACCAAAACCACACACTAGCAACCCAGGGATAATTGATCACCAAGTGTAGGTGCAAAACTGGTCCATTTTGAACAACTACCATTCAATCCAATTAGCTGCAAAAACACTCGGGATGAATTAAAAAGCCTGCCTACAATTCTCGCTATGTTGGTCTGTGAGTGCTGGTGCCACAAGGGAACACTGCACATTGCATTAAAAAAAGATACAGTTTCAGATATACAAATTACAACAAAAACATTCTGAATACTATTTGGGAAGAGAGAAAGACAAAATTACAAAATTCAGTATCATTATGATGCCTAGATTTTCGCATTTATGGGCATTAATTCCACTTGCATTTCAAATATGGAGCCATATTCAATACATCAGATAGGTAATGTTTTCAACAATTCATCTCTGAAGCAGTTTTTGCAATCTGTATGGTATGGATTCACCTGCAGAATATTATCCTTCGCAAAGGCTCAAACTGTCCTACCAATAGAGTGAAACAAACAACATACTGGCACATCAATTGCATCTCACACTACTGGCATAGCACTTTTTGTAAGTCAGATTAGTCCCAAGCATTCAAACTATTAAACTCTTTCTCAGGGCGGGGGGGGGGGGGGGGCAGGTGATGGCGGGATTGGCGGTGCTACAGAGGATTTGCTGTATTTTACCGGCATTTGGAATATAACTAAGATATAAAAAGGGCTTCATTGGTGGCAACTGAGATTGTGAAAGCTGATTCAAACCAATTCTAGGTTTGCCCACAGGGGCGGTGGAAGATTAAATCAGGGCAAGTCCATGAAGATAATTAACTACTGTACATCTAAATTGAGCCAGGACCTGGAACCTTACAAAAAAGGACTACAAATTCCATCTGAGACTATAAGATGTGGTTTTGCTTTCCAAACCCAAACATTTTTGATGTGGTTAACATCTATTTGTGACACAGTTCCTCACAAAATTAACCCTGCAGAAAAACAGGGAGTAAAGGGATATGGGAATAGAGTGGGCAAGTGGGAGAACTACTGCACGTGTGGAGGATAATCACTAACATGGACTGTTTGGTCAAACAGCCTGTTTCCACGTTGTAATCTCTATTTAATTCTAATACAGGTTGAGCGTCCGAAATCCAGAAACCTTGGGACCGAGGCAGTTCCGGATTCCGGGTATTTATGGATTTTGGAATGTCTTTGCCTGGGCCGAGGTAGATGGGGTCGGGCAGCTGAGGTAAGGGGGCGAGGTCTGCCCACCGAGGTAAGGGGGGGGGGGAGGGGGGAGCCGGGGCAAAGTCGGGAAGGGCAAAGTCGGGCCGGAGGTCGGGCCGCCGAGGGCCGGGGGCGAGGTCGGGCCGCCGGGGGCCGGGGGCGGGGTCGGGCCGCCGGGGGCGAGGTCGGGGTCGGGCCGCCGAGGGCCGGGGGCGAGGTCGGGGTCGGGCCGCCGAGGGCCGGGGGCGAGGTCGGGCCGTCAAGGGCCGGGGGCGAGGTCGGGCCGCCGAGGGCCGGGGGCGAGGTCGGGGCCGGGCCGCCGAGGGCCGGGGGCGAGGTCGGGCCGTCAAGGGCCGGGGGCGAGGTCGGGCCGCCGAGGGCCGGGGGCGAGGTCGGGGTCGGGCCGCCGAGGGCCGGGGGCGAGGTCGGGCCGTCAAGGGCCGGGGGCGAGGTCGGGCCGCCGAGGGCCGGGGGCGAGGTCGGGGTCGGGCCGCCGAGGGCCGGGGGCGAGGTCGGGCCGTCAAGGGCCGGGGGCAAGGTCGGGCCGCCGAGGGCCGGGGGCGAGGTCGGGGTCGGGCCGCCGAGGGCTGGGTCGGGCCGTCGAGGGCCGGGGCGAGGTCTAGCTGCCGAGGGCCGGGCCGCCGAGGGCGAGCCGCCGAGGGCCGGGGCGAGGTCGGGCCGCCGGGGGCGAGGTCGGGGTCGGGCCGCCGAGGGCCGGGGGCGAGGTCGGGGTCGGGCCGCCGAGGGCCGGGGCGAGGTCGGGCCGTCGAGGGCCGGGGGCGAGGTCGGGGTCGGGCCGCCGAGGGCTGGGTCGGGCCGTCGAGGGCCGGGGCGAGGTTTAGCCGCCGAGGGCCGGGCCGCCGAGGGCGAGCCGCCGAGGGCCGGGGCGAGGTCGGGCTGCCGAGGGCCGGGGGCAAGGTTGGGCTGCCGGGGGCGAGGTCGAGCCGCCGAGGGCCGGGGCGAGGTCGAGCCGCCGAGGGCCGGGGTGAGGTCGGGCCGCCGAGGGCCGGGGGCAAGGTTGGGCTGCCGGGGGTGAGGTCGAGCCGCCGAGGGCTGGGGCGAGGTCGGGCCGCCGAGGGCTGGGGCGAGGTCGGGCCGCCGAGGGCCGGGGGCAAGGTTGGGCTGCCGGGGGCGAGGTCGAGCCGCCGAGGGCTGGGGCGAGGTCGAGCCGCCGAGGGCCGGGGCGCCGAGGGCCGGGGGCGAGGTCGGGCCGCCGAGGGCCGGGGCGAGGTCGAGCCGCCGAGGGCCGGGGCGAGGTCGGGCCGTCGAGGGCCGGGGCGCCGAGGGCCGGGGGCGAGGTCGGGCCGCCGAGGGCCGGGCCGTCGAGGGCCGGGGCGAGGTCGAGCCGCCGAGGGCCGGGGCGAGGTCGGGCCGTCGAGGGCCGGGGCGCCGAGGGCCGGGGGCGAGGTCGGGCCGCCGAGGGCCGGGGCGAGGTCGGGCCATCGAGGGCCGGGGCGCCGAGGGCCGGGGGCGAGGTCGGGCCGCCGAGGGCCGGGGCGAGGTCGGGCCGTCGAGGGCCGGGGCGAGGTCGGGCTGTCGAGGGCCGGTGCGAGGTCGAGCCGCCGAGGGCCGGGGGCGAGGTCAGGCCGCCGAGGGCCGGGGGCGAGGTCGGGCCGCCGAGGGCCGGGGCGAGGTCGAGCCGCCGAGGGCCGGGGGCGAGGTCGAGCCGCCGAGGGCCGGGGGCGAGGTCGGGCCGCCGAGGGCCGGGGGCGAGGTCGGGCCGCCGAGGGCCGGGGCGAGGTCGGGCCGTCGAGGGCCGGGGGCGAGGTCGGGCTGCCGAGGGCCGGCCGCCGAGGGCCGGGGGCAAGGTTGGGCTGGAGCGAGGTCGGGTCACCGAGGCAGAGGGAGTCCGGATTTCAGAACATTTTACGGTTTCCGGACGACCCCACCACAGATCGGCCCGGTGTCTGGATTCCGGAACATTCCGAATTTTGGAACTCCGGATTTTGGATGCTCAACCTGTATTGGTCGTCTTTTTTCTAAATTCAGAAAAAGAACCTGGGTGTTAAGCTTGTCCAAAAGCTAATGTGCCCAAGACACCTTCAAGAATCAATGCCAAAAAGGAAGTGTGTGCCCAGTCCCCCTTTTTGAATTAGAAGACCTAAAAAATGTTTCCTGAGTCACCCAAAATCTTTGACATCTCCAAGTACATCAGTCAAAGCAGACAACAACTGAGTTCTGTCCTTTTCCGTTCTTAAATCATTGTGGTTGCTATTTCCCAGTTGTTGTCCTACTCTCATCAGTTATTTGCCCCAATTCATTTCCAAGAACTAACTAAAGCAATGTTTATTTCCTTGTTGTACTAGAAATATACTAACCTGGGAAGGAGCCATGAATGTATTCAATGTGCCAGATATTGATAGCCTTCTATATAATAACACAGGACAATTAAATCCTAGATGAGCAAGACACGTCAAAGGAGTGTTAAGATGGAAGCAGTACATCCAACTTGGGTGGGTAAGTGAATGATGGATTAGAAATCCCTAAACGGTGTTATCTGCACAATTGAGTCAATGTAAAATAAAGTAAATGTTGGCAGAGGATATCTGACAGAACAGTGCAACCTACTTAAGAGCACCCTATCAATAAGGATATTTCTTAAATGTTTAATTTGTCTCCATTAACCTTCTAGATTGATTTGCAGCATATCATCCAGTTATAATGGAGACTCAATACCCTACTGGACTCAATGAGTTACCAGATTGCACAGTGGGTTAAAAACTATTTTCAGCTCCAAGAACCGGGAGTCAAATTCAGCCTAAACTAACAGGGCAAGAATGCCGAGAAACTCCTTTAGCTGTCAGCTGTAATGAGTTGGAACAGTTTCAAGCCAGCTCCTGATCAATAGAAGTCAATGGTACAAACCTGCCCATCATTGGAAACTGACACTAACTGACATTTTGCTAAGTGAATACACAAGGACGCCTGCTGGAAATATCACACTGGTGAACTAGGGCTATATGTTCTGAGGTTAGTGTTGAGGGTCTTTGTTGAGTCAAAGTGTGAAGAGTATTACTTTGCATCTTATTTGCACTATACTAGAGCGGTGTGGTTAATGCTAGGGCTAAAGAGTGGAATTATTACAATACCGACACCTTGCACCTAAATTTGCTCAATTCCCCCTCTCTTCCTCGCCCTTCCTTTCCCGCCAAGAATATGAGCACATCATCCCCAGCGGAAGCACTTAACAATTTAATAAATAAGGAGGTTGCATTCACCTTTAAACTCTATGCTTCCCACAGATTCTGAAAATGCAATGGATACCGCATAATACTCCTGTGAAGCGCCTTGGGATGTTTCACCTATGTAAAAGGCGCTATATAAATACAAGTTGTTGTTGTTATCAGCTTCACTGTATTTGTATCACACCAGTTTAAAATGTTTCTATCATGGTATAAACATGGCCCAGAAATTCAGCTTTCTCTTTCCTGCAGACGTTAAATATACAATATACATCAATGATTTAGATGAAGGAATTGAGTATAATATCTCCAAGTTTGCAGATGACACTGAGCTGTGAGGAGGATGCTAAGAGGCTGCAGGGTGACTTGGACAGGTTAGGTGAGTGGGCAAATACATGGCAGATGTGGTATAATGTGGATAAATGTGAGGTTATCCACTTTGGTGGTAAAAACAGGATGGCAGATTATTATCTGAATGTTGACAGATTAGTAAAAGGGGAGGTGCAACGAGACCTGGCGGTCATGGTACATCAGTCATTGAAAGCTGGCATACAGGTACAGCAGGCAGTGAAGAAGGCAAATGGCATGTTGGCCTTCATAGCGAGAGGATTTGAGTATAGGAGCAGAGAGGTCTTACTACAGTTGTACAGGGCCTTGGTGAGGCCACACCTTGAATATTGTGTACAATTTTGGTCTCCTAATCTGAGGAAGGACTTTCTTGCTATTGAGGGAATGGAGTGAAGGTTCATCAGACTGATTCCCAGGATGACGGGACTGACATATGAAGAAAGATTGGATCGACTAGGCTTATATTCACTGGAATTTAGAAGAATCAGAGGGGATCTCATAGAAACGTATAAAATTCTGACGGGATCGGACAGGTTAGATACAGGAAGAATGTTCCCGGTGTTGGGGAAGTCCAGAACCAGGGGTCACAGTCTAAGGATAAGGGGTAAGCCATTTAGGACCTAGATGAGGAGAAACTTCTTCACTCAGAGTTGTGAGCATGTGGAATTCCCTACCACAGAAAGTTGTTGAGGCCAGTTCGTTAGATATATTCAAAAGGGATTAAGAGATGGCTCTTACGGCTAAAGGGATCAAGGGGTATGGAGAGAAAGCAGGAATGGGGTACTGAAGTGCATGATCAGCCATGATCATATTGAATGGTGGTGCAGGCTTGAAGGGCCGAATGGTCTACTCCTGCACCTAGTTTCTATGTGACACAAGGAACAAAGTGCAACACCTGGGGAGAAGATGCAACATCCAAGGAAAGCCTGGTGAGGATGATCTACAATGAGAAGGATCTGCGATACTTGCATGGGCTACAGTATAGCATTCTGGTGAGAATTACATCTCCAACAGATACTCAGATAGTATTGATAAAGGATCTTTATTGACAATGGTGCAAGGGGAAAAAAATATTTTCAAATTAACAAGAATTTTTTGTAACTGATTTAAAAATACTGTTCTGACAGTAACAATCCAATTTAATCTTGTGAGCCTCATACTTTATAGAAAATGTAGCATTTACAAATTCTGGCTTCCTGTAAGATAATCTCCAAATTTAAAGGCTGTATCTATACATACCAGTTATGCACTAAAACACGCACAAACATGTGTCTAAATAGACGAATGTCAACTCATTTCAGAATTTTAACTGACAGTTTGATATTCATTGTTGCACTTGATATTACATTGGTTCCCAAATGTTCATTAAGATAGTAAGTTGTGGATGAAGCAGACAGGTTATAACCCCAAAGCCACTGTTCTCAACAAGCACATCAAGGACATCTTGGGGGCAATTCTTTTGTAAAAGCCACATCAAATGGAGAGTAGGAAACCACGATTCACAACAGGCAGTTCACCTTAATGTTTACTGACACTTGGTTCCACAAAAATGAATGGGTCAAGCTGAATAACAAAGTTCTAAGGCAATTGCTGTTTGCATTGTGGTCAAATGATTTTGAGATCTGTACTTCTAATTGTGTCATCAATGCTGAGGGATAATATCTGCATGTTCAGATAACTAGTTACTGACATCTGAACGGATCTGGTCAAATTGCATAGGTAGGCTAAGCAACAGTGTGTTGAATGGTTACGGCTGGAGCAGAAGAGCAACAGCAGTGAAGAGGGATATCACCAAGATCCAGGTCAGTGATTGGTGCGTGGGCAGGTACAGCAGGATCGACGAGGTCGGGGCAAAGGAGCGGCGAGAGATTGTAGAGGGATGTGATTGGGGCCCAGGAGAGGCGCGAGTTCGGGGTCCAGAAGAGGCGAGGGCTCAGGGACAGCACGGGCCAGCCCACACTGCAATATGTGTGCGCACTAGGTCTGTGCAGCAGAGCTGGTCGCCAGTCATCTTGGTTAATCCTTGCCACTGGACCAAGACCTAGCTCTGTCAAGCCCATGTGTTGACTGATGTGCAACGGCCACCACACGTTAAAAAAAATCCAAGCACAGGCATCTTCCATCCTTCAAGATTTTGTTCGGGACTTGGAATATTAGGTCCTTCATTGAAACACCTGAGAACTTTTTGACGTGTAAGCAGGTCATCCTCGATTCGAGGGACTGCCTATGCTGATGAGAAAATGTAAGATAAACAACACTGCAATGGAGAACATGAACATAATGGTGACAACCCATTAGCAAAGACAGAAGTTACGAGAGATGCTGGTGTAATAAATCAAAACAAATGACTATTTGTGTCTTAATTCCATACAAGTGCTCATTACCTTCATAATCAAATTCATTTGTTGGAAACAAAGAGGTGATCACAAGTGTGATTCCAAGACAGATAATATTAAATAACAAGATTAGGCTGATAGAATGAAATCATTGAATTAATGGAATATGGGCCCAAGTTTCCCCAGGAGTTGCTCCTTTTTTTTTTGGAACAACTTGATTTTTCTGGACTATCTTTTTGGTTGCAATTCTGGCCATTTAATTTGCGCCAGTGTAAGTGAGTTAGTTAGGTTTTTTTTAATTCCGTTTTTTTCCCAAAAGGGGGCATTAACAGCCACTTATCCCTGTTTTAGGCGTTTGGGCAACAAATAGTTGCTCCAAACTAACTTAGGCTCATGTATATTGCCACTTCTGTCCGCACAGAAAAACCTGACCTAGTATTAAGGAATCGACGCAAGTAACTACATTTAAAGCACCACCAAGCACCAAACAAAGCACAAAAAGTAATAAGCAATTAATTAACAGATAAAATAGAAGAAACCCTGCACCTAAAACACCAAAAACAAAGTAATAAGCAATCAATAAATAACAAATTTTTAAAAAATAGAAGGAACCCTGCACCTAAAGCACCAAAATCAATCAGTAAATAATAAAAAATAGAAGTCCTACCTTAGGGAACGCAGCAGGCCGCCGATGAGGAAGCCCATCTGGCCAGGGCTAGGGACGGCGTGCTTCAGGCCCCGCCCACACAGCATGCAGCATGTGTTTGCAGAAATGGCCTACCAGAAGCTATTGCACATGCGCGCAAACTCGAGTGTGCACATGCAGAGGTCCCGGCACTGTTTTCAGCACCGGGACCTGGCTCCGTCCCCAATCCATTGGGCCATGCTACGCCACAACTGAAGAGAGGCTGGGGAGCGGCCAGAATACCAATGTCTTTTCTCGGTGCGCTTGGAGGCAGACAAAAACGGCGCACCTCGGGTGAGGGTACCAGAAAAACAGGTTCGGGAAAATCTAGCTCGATGATCCAGATCTTTAAAATGATGAAAGGGTTGGATAATGAAGATGTAAGCTAGTTACTTATCAATTGTCACAGGTTAAATGCAAATGAATACAAAATTAGCAAGCCTCAAAAGCAAGGCTGGAGATTCAAGATTTTATTTTAAATTAATGCTATGTTTTTTGCAATTAATGTTTTGTTGATGAAATCATTTAATGAGAAGCTGTGTAAAATCTGGTTATCAACCAATTCAAGATTATTAGATCAACTATCACCAAGGAAAGATCAAATATTTTATGAAATATGCCTGTAATTCTGTCGCAACTATGATTGGGATGTAATTCATCAGGGCTGAATTATCAAAATTGTAAAGTTGAACTGGCAGTATCAAGTTTTTGATCAATTATCTGGGGATTAGGGGGAAATGATACTGGTGATTCTTCACTTCTCTTAATTAAGAGCAAGTTGCATTGAAAGGAATGGCATTTGCTCATTCATACTTTTTCTGTTCTCGTTTTCAATTTTTAGTAGTGGCATCCTTTATCTTAGTGACCACCTTTCTCCCCATTAAAAAAACAGCTGCTTTTTCACAGGGTAGTTCAGTCCTCAAAATGACTGAGCTAATTATTAACAATTTTTAAAATTTGTGTTACAGGAGTGCATAACAATTGGTAAAGTTTTTAACCAAACAAATTCCCCTTTAACTACAATGATCTATCACAGTTGCAAGACTGGCCATCTGAAGATTACAATTTGTCTTCATGTTATACTTAAGGGCCAAATAATAAGCTCATATTTAACATACACTGTCATTTTCTGCTGAGTGACCAATACAAAATAATTCAATCAACTGAGAAACAACAAGGCCTCAGGAGCAAGTGGCACCAAAACATGGTGGAGAAGCACTATTGGCATGAATACATGTTCATTTCTCTTATTTGGAAGGAGGAGAGCATGCCAGGAGATCTCAGAGATGCCGTAAACATGACCATCTTCAAGAAAGGAAATAAGTCCGAATGCGGTAACTACGGAGGAATTTCCATGTTGTCTGCCACAGGTTAAGTTATCGCAAGAATCCTCCTCAGCCGTCTTCTCGCTGTGGCAGAAGAGTTCCTCCCAGATTCGCAATGCTGATTCCGTCCACTAAGGGGCACAATGGAAATGATCATCACCGTGCAACAAATTCAAGAGAAATGCAGGGAACAACTCCAACCTCTATGCATGGCCTTCTTTGACCTGACAAAGGCCTTTGACACTGTCAACCATGACGGATTATGGAGTGTACTCTTAAAATTCAGCTGTCCTCAAAAATGTCACCATTCTCCGCTTGCTTCATGATAACATGCAAGCCGTGATCCTGACCAATGGATCCACCACAGACCCAATTCATGTTCGAAACAGGGTGAAGCAAGGTTTGTACCAACGCTCTTCTCGATCATCCTTGCTGCAATGCTACATCTCATCATCAGCAAGCATCCTGCTAGAGTGGAGATAATCTATAGAACAAATGGGATCCAAGGTCATGCCATCCTCGGTCATTGAATTACAATATGCAGATGACGCTTGCGTCTGCGCTCACTTAGAGGACGAACTCCAAACCATCGTCAGCACGTTCACTGTAGCATACGAGAGCATGGGCCTTACACTAAACATCCGTAAAACAAAGGTGCTCTATCAAACTGCCCCCGCCACGCAGCACTGCCGCCAGATTATCAAAATCCAGTTCATCCACTAGGCTCACAACTGCAAACCTCATCACGGGTGGCCTAGACCCAACTGACTGGGATTTTATTGAGTCTTGTGAACATCACGTGACTGGCTAAGCCACTCACAATGCAACAAGCACTACACTATTTTGGTGAGAACGTAAAATTAAGTACCCCTTTTGGCAAGGGCACTAGAACCACAAATTACTAATTTATACTTGAACAAAACTGGTTGCCGAGGGTGATGATGTACTCTTGTCCCTCCGGCACCCACCTCTCGCGGAAGGCTGCGAGTGGACCGCTGGACACCCTGGCTCGAACGTAACCGCAGAAGAGAGGTAGGCAGTCGGACTGAACGACACCCTCGACCGCCCGCTTCCTGGACCGGTTAATGGCCACCTTGGCCATGCCGAGCAGCAGCCCTATGAGGAGGCCTTCTGACCTGCTCGCTCCCCTCCGCACAGGATGCCCAAAGATCAGGAGCGTGAGACTGAAGTGCAACCAGAATTTGAGGAGCAGCCCCTTCAAATATTGGAACAGGGGCTGCAACCTGACACATTCCATATAAACATGGAACATGGACTCTTCCAGACCGCAGAAATTACAGGCGGCCTGGGAGTCCGTGAACCGACTTAAAAACCTATTGCACGGAACGGCCCCATACAACACCCTCCAGGCCAAGTCTCCAATAAATCAAGGGAGACTCCCGCATAGAGGGCACTCCATTGAGGACCCCTGTCTCCTCCGGACGGCAAGGTGGTCATGCTGGTGTGTCTGGATGGCAGACGAGGATGGCAAAGTGGAGAGTGTGCAAGAGCAACCTGTACAGGAATCCCCTCCACACAGAACTGAAAGGCACGGAGGGTATTTCCCGGAGGAGTCTCAAGTTGTGAGGTGCCAGCAACCGAGGGAGGTTTTGGGGCTTGGCGCCGATGAGAAATTCCATCCTGACAGAGGTCAGTTTGGACGAGATTGTCCCATGTGCTTAAGCAACAGCTCTACACCTATTTTAGTTGATAACTAATAATCAAGTGCCCCCTGATTAAAGGGGTGGGGGGAGGGGGTACACTCCAAAATCTTTTCAAGTGCCGCTTTTTTTTTTCTACTCGGAACTCCTTTCACCAAGCGAGCCAAAGGTGGGCAGAGGAAACATTACAAGGACATCCTCAAAGCCTTCCTGATAAAGTGCAACATCCCCACTGACACCTGGGAGTCCCTGGCCAAAGAACTAAGTGGAGGAAGTGCATCCGGGAGGGCGCTGAGCATCTTGAATCTCATCGCCGAGAGCATGCAGAAATCAAGCGCAGGCAGTGGAAAGAACGTGCAGTAAACCAATCCCACCCACACTTTCTCTCAACGACTATCTGTCCCTCCTGTGACAGAGACTGTGGTTCTTGTATTGGACTGTTCAGCCACCTAAGGACTCATTTTTAGAGTGGAAGCAAGTCTTCCTCGATTCCGAGGGACTGCTTATGATGATGATGTTTTTCATCCCAATTCTGGAATCAAGTAATGATTTTCAGTCATATGTATAATACTCTAGAGACTGTGCCATGTCCCAATTGTATTCCAAAATGTCAGTTTCCCATTCTCAGAGCAGGTGTCTTCTTTTTAATCACATCTCGGACGTCCGGATCGTTCTTTTCAACTTTTACACATCATTACAATTTCCACATCAGCCTGGCTTGCTCACACCCATTCTCAGGTAGCAGAGCATGTGGGGCTTTTAAGAGCATTTGTTTACATCTCACTTATTTTTCAATCAGGACTCTATGGAAGGTCCTAGCATAAGACCATCAACTGTTACAAAAATGCAGATGGCCCCAAAAATCAACCCCACATAGAGACTCCTCTTTAAGTGACAAGGGGATAATCTCAGTTCCTCCATGAACCCCAAATTTGCTTCCTAACTCTCTTGCCTTACATCGCTCTCATTCCTCAGACCCAAATCTTCCTATTCGGTAGAGTTCTTTTCAAGTATTCCTTATCTATCAGCCCAGTTACACTGACAATTATGATTGAAGGCTGTAATTGAATAGAGTACTCCACACTTGCACTGTTCAGTACAGCACAGCCACTATGAATACCCTGGGCTTCTGGAAATTTTCCTCATTGATACGGCATCCCTCCCTTCTGCATCCTCAGAAATAGAGCAACAGAAATTTACGCTCCCACAAGAATTGCACTGTACTGGAATAAGCTTTCAGGATATTATCATGTACAAGCAGCAGAATGTTCGAACAAAGTATAGGATATATCTTGGCATGTTTGCAGAACATCTTCATGCAGTAAAACAGAGCGGTTAAATAGTTAACACTCCCAACACAGTCTAAGTTCATACGTTGAATTCCCTGTCCAGCGAATACCAATATTTCACATTATTGCATTAACTTGAGAATTCACAATAAATTAACAAACTTGAATAAGTATTATTTTAATTAATAAGGAGAAGCTAATGGTAAGGACAACTATCTTTTATTTGGCCGTAATGTTTCCTATATTACGGCAGTGACTACACTCCAAAAGTACTTGATTGGCTGTAAAATGCTTTGAAACGTCTGGTGGCTGTCAAAGGTGCTATATAAATGCAAGTCTTTCTTTCTTCTTTCGATGTAAAGTATTTCTCTAGCTTGATAAGAGAAAAGTATTCTAAAAAACAACAAACTTGTAGAGGTTTTTTCAAAAGTCATGCAATTTCTCAACTCACAAAATCCCTGCCATTTTAGTTCTCCAGACTCGTCTTACCTCAGCTATGCAACTTGTTAGCAAGTCATTTTTTGCAATGTAATTATTTATTGCTTTGGATTCTAAATCGGGTTCAGTATCAGAGCACCTTAAAACACTGAAGTAGCCTCAGTCCATCTCAACTGTTCCAGAACTAGAAAACTTGAACATTGCAAGCACAGTTGTATAGTCGCTTTAAAAATTTGATGAACTAAAAGATATTTGTAACTGCATTCTCTCACAGAAGCTACAGTTCAGTGTGATGCTTTCAATGCCACAAAGTGACTTCCATATTTCAGAACCAAAAGCTGGTACTAATGCACTGCAAACTAGATACATTCTATTCACACTGCAGCTGAAAATGAACTTTCACATTTTTTACAGGAAATTGATTATTTCCCAGTGCACCTTCACATGCATTACAAACGGCTATTTATAGCAAAATGAATAATCAACACATGAACCCTTGTATTTTCTTCTTCAGGTTTAATTATGCTCTTACTGTCTCTGTACATAAATGTCAGTCAGATTTCTTTCGAATACTGAGCAGGCAGTGACTGTAACATCAATTTAACGCCAATTTGGCTTTGCTTGTAGATAATGCTGTGTGCCATTTATTTTCTGATAATAGACTGCTGAATAAAACTCAGATGCTGAAGCACCTGACATTTCATTAAATCAGTATTTTGCTCATTTTCCTTTCACCTACATCAATCCGATTTCACTCATCCAACCAAGCTCAATGACCTCCCCTGCCCACCGACCCCCCCTCCCACACCCACACCGCCCCCCGCTTTAATGGCAATAAACAACACAGAACATAAGCTAAGTTGCATTCACACTAAAACTGTAGCATTAGTGAGAAGTGGCTTTTCTTCACAGTGATGCTCCACTCGAAGTGTAAATGCAGCCTGAATCTTGAGTCAGTGTGTGAAGCTGTCATCAACAAAGCCAATCAAATATTAGAATACATCTCAAGGGTATTTGACTTTCAGCCAAAACAAATTATTCTAACCTTGTAAAGATCATTGCCAAGGCCATATTGGGAATGCTGTGTTGTTTTTAGGTAGCTCGCCTTCGAAAGGGCACTGATACTCTGTTATAACTGTAAACTTTTAGTTTAAGTCCCTGCTCCAATCTCCTTGCATAACACAGCAGTTTGACCAAAAATCAAGTAAAGTTAAAATGTGACTATAAATTTAAAAACACGCTCTTCCAATCGTGAATAAGGGCTGCAGTCTCCTGACATGTGTGGAACAGAGACTTGTGCACAAAACAGGCATTGGAGAGAGGAATCAGTCAAATAGTACAACTAGCAGTTAGAGGCAAGTATCCCATATAATATGATCAAACCTCTGACTCCTTTGGTTTCAGAAAGGCGGCACATATATAATTATAAATATAATTCCACTGGGGATGCTCACCCTCTGAAAATGGTAACAATTCCTGCCAGGGATGATTCCAATAGGAGATGAAGGTGGGAACATGGAAGGCATGCAGTATCAGAGGGTGAAGGATATTTCAAAATAGTATGCTTTCCTTGTGTGCACATTGCTGTTTCCTGAATTACCTTATATTTCACTTACAACTCCGATTGTTCAGCCCATCTGCTTAAGACGCTTGCAAATCATTGCTAGATCTAAACTAACAACTCAAAAATACCATACTGCCGGCTAACTATCTGAAATATATTAATAAACACAAACACACTAAGTGTTCCTTCAGCTAAAAATAATAAAATTACATACATTTTTGGAAGGGCCTTCAACACATGACACTTTCTCTCTGATTTATTGAAGCATTCTGAGGATATTACCGAAAGTGGAACAACAATTTGTTTATCTCATATTTTGCAATCCCTGAGAATGGAAAGGTTATTCTGAATGCTGTTCACTCTCCAGGTTTATACATCATTTAAACAGTCAGAATCAAATAGGTCATGGTAAGGAAACTGAATGCCAATGGTGAGAACATTGGCATATGGTATATACTTGCATTGGAGGCAGTTCAGAGAAGGTTCACGAGGTTGATTCCGGAGATGAAGGATTGTCATATGAAGAAAGGTTGCGGAGTTTGGGCCTATACTCCTTGGAGTTTAGAAGAATGAGAGGTGATCTTATTGAAACATATAAGATTCTGAGGGGGCTTGACAGGGTAGATGCAGAGAGGATGTCTCCCTCATAGGGGAATCTAGAACGAGGGGGCATAGTTTCAGAATAAGGGGTCACCCATTTAAAACAGAAATTAGGAGCAATTTCTTCTCTCACAGGGCTGTGAATCTTTGGAATTCTCTACCCCAGAGAGCTGTGGAGGCTGGGTCATTGAATATATTTAAGGTGGAGATAGACACATTTTTGTATGATAAGGGAATCAAGGGTTATGGGGAATGGGTGGGGAAGTGGAGTTGAGGCCAGGATCAGATCTGCCATGATCTTATTGAATGGTGGTGCAGGCTCAAGGGGCCAAATGGCTTTCTCCTGCTCCTATTTCTTATGTTCTGATGTTCTTATGTGACATGGGTAACACAACAGAATGCACATTTCAGGCATATCCCCCTCACTAATTTTGTCTTTTTAAAGCACATTGAAGTCATCTCTTTTTGCCAAACAATTAGTACTACACCAGATATAAGATGCTACATGTTCCAATGCATTTTTTTCATCCATATTTTTTATGCTCTTCAAGGGGAGGGATGTTAGCACTGGGAAAATGGGTTGCTAAGTCTGATTGGATCTATTCCTGGAGGTTCGGTCTCATGACTGCAGTCTGCAAATGTTATTGCATTTACTTAATTACTTGATAAGTGGTCCCTCAAATTTAGACAAGTTACAGGGAGACCAGTAGCAAATTGTGTTCCGAGGGATAGGAATGCACAGCTTGGTCTTGACAAGTTGGTCACTGTCCACACACCATGCAATTGTATCATGACATCAGTCCATTGGGTTATGGCGTCATCATGAGGCAGTCAGGTAGGTTTTTGAGAATGAGATATAAGTTGGGGAAAGTTGATTGGGGGAAATTACTCAATAGAGGCAACTACAGTTCAGATGAAAAAATGGGTGCTTCTAAAGCCATAATTTTGGACATGGAAGCCATATATGTCCCTCATATTAAAAGGAGGATAAAAGATAAAATGAAATCCAAATCTTTTAATGATGATGTTCATAAGCAAATGAACCTTAAGACATATTGTATTAGATACAAAGAAAATAATGCTAAAGAAAATAGTGACAGTTATAAGTTGAGGGCAACAAAATCTATTGGAATGGACACGATAGAAATGGAAAGGAGGGTTGCAGTTGTTGTCACAAGACACTGAAAAAGAACTTCAACAAGTGTGGAGTCTCATTCCTTCAGAATTTAATTATAGTTGGAGATTTTAAAAAAATGTAAAAATAAATAAAAAAAATAAATGTCTTGTCTCTTTCATCTTTCTTTCGCTTTCTGTACATGATTTGGCATTGAATTAACGATTCTAACTTACACTTCCTGGTTTCGAGTCTGCGTGACTCAGTCAGGATTCTTCAATGTGATTCGTCAAGGAGATACACAGTTGCTTGCCCTATTCACACAAGTCCCAGACGCCCTGTAGAGGACATCACAGCAAAATTACATTCCAATCACCGCAAGTTCCAGTGCAAAAGCCCATAGAAAGTCTGTGGGCAAGTGTAAGTGTAATGAACAGCTGGCACCACTTGTTCACTGGTGACTGCAAAATCCGACCCAATTCCTTTGGGCTCTGTTATCACGATGGGCTCATGGAACTGGAGCTTTCTTCGCAGACATTTTTTTAAAAATCGTTCTGGGATGTGGGCATCGCTGGTGAGGCCAGCATTTATTGCCCATGGGAAGGTGGTACTGAGCCATCTTCTTGAACTGCTGCAGTCCTTGTGGTGAAGGTATACCCACGGTGCTGTTATGGAAGGAGTTCCAGGATTTTGACCCAGCGACAAAGGAATGCCGATATGTTTCCAAGTCAGGATGGTGTGTGACTTGGAGGGGAACGTGGAGGTGGTGGTGTTGGCATGCGCCTGCTGCTCTTGTCCTTCTAGGTGGTAGAGGTCGCGGGTTTGCCAGGTACTGCCGATGAAGCCGTGGCGAGTTGTGGCAGTGCATCTTATAGATGGTACACACTGCAGCCACAGTGTGCTGGTGGTGAAGGAAGTGAATGTTTTCCCCCTGATTTCCATTGACTTCAATATTACTAGGGCTCCTTGATGCCACACTTGGTCAAAGGCTGCCTTGAGGTCAAGGGCAATCATTCTTACCTCACCTCTGGAATTCAGCTCTTTTGTCCATGTTTGGATCAAGGCTATAATGAGGTCGGGAGCCAAGGGGTCCTGATGGAACCCAAACTGAGCACCGGGAGCAGGTTATTGGTGAGTTAGTGCCACTCGATAGCACTGCTGACGACACCTTCCATCACTTTGTCGGTGATTGAGAGCAGGCTGATGGGGCGTTAATTGGCCGGATTGGATTTGTCCTGCTTTTTGTGGACAGGACATAACTGGGCAGTTTTCCACATTGTCGGGTAGATGCCAATGTAGTAGCTGTACTGGATCAGTTTGGCTAGATGTACAGCTAGTTCTGGAGCACAAGTCATCAGCATGACAGCTGGGATGTTGTTGGGGCCCATAGCCTTTCCTGTATCCAGTGTGCTGAGTCGCTTCTTGATATCACGTTGAGTGAATCGAATTGGCTGAAGGCTGGTTTCTTTGAAGGTGGGGATCTCAAGAGGCCGTCGATGGGGATCATCCCCTTGGCACTTCTGGCTGAAGATGTTTGCAAACTTTTCAGCCTTGTCTTTTGCACTTCCGTCCTGGGCTCCGCCATCGTTGAGAATAAGGATATTCATGGAGCCTCCTCCTCCTGTTAGTTGTTTAATTCTCCACCACCATTCATGACTGGATGTGGCAGAACTGCAGAGCTTTGATCTGATCTGTTGTTTGTGAAATCGCTTAGCTCTGTAATGTGGTCTCTGGTAATGGTAGAGTGAGGGATATGCCAAGCCATGAGGTTACAGATTTTGGTGGAATGCAATTCGGTTGCTGATGATGGCCCACACCACCTCATGGATATCCAGTTTTGAGCTGCTAGATCTGTTCTGAATCTATTCCATTTAGTACAGTGGTAGTGCCATACAACACAATGGAGGGTGTCTTCAGTGTGAAGATGGGACTTCGTCTCCACAATGACTGTGCGGTGGTCACTGCTACCAATGCTGTCATGGACCGATGCTTCTGCGACAGGTAGATTGGTGAGGACGAGGTCAAGTAGGTTTTTCCCAAGTGTTGATTCTCTCACCAGCTGCTGCAGGCCCCGTCTGGCAGCTATGCCCTTCAGGACTCGGCCCGTTCAGTCAGTGGTGGTGCTGCCGAGTCACTCTTGGTGATGGACATTGACATTCCCCCACCCAGAGCACATTCTGTGCCCTTGTTACCCTCAGTGCGACTTCCAAGAGATGTTCAACAGGGAGTACTGATTCATCAGCAGGAGGTTTCCTTGCCCATGCTTGACCTGAAGCCATGGAGTCCAGAATCAATGTGGAGGGCTCCCAGGCTTACTCCCTCACGACTGTATACCACTGTGCCACTACCTCTGTGCATCTGTTTTTCCAGTGGAACAGGACATACCCAGGGATGGTGCTAGAGTAGTCTGGGACATTGACTGAAAGGTATGATTTTGAGAGTATGACTATGTCAGGCTGTTGCTTGACTAATCTGTGGGACAGCTCTCCTAATTTTGGCACAATCCGCAGATGTTAGTGAGGAGGACTCATGCCCAAAGCCGGTGCCGAGGTCGATGTCGGGCGGTCTGTCTGGTTTTATTCTTATGATTTTTCTTGTAGCAGTTTGTTACAACTGAGTGGCTTGCTAAGCCATTTCAGAGGGCACTTAAGAGTCAACCACGGTCAGTCAAATATCGGCCAGACTAGATAAAGACAGCAGATTCCCTTCCCTAAAGGACACTCGTGAACCAGTTGGGTATTTACGACAATCCAGTAGTTTCATGGTCACCATTACTGGCAGTAGCTTTTTATTCCAGAAGTATTCAATTGACCGAATTTAAATTCCCCAGCTGCTGTGTTGGAATTTGAACTCACGTCTCCATCCAGGCCTCTGGCTTACTAGTCCCATAATTTAACCACGATGCTACTGTTTCCTCAACTATGAATTGATATATTTAAGGCTTTTCAAATACTGAAGAGGGTAAATTCTGTTCAGGCAGCTTGGTTATTTGAGCTAGGTAGGGAACTGAGAACAAGGAGCCATCAGTACAAAATACAAAAAACAAAGGTTAAATGCCAGGAAGTATTTATTTTCTTCCCTAGAGAGTCAAAGTCTTCAAAAGGGATTTGGGCAGGCTCCCATCAGCAGAAGAAATCCTAATTAATACAATATATGTAAGGGTTAGTTGTAATTAGTGATATTAGATGTTGCACTCTCCTGAACCTTTAGGGAGTCATACAGGAATTACCCATAATTTTTTCCATAAATGGTCTGCGGTTTTTATCTGTTTTTCGCCTTTCCTGAAAGATTCTGTGACTGGGGAGTGGATTGATAGATATTGTAGTTGCACCGTGTCTGAATGGCAGATGTTGGACAAACCAGATTTTTTCCCCCCAATGGTTCTTTATTGTATGCCCATAAATAGTACCCTGGTGGCAGGATGTAAACTGAAGATAATAGTCATTTGTGATACAGGTTAGGCAGTCCACTTAAACAGAGGCAAATTGGCTGCCTTTGAAGTGACAATCCACATACTAGCCAGCAACATGAATTCTCTCTCCTATAAAGGTACCAAGTCAGCACAGAATTTCTCCCAAAATGCAATTCACAGAAGGCATTGTGAAGTGGCCACAAAGCTGATATGCTAGACTCTTAACAAAAAACTAATATTGAATCTCTCAAGACATAAAATAAGACAAATCTTGAATCTGTCACACGTGGAACAGAGACGAGTTAAAGCTGATCCAGTTACAGTTTTAAGATTGTAGACGGCATTGACAAAATAGATCCAGTCAAATTGTTGACTAGATGCTTTTATTTCAAATATAAATCCATCCCACTGCAAATGTAATCTGCTCCCAGCTTCCACCTTCAGTTGCCTGAAGGTGCAAGCCTCAATTATAAGGTACCTTTCAGGACAGAATTTCAGAGGTTAGGAGTTAAACTGTGAACTATTTAGTGAAGGGACAGAAGTTAAAAATGATGAGTACGAAGGGAAGTCTGAAGGAACCAAGGGTAATAGATCAGTGAAATAAGGTAGCAGGGAAGGGCACTGAAACAGACAGTATAGGTTCAGAAGACAATCCATGCACTTATGGAGAGAGAGAAGGAATTGCGAGATACGGTGAAAACATCAATCAATGAACAAGGGACGGGTTTGCTGGACCGAATGTAATTTTCCTGTTGAGAAAAATGGTTATGTTTTTCTTGCCAAATCCCTGGGCATTCCTTTTTCTGCACCCTTACTGCATTGCTGGAAGTCAGAGAGACCATGTTATAATAAATAATAAGCACATCACTTGCTGGAGAAAATGCACAGACAGCAAAGTCACGGCAAAATGTATTCAATCAGCCACCCTCTCAGCTGAAAAGAATATGTGAAGGGGCGAGCAGCAGAGAGCAAGGACTGGGGAGAATGTTTAAAATAAAAATAAGCCTTAATCATGAATTGCAACAGCAGCAAACCACTCAGGTGGCAAATGGTTGGCAGGACACATATTTCTCATGCTGTTCTTTTCCTTATTCACTGCAGCAATCTTAAATGCCTGAACACGATGATGGCTCCTGATAGCAACATTTAACCCCTTCTGCCAGAGTGAAGCTGGGTTGGAACAAAAAAAAACATTTGGTGAACTCTGCAAATTTGCGGCCTACAAATAAATAATGCGTATGTGCAATATGCTTCTGGTCAATGATTTGCCTTCCTGTGCAATTTTCTACTACTGATCTTCTAGCAAGGGAAGACATTTTTTTTTAAAGAATGCACATACCGATTTTGCAATCAGGGAAAAATTAAGTTGTGCAGCCTCTCCTTGACTGATAGCTCGAGGGCGGGCTATGACAAATTCGTAGTAGGAGTCCCTCCCCCTAATTTGAATAAACCATATGGTACAGGAAAGGCTTGCCCAAAAAGCTTGGCTGGCAGAACACTTGGCTGGGGAGAGTACAATCTGTCAAGACAGCAGCTTTTAAAGGGCTGCAGATTGCTAAAAGAGAAAAAGTTATAGTGGCGATTAAAGAGTGGATCAATTGTTAATTGCTTTGAATCTGTAGAGTTGAGGAGGGAGGTCATCAACCAAGTTAGTACAGTCAACTTGTTCCCTCTTCCTTGTTGCAAATGAGGAAGACATCTGCTGGTGTCAGAAGCAAGAGAGGAAAACATACTCCTCACTTTCATACACATTTCCGAAGGAGGCCCATCAAGTATGGGACAAATCTAAATCTGGAACTGCTGCACCTTCTCGGAGGTATCATGACAATGATTTTACACAAAGATTGCACTGAGCTAGCTGCGTGGTATTTTTTGTGAGGCAGAAGTGGCTGGTGAGGAACATCAAACAGATTGCTTTGGTTTCCAACCGAGGCACTGCTCTGCTGTCAGATGAGGTCAACAATACAAATGCACAGGATAGCCCTCCGAGAATTGTTTGTTCTCCTTCAAATAATGCAGGCACAGTGGAATGTCATATGATGAAGGCATTAAGGCAGCTTTCTGAATTCCATGGGATTGCTATATACATAGTTTTACATAGTATTTATCGCACAGAAATAGGCCATTCGGCTGAACAGGTACATGCCAGTATTTATGCTCCACACAACTATCTTCCCACCCTTCTTCATCGAACCACATCCACATATTCTTCTATTCCTTTCTTCTACGTGTTTAATTAACTTTCTCTTAAATGCATCTCTGCTATTTGCCTCAACTATTCCTTATAGTAGTAAGTTTCCCATTCTAACCATTCTCTGGGTAAAAAGGTTTTACCTGAGTTCCCTATTGAATTTTAGTGACTATCATATTTATAGCATCTAAGTCTGGTCATAATGGAAACATCTTCTCTACATTTACCCTATTGAACACTTTCATATTCTTAAAGACCCCAATCAGGTCACCGCTCAGTCTGTACTTTTCCAGAGAAAATTTTGTCAGCTTGGTCAATCTGTCCTGATAGATATAGAAACATAGAAACATAGAAAAATAGGTGCAGGAGTAGGCCATTCGGCCCTTCAAGCCTGCACCGTCATTCAATGAGTTCATGGCTGAATATGCAACTTCAGTACCCCATTCCTGCTTTCTCGCCATACCCCTTGATCCCCCTAGTAGTAAGGACTACATCTAACTCCTTTTTGAATATATTTAGTGAATTGGCCTCAACAACTTTCTGTGGTAGAGAATTCCACAGGTTCACCACTCTCTGGGTGAAGAAGTTTCTCCTCATCTCAGTCCTAAATGGCTTAGCCCTTATGCTTAGACTATGACCCCTAGTTCTGGACTTCCCCAACATTGGGAACATTCTTCCTACATTTAGCCTGTCTAAACCCGTCAGAATTTTAAACGTTTCTATGAGATCTCCTCTCATTCTTCTGAACTCCAGTGAATACAAGCCCAGTTGATCCAGTCTTTCTCGATATGTCAGTCCCACCATCCCGGGAATCAGTCTGGTGAACCTTCGCTGAACTCCCTCAATAGCAAGAATGTCCTTCCTCAAGTTAGGAGACCAAAACTGTACACAATACTCCAGGTGTGGCCTCACCAAGGCCCTGTACAATTGTAGCAACACCTCCCTGCCCCTGTACTCAAAACCCCTCGCTATGGAGGCCAACATGCCATTTGCCTTCTTAACCGCCTGCTGTACCTGCATGCCAACCTTCAATGACTGATGTACTATGACACCCAGGTCTCGTTGCAACTCCCCTTTTCCTAATCTGTCACCATTCAGATAATAGTCAGTCTTTCTGTTTTTACCACCAAAGTGGATAACCTCACATTTATCCACATTATACTTCATCTGCCATGCATTTGCCCACTCACCTAACCTATTCAAGTCACTCTGCAGCCTCATAGCATCCTCCTCGCAGCTCACACTGCCACCCAACTTAGTGTCATCCGCAAATTTGGAGATACTACATTTAATCCCCTCGTCTAAATCATTAATGTACAATGTAAACAGCTGGGGCCCCAGCACAGAACCTTGCGGTACCCCACTAGTCACTGACTGCCATTCTGAAAAGTACCCATTTACTCCTACTCTTTGCTTCCTGTCTGACAACCAGTTCTCAATCCACGTCAGCACACTACCCCCAATCCCATGTGCTTTAACTTTGCACATTAATCTCTTGTGTGGGACCTTGTCGAAAGCCTTCTGAAAGTCAAAATACACCACATCAACTGGTTCTCTCTTGTCCACTCTACTGGAAACATCCTCAAAAAATTCTAGAAGATTTGTCAAGCATGATTTCCCTTTCACAAATCCATGCTGACTTGGACCTATCATATCACCTCTTTCCAAATGCGCTGTTATGACATCCTTAATAATTGATTCCATCATTTTACCCACTACTGATGTCAGGCTGACCGGTCTATAATTCCCTGTTTTCTCTCTCCCTTCTTTTTTAAAAAGTGGAGTTACATTGGCTACCCTCCACTCGATAGGAACTGATCCAGAGTCAATGGAATGTTGGAGAATGACTGTCAATGCATCCGCAATTTCCAAGGCCACATCCTTACTCTGGGATGCAGTCCATCAGGCCCTGGGGATTTATTGTCCTTCAATCCTATCAATTTCCCCAACACAATTTCCAGACTAATAAGGATTTCCCTCAGTTCCTCCTTCTTACTAGACCCTCTGACCCCTTTTATATCCGGAAGGTTGTTTGTGTCCTCCTTAGTGAATACCGAACCAAAGTATTTGTTCCATTGGTCTGCCATTTCTTTGTTCCCCGTTATGACTTCCCCTGATTCTGACTGCAGGGGACCTACGTTTGTCTTTACTAACCTTTTTCTCTTTACATAGAAACTTTTGCAGTCCGTCTTAATGTTCCCTGCAAGCTTCCTCTCGTACTCTATTTTCCCTGCCCTAATCAAACCCTTTGTCCTCCTCTGCTGAGTTCTACATTTCTCCCAATCCCTGGGTTCACTGCTATTTCTGGCCAATTTGTATGCCATTTCCTTGGCTTTAATACTATCCCTGATTTCCCTTGATAGCCATGGTTGAGCCACCTTCCCTTTTTTATTTTTACGCCAGGCAGGGATATACAATTGTTGTAGTTCATCCATGCGGTCTCTAAATGTCTGCCATTGCCCATCCACAGTCAACGCCTTAAGTATCATTCGCCAATCTATCCTAGCCAATTCACGTCTCATACCTTCAAAGTTACCCTTCTTTAAGTTCTGGACCATGGTCTCCGAATTAACTGTTTCATTCTCCATCCTAATGCAGAATTCCACCATATTATGGTCACTCTTCCCCAAGGGGCCTCGCACAACGAGATTGCTAATTAATCCTCTCTCATTACACAACACCCAGTCTAAGATGGCCTCCCCCCTAGTTGGTTCCTCGACATATTGGTCTCGAAAACCATCCCTTATGCACTCCAGGAAATCCTCCTCCATCGTATTGCTTCCAGTTTGGTTAGCCCAATCTATATGCATATTAAAGTCACCCATGATAACTGCTGCACCTTTATTGCATGCACCCCTAATTTCCTGTTTGATGCCCTCCCCAACATCACTACTACTGTTTGGAGATCTGTACACAACTCCCATTAATGTTTTTTGCGCTTTGGTGTTCTGCAGCTCTACCCATATAGATTCCACATCATCCAAGCTAATGTCCTTCATAACTATTGCATTAATTTCCTCTTTAACCAGCAATGCTACCCCACCTCCTTTTCCTTTTATTCTATCCTTCCTGAATGTTGAATACCCATGGATGTTGAGTTCCCAGCCCTGATCATCCTGGAGCCACGTCTCTGTAATCCCAATATAACCTTTTGATTCTGGTATCATCCTAATAAATCATGGAATCATAAAATTTACAGCACAGAAGGAGGCCATTCGGCCCATCATGTCTGTACTGGCCGACAAAGAGCTATCCAGGTCTTGGTCCATAGCATTGTAGGTTAAGGCTCTTCAAGTGCACATTCAAGTATGTTTTAAATGCTATGAGGGTTTCTGCCTCTACCACCCATTCAGGCAGTGAGTTTCGGACCCCCCCCTCCCTCTGGTTGAAAAAAGTTCTCCTTAAATCCCCTCTAAACCTCCGACCAATGATTGTAAATCTACGCCCTTGGTTGTTGACCCCTCTGCGAAGGGAAACAGGTCCTTCCTATCCACTCTATCCAGGCCCCTCATAATTTTATACACTTCAATAAGGAATCCGCTCAGCCTCCTCTGTTCCAAAGAAAATAACCCCAGCCTATCCAATCTTTCCTCATTGCTAAACTTCTCCAGTCCAGGCAACATCCTCGTAAATCTCCTTTGTACCCTCTCTCGTGCAATCACATCTTTCCTTTAATGTGGTGACCAGAATGGCACACAGTACTCTAACTGCGGCCTAATTAGTATTTTATACAGTTCAAGCATAACCTCCCTGCTCTTATGTTCTATGTCTTGGCTAATAAAGGCAAGTATCCTATATACCTTCTTAACCACCTTATCTACCTGTCCTGCTACCTTCAGGGATTTGTGGATATGCACTCCAAGGTCTCTCTGTCCTTTACACTTCTCAGTGTCCTACCATTTATTGTATATTCCCTTGCCTTGTTAGCCTTCCCCAAATGCATTACCTCATACTGATCCGGATTGAATTCCATTTCCCACCGTTCTGCCCACCTGACCAGTCCATTGATATCTTCCTGCAGTCTACCGCTTTCTTCTTTATTATCAACCACACGGCCAATTTTTGTATCATCTGCAAACTTCTTAATCATACCCACTACATTCAAGTCCAAATCATTGATATATACCACAAAAAGCAAGGGACCTAGTACTGAGCCCTGCAGAACACCACTAGAAACAGCCATCGACCATTACCATTTGCTTCTTGCCTCTGAGCCAATTTTGGATCCAACTTGCCACTTTGCCTTGGATACCATGGGCTTTTACTTTCATGGCCAGGGTGCCATGTGGGACCTTACCAAACGCCTTGCTAAAATCCATATAAATTACGTCAAACGCACTATCCTCGTCGACCCTTGTTACCTCCTCAAAAAATTAAATCAAGTTAATCAGACACGACCTTCCCTCAAGAAATCCATGCTGACTGTCCTTGGGAACCACACTGCCATTGCAGAAGGCTGCAGCCTCAGTGCACCATCGGGAAAAAGCAGGTTCTGGCACACTTGGTACCAATGTGGGCATCAGGGCTCTTCCTGTTTTGCAGAATGGGCATGTAATTGGCAATGAAATGGGCATGTAATGGGCATGTAATTGGCAATGGGCATGTAATGGGCATGTAATTGGCAATGAAAAAACGAACAAAGCACCGGGTTTATTTGTAAAGGGATAGAATTTAAAGCAGAAAAGTTATATTAAAGTTAGACCATACATGGAGTACTATGAACAGTAGGCGGGAAGAAGATTGTCACAGTAGAATGTTGCCGTCGAGGGGATCATCGGCGGTGCGCACTATGATGACACACTTAGCTTGGATCGGCAACAGCGGAATGGTGGGGGATGGGGGGGGAGAGCCGGAATTTTGATAATGGCATCCATTACACGAAAAGTCGGCGGCCATTGCACTCCCCAGCGTGACCGCTGATTTCTGATGTTAAGCAGCCTTAAAATTCTATCCCTTTACAAATCAACCTGGTGCTTTGTTTGTTTTTTTATGGCCTGATAAACTTGTGTCTCTACTTTTAGTGATTTGTGTATCAATATCCCTGGATCCCTCTGTTCCTCTACCCCATTTAGAAACTTATATTCCAAGAAGTATGTGGCCTCCTTATTCTTCCTATCAAAATGTACCACATTACGCTTGACTATAATGAAATTCATTGCCAATTACATGCCCATTCTTCAAAACAAGAAGAGCCCTGATGCCCACATTGGTACCAAGTGTGGCACACTGCACTCAAGGAAACCCTACTGATGAAAGCAATGTACCTTTCCATCTGATGTCTCCTTTCTACAGGAAACATTGTGATGGTGTTGCTCCTAGCCAGTCTAATGGTTATTGCTGGATACATGTGTGCACTGATGTTCCAGATGTTTGCTGGACTGGTTTAATAGGGCTGAATAGCATAAAAACTTTGGCCAATGGGCCTTCTCTAAGAGAAGTGCTGTCTCAAATCCTGCTGATGCATACATGGCATTGTACAGCAGAAGACACAGTTCTGTGCAGTTTGTCTGATGAAGCTCAGAGAGCAAAGATAAGTCTTCTCTGATATGTCCAGGTACATGTCAAAGAGTCTATAAACACAAGTCCAGGAGTAATCCTAACTCGCACCAAGTTCTGCTCACCCATCTTCCCTGTGCTCGGTGACCTACATTGGCTCCCGGTTAAGCAACGCCTCAATTTTAAAATTCACATCCATATTTTCAAATCATTCCATGGCCTCGTCCCTCCCTATCTCTGTAATCTCCCCAGCACTAGTATTCCCTTAGAAAGACCTCTTAACATTTTAAAACCCTCTATTAAATCTCCTTTTAGCCTTCTCCGCTCCAGAGGAAATCATCCCAGGTATCTAAAGGGAATCTACATCGAATTCTCTCTTTGATTTTCACGTCGTTTCTGGCTGCACATAAAAAAGATGAAACACATTTACTAGTCTGAGGTACATAATCCTCTTACTTTTCATTTTTGATTCACATGAAATATTTACAACAGACTGCAGAAATTGCCTTCCAAATATATTCAGCTGAACGATGATCAATTTTGTGCATTCAGTGTTGTCATTAAGCTGCTTTAGCATATTGCTGCCAATACACTATGGCAAAACACTGTAATGATGTGCCACAATGAGTCTTGTATGATATTCTTAATTCATTACCTTAAACTGTTTCCACTGCCAGTGACAGAACTGTAACCATCAGCATTTCTTCCTGGTATTAGCTCAGAAATGCTCCTGGAAGGTTAAAATCCATAACTGTGTCACAGTCTTTACTGTTCAAGTGGGTGCAATATAAAAAACGTTACTGTTAGACTTTACTGAAATCCTAGTGAAAACAACTTTTCCTCACCCAAATTGGGGTACAGTAGCATAGTAGTTATGTTACTTGACTAGTAATGCAGAGGCCTGGACTATTGATCCAGAGATGCGAATTCTAGCATGGCAGCTGGGGGAATTTAAATTCAGTTAATTAAATAAATCAAGAATTTAAGAGCTAGCATCAGTAATGATGACCATGGAACTATCATTCCATAACAAACATAAAAATATTGTCATAAAAACCCAGCTGGTTCATTACTGTCCTTTAGGGAAGAAAATCTGCCATCCTTACCCGGTCTGGCCTGTGTGTGACTCCAGACCCACAGCAATGTGGTTAACTCTTAAGTGCCCTCTGTAATGGCCTAGCAAGCCATTCAGTTGTACCAAACCACTGTGACAAAGTCAGCACTGTGGAAGCACCTTCACCACAAGGACTGTAGCAGTTCAAGGCGGCAGCTCACCACCACCTTCTCGACCACAATTACAGATGGACAATTGGGTATGGGAAATAAATGCCAACCTTGCCAGCGACGCCCACCCACATCCCATGAACAAATAAATAAATAAAAAATTATCTGGTGTAGTGATCAGTTTTCATGGACTACACATCTTACATGTTTTATTTCCCTCTTGTATATTCGCTTGTCAGACAAGTTCCTTGGTACTACTGGCACTGAGTAATTTATTTAAGGTAGGCATGCTTAGAGCCCTGGTGAATATTTCATTGTGCTGTACCTCAGGAACTTGTTCAGATCACTAATCCCAGAAAATAAGGTAGCAACCAGGGTAGATGATTTAAGTCTCCGGAGTTCTCATTAAAATAGGACCACCAAGCCGAAAGGTGTGCTTATGCGTAAAGTGCATGGTGATTTCTTTTCTCTTGCATTATTTAAGAAAATAAGAAAGAGAGATAGATAGAGAGTTATATTTGGATCATTGAAGGAATTACATGGGGTTGGTACCCTGCTTTTTTGTATTGATGACTGGAGCACAGAAACATAATGGTGAAGGACACAAGGATGTCCTGATACCCTGATTAAAAATACTCGATTCCCTTTTTACCCCTGCTCATTAATTTTCTTCCCTCTTCTGCAGGAGTTGACTCCCTGTTGGAGTTTGAATCTACTGTTGCAGTCATCCTCTGGTCGCGGGTGCCCATTATACATTGGTGTGCCTCACCACCATATATAGACAAGTGATTCGACTACAGATATGCGGACAGGGAAAATCACAGTTAAACCTGATCCTGTCCTATAAATAAAGTGATTCATAACTTTTTTGAAAATAATATGAACTCTCGCTTGACCACCTGCTTGTCGCTCACATACAATTATCAGGAAACAAAACTCCTCCGCTATTACTGGGAATAAGTTGTAGAATAAACCGGCCATTAGACAACAAATTCTCCCAGTTACCTCAACTGCAGGTCATAAAAAGAAGACACAGTAAGTATCCCTATCACTGCACAAACGATTTAGTGGTAGCTGACAAAGTTATCTAATAGCATTTAATAATGATCAATGATTAAATAGTCAAGTGCCTGGCAGCCTATGCTCGGGACAATTCTGTATTGATCCTATTATCACCATCTAGCAGCCAGACAACAGCTCTAACTCTTGGTATGCAACTAAATCTATTACTTTTGCTCGAGCACAATGCTGACTAAGTAAATATGATCTATTCTCCAAGAAAGAAACATTTTTAATCAAAATTTCCCTGTCCCATTGAAAGATGACCCTTTGTAATTCTTCTGCTTACCCAAGTGTTATTGCAGCAATATTGCAGCCATGTTCTTAATTTACTCAAAGGGCAGACAAATACATGAGGGAACAAGGACACTTATCACATGATAATTCACCGTACAGGCAGTATAAAGCTGTGCCAAGCTCCAGCTGCCTGTATGGAAAACTGTAATTTAAAAAGAAAACCAGACCAGCCAACGATCCTGATATTAAACCTGCTCACAATGAAATGGGAAAAAAAATCTTCTTCTATATGCAAAGGGCCTTTTCATTACAGGTCACTGAAATGACCTTTAAAGAAGGTAGTGTAAATGAGCAGAGAGACCTTGGTTGCCATATACACTAATCCTTAAAGATGGTAGGGCCAGTTGATAAGGTGATTTAAAAAAGCATATGGGTTATTTAGGTTAATAAATAGAGACATAGAATACAAAAGCAAAGAGATCATATTAGAATGTTATAAATCACTGGTTAGACCTCAACTGGAGTATGGTGGACAATTCTGGACACCACATTCTAGGAAAGATGTAAAAGCCTTAGAAAAGGTAGAGAGGAGGTTTAACAGAATGCTACCAGCGATACAAACATACAAACATTGACGGACAAATAAGACTCTCTGGTCCATCCAGCCTGTCGCACACAATTTTGATACCTTGGTTATCATAATATATACAGTCTCCACTCCTGAAAATCATGTGATCTCCCGGGAGAGGGGAAAAAAAGAGATAAAAACCCAGGCCGATTTAGGGGAAGAAAAACCTGGCAAATTCCTCTCCGACTCATCTAGGCAATCGAAACTAGTCCAGCAGATCACTCTGGCCTTGAATTCCCTATTTTTTGTCAGAAGTGTTGTCGGTCCCAACTAAAAACAGGTCCAGCTCTCGCTTGAAGGAATTTAGTGTATCGACATACACCACACCAGATGGCAGCATGTTCCAGAGATCCACTATTATCCGGGAAAAGAACAACCTCCTGATATCTAGCCTAGATCTAGCCTTAAGCAACTCAAAATTGCGATACCTGGTTCTCCTGACCTATTTAATTGGAACAAACTGTCAACTGAAACACAATCTATCCCCTACATCATTTTATAAACCTGAATCAGATCCCCTCTAAATCTACGCTTCTCTAAAGTGTAGAGTCCCAAATCTTTCCGCCTACCTTGACAACCAAGATGATTTTTACTGGGAATTGGTCTAATGGCCCTCCGCTGCATCCTTTCCAAATCCTCAATATCAACCACCATGTGTGGAGAAAAAACTGGACACAATGGGCCCGAACTTGATGGCCTTACCATCCGCTGCCGCCGTGTTTTTTGGGTGGTCTCCCCTCAGTGCCAGTTTCCACTTGGCCTCCCACCGGCAGGAGGGGAGGACCGCTGGGAACCGCCCGCTGTCGGCCGCTAGCGCGCAACACGCGTAAGTGTCCTCCCGCCCGTCAAGCTGGCAGATTCCTCTGGGCGGGAGTTGGCAGCAGCAGGAGGAAGGACCGCTGCGTGGAGGCAGATCTAGTCCCACCTTAAGTATGAGGATCTGCAAAAAAAAGGTGAGTAAACTTCTTTTATTTATTTTTTTTGCAGCGATTCATCTGGATGGGGTCCCCTGAATGTTTTCCAATGTTTTTTTTCCTGTGCAAATTTTTACTTTTATGTGTGTCCGCCCCCACGCCCAACTCAACCCTTGGCGGCACTTTGCCGCCGAGATTGGGAGCTCCTGCCCGCTGCTGTCCAGATTCACAGCATAAGTTGTTTTTTTGCCACCGAGCGGTCTTTCCAGATCTTTTGGAGCAATCACCCTGCCAAAGTACCACCAGGTCTCTCGGCGGTCCTTTGAGTGGCACTTGGGCGGACTTCAGCATTGACCAGGTTCAGACCCAACGGCCCTGAAATCCCAGCCTCGCCAGGTCTGGATGGAATACGTACGGACCGGGCGAGGCCTTACAAAAGCCAATTTTCGGCACGCAATGCGCATGCGCCGAAAACCGGCCTTTCCGATCTGTCAAGATCTCTTGACAGATCTTCCGCATCCCCACAGGCAGGACATCTATGCAAGCGAGATTGAGCAATTTGCCCATCTCTTGCCCAGCGAATGTCCTTCAAACTCTTATGCCTGGTAAAAGCAGGCGCATAGCCGACTTTTACCAGCGTAAGTTTTAAAACATATAAAAATAAAATTTTAAAACACATTCATATGTTAAAAACCTTGTCCACTAAGGTAAGTTTATTTTAAACTCGATTAAAATACTTTAAAAACATTTTAAATCCCCAAAATATATATTTAAAAAAAACATTTGATTAACTTTAATTTCAATTCGTTTTGGAATTGTTACGTGTTTTTTTTTGTTTGTTGTGTTGTGTTTGGGTGGATTTTTTTCTCATTGATAACAATGAGAACTCAGCATTACGGAGTTCGCATTGCTATCAATGAGAATACTGTACCGTGATTGGTTGTCCAGGCCCACGTGACTCCAGCTTCTCCGTGCGTACCTGGAAGACGTGGACCCGCTCCGATGTGCGGGAAGAGAAGGCCTCTGACTGCAATCTAAGGCGCCTTCGGGACCACCAGGTATTTTTGTAAACAATTCTTGAGTCGGAGATGTTTGTCCGAAGGAAGACTCAGACCGGAATTTTAGGCCCATTATTTCATGCGAGGCCTGGCCAAAGTCTTGTACAAGGACAAATTGCTATGCCTATTGAGGGACTGTAGTTATGAGGAGAGGTTGGAAAAGTTAGGATGTTCTCCTTGGAACAGAAAAGGTTAAGAGGTGACCTAATAGAGGTTTCAAGATGATGAGAGGTTTTGATAGGGTAGAGAGAGAAAACTATCTCCTCTGGCGAGTGGGTCAATATCCAGAGATCATTGGCAAAATCATTGGCAAAAGATTTAAAGGGGAGATGAGACAACATTTTTTCACTCATTCGAGAGTTGTTGAGATCTGGAACGCTCTATCTGAAAAGGTGGTGGAAGCTGATTCCAGAAATAATTTTAAAAGGGAGTTGGCTAGGTTCTTGAGGATGGGGAACTAACAGGTTTACGGACAAAAAGCACAACTGGTCTCTCAAAGCCAACACAGGCACAACGAGCCAAATGGCTTCTTTCTGTGCTGTAAGTTTCTATGATTATATAACCTGAGGAATGTCAAGTTCTGGTCAAAACTCAGTGGTGAGTGTAAGGTCACTGATGAAATTGAAAACAGACATTTGGAAATAAATGTTCATCACACCATTATCAGGACATCACTGAAGAATGTCTGCTTCACCATTAATTTAGCAAAAGGAGAAAACAGGGATCCATAGAGGCAACTAAGATGAGTTTAGTTTCAAAGACTTTTCTGAGGGGGAAACTAACTGGACAGGTCAAATGACAAATGCTTAACATTCACAAGCCTAAGAATTTCTTAGGTCTTTCTTTTTAAGTAAACTCCTTTTGAAATGTGATCATTAAGGCTGCCACTCCTCATCGGTTTGGAATGCAGCCAATTAATTAGTCACCCTAGTGAGAAATGGTGCACAAAAATCATATACCACACCAAACACGTTAAAATGATCGCCAAAATAGAATGAGTTATTTATCCAACGTACTGATAAATGAAAGAAAACAGATGACATGTTTTCCAAACATGATCCAGTGACTCCTTTTAACTCACTGATTTCAATTCAGTCCAAGAAAGGAATGTACTATATATTTTCCACCCACCCAATCAATGCTATAAATTTCTTGGTGAGGAAAGGAAGATGGTCAAACATGGAGATATCTCTTTAGGGACCATCAATGGTACTTCTTGGTGTCCCTCCCTGAGAAACAACCTTTCCCCAGCAGTTTATACTCTCTCCCTCCAATAACATGGTATAGATGGACAAATGCAGCCTTTTACAGGAGGCCCTGTTGTATCCATAAAGAAAGCCTGTAAGTAAGTGGAAAGGAGCCAGAATAGTTTAGTTCCAGGCCCTGAATAGGAAGCGTTGAACACTGAGAGACAGGTATGGCTTTTCCACATTACAACAGTGACGACATTCCAAAAGTACTTCAATGGCTGCAAAGTGCTTTTGAGACGTCCGGTGGTCGTGAAAGGCACTATATAAATGCAATTCTTTCTTTCTTTAGTTCCAGATTTGTTATTAAATTTAATGTTTTATTATAACCAAAATGTTTTTGAAGAATTAATGTTTGCAATAGGCACTAAACACGGTGAAATATTAAATAGGTAACATTTTATATTTAACTAAACAAAGAACATTTGTGTTGTGCTGTGGTATTTAGTGATATATCCTAATTTATTTATCTTTGATAAACAAATAAGCACAGTGTACTGGAAAATGGTGTCCAATCATGCTGAAATACATTACCATAATGTAACACCCCTGTTTAAAAAAGGGGCGAGGGAAAAACCCAGCAACCACAGGCCAGTCAGCCCAAGGTCGGTGATGGGGAAACTTTTAGATGCAATAATATGGGAAAGTATGGGTTAATAAATGAAAGTTAGCATGGATTTGTTCAAGGCAAATTGTGCCATTAGGAAAAATTGAGGGTAAGGAAAGAGGCATAAATTAATACATGGACTGCAGGGGAAAGCATGATAAGGGAGAATACAAAGAGATTATAAGAGAAGTCAAAAAACAATTACTAAGGCAAATAGGAACTATGAAATTAAATTATCAAGGAACATAAAACAAAATAGTAAAATATTTTACAGGCAAATAAATTTAAAAAAGGAAGGTCCACATGAGAATAGGACCACTAAGGGATGGACAGAGTAATACCACAGGCAGTGATAGAGAGCTGGCAGAAATATTAAATGATGACTTTGCTTCAGTATTTACCAGGGAAATAGAACAGGTGGACATACATTGGATGATGAGATTAGTAATGAGATAACTGAATATAAAATAAAAAGGGGAGATATATGAATTAAACTAATCAAACTAAATGAGGATAAAACCCCTGGTCCGAACGGATTACATATGTGCATTTTAAAAGATTCTAGGGAGGAGATAGCAGAGGTACTATTACACATATTTAATAATTCATTAGAGCAAGGTGTAGTGCCAGAGGACTGGCCGATAGCCAACGTAACACCTATATTTAAGAAGGGAGATAGAACTTGTCCAGAGAATTATAGGCCAGTCAGCTAACATCGGTGGTAGGAAAAATAATGGAATCCCAACTAAAGGAGAAAATAGAAGAACACCTAGAAACTAAAAATATAATAATAAATAGTCAGCATGGATTTCAAAAAGGAAAATCTTGCTTAACCAACCTCACTGAGTTATTTGAAGAGGTAACAGAGAGTAGGCAAGGGTAATGCAGTAGATGTAATTTATCTAGATTTTCAAAAAGCTTTCAATAAGGTACAAAGCAAACGCTCTACTCGGAACTCCTTCACGGCAAACACGCCAAAGGTGGGCAGAGAAAATGTTACAAGGACACCCTCAAAGCCTCCCTGATAAAGTGCAACATCCCCACTGACACCTGGGAGTCCTTGGCCAAAGACCCACCTAAATGGAGGAGGTGCATCTGGGAGGGCGCTGAGCACCTCGAGTCTCATCGCCAAGAGCATGCTGAAAACAAGTGCATGCAGCGGAAAGAGTGTGCGGCAAACCAGTCCCACCCACCCCTTCCCTCAACGACTATCTGTTTCCACCTGTGACAGAGTCTGTGGTTCTCGTATTGGACTGTTCAGCCATCTAAGAACTCATGTTAAGAGTGGAAGCAAGTCTTCCTCGATTCCGAGGGACTGCCTATGCTGATGATATAACAGACTAATGAATAAGGTCATAGAAAATGCAGAATGGATAGTTAGCAGGCTTCAAGACAGAAAGCAGAGAGTCAGGGTAAGGAGTGGCTATTCAGGGTGGCAGAGTTGGGAAGTGGTGTTCCACAAGGATCAGTGTTGTGACCACTGTTGTTCACAAATTATATTAATGACTTCAACTTTGGAATCAGAAACAATTTCTAAATTTACAAATGACTCCAAATTGGGGTTTTGAGAAAGTTGAGGGGTAACCGATTAGAGGTCTTTAAAATTATGAAATGTTTTGATAGAGTAGATACGGAGAGAATGTATCCACTTGTGAGGAAGAACATAGCTATCAATATAAGATAGTCACCAAGAAATCAAATAGGGAATTCAGAAGAAACTTCTTTACCCAAAGAGTGGTAAGAATGTGGAACTCGCTACCACAGGGATTGGTTGAAGCGAATAGTATAGATGCATTTAAGGGGCAGTTAGATAAGCATATGAGGAAGAAGGGAATCGAGGGTAATGTTGATAGAGTTAGACGAGGAATGACTAGAGGAGGCTCAAGTACAGCATAAACAGGCTGGGATTGGGACAAATGGACTGTTTCAATGCTGTATTTCCTACGTAATCCTATGTAAGTATAATTTCAAAGTTTGCAGATGACGTGAAACTCAGATATGTAGTAAACAATGAGGGGGATAGTATCAGATTTCAGGAGGACATTGACAGACTGGTGAAATGGGCAGACGCATGGCAGATGAAATTTAACAGAGAAATGAGAAGTGATTAATTTTAGTGGAAGAGTGAGGAGAGACAATGTGAACTGAACAAAACAATTTTAAAGGGGTGCAGGAACAGGGAGACCTGGGGGTGTATGTACACAAATCTTTGAAGGTGGCAGGGCAAGTTGAGAAGGTTGTTTAAAAACATATGGCAGGGATTCGCAACCAGGAGTCTACACCCCCCCTAGGGATCCACAAGGAGGTTTTAAGGGGTCTGCCATATTCTAAACATCCCGCTTCTTACACACTCCGATTGGTTCGAGAACCCACTCGGTCCTCCAGCCCCTCTTCCTATTGTTCTGGAGCTCATGTCAATTACTTGGGCAGTGTGAGCTTAGCATGCGTAGTTGGTACTGGCTGGTGGAGATACAACAGGTCGAGGTCTGGAGAGTCTGGAATAAACCCCAGGAGGACCAGTTCCCAGGTTCGCCCTGGCCAGACACGTAATGTAAGCAGCAAGCTTGAGGAGCAACAGCTAGTGCTGGGAGCTCTCAGCGAGCATCTGTAAATGAAGGAGAAATGGTAACTGGTCAGGGAGTGTCTGTAAATGAAGGAGAAATGGTAACTGGTCAGGGAGTGTCTGTAAATGAAGGAGAAATGATGACTGGCCAGAGAGTGTCTGTAAATGAAAGAAATGGTGACTGGTAAGCCTCTCCTAGCCTTGGTATCCCCAACCCAAAACCTAACATCCTAACTACACATCTCTAACCCTGACCTGTAACCATAACAAACGAACCCGAAACACTAATATAATCCCTAACTCCGACCCCTAACTGTAACACCCTGACCATAGTCCCAACGTTTATCACTAATCCTTAAAGTTTATATGTTTAATTGTATAAATTTTCAAATCCCTCCATGGCCTCTACCTCCCTATCAATGTAATTTCCTCCAGCCCTACATCCCTTAAATTAGAAAGCAGCAATGAAAAGAGATACATTAGTGAGAGTGGGCATCACATTCAGTTGTGAATATTTTCCCTTTCTCCCCATCCTATTAATCACCTGGCACCACAGGCCTTTCTCACTCAAGGCATTAGGTGGGCGACATGCGCCAGCACTCTGTCAATGTCACTCCAAAAGGAGCAGCAGGAGATGGCAATTCACCCTCGATCCCTGCAGGAAACCACCTGGCCTCTGCTAAGCTTGGTGAAGAGCAACGACTTCTGACCTTCATGCGTTTATCAAGTTGCCGACAGGCTATCAAACAAAAAGGTAGCTGACAGACTAATGTACCAAGGCTGCATAATGTATAATCGCAGCACAGCAAGTAACAATTTGTATAATAGAAGGGGTTACATTATCGGAAACAAACTGCTCTCTCCGGCAAAGATGCAATACATTTTTACACATGAATTCTTAATGGACTGCAAAAGAATCTAACAAACATGAAGCTTTCATTTATAATTTTAAAAATATTTATTGTTGATACCAACTTCAATCCTTCAAAAGTTGATTTGCCATGCAAAAACTATATAATCTATGAAACATAAACAGCACAGAACACTCTCCCATTCCAATTTCAAATGTTATATATGGCAGGGAAAAAAAAGACAGCATGTGGATCTTTTTACTGGGTAAATCTATTTCCCCACACTCTCTGACCATGCACATCTGCAGACAAAAACTCTTCAGATTTGAAAAAAAATTCTTCACGTTTTCTCCAATAAGTACAATTTAACGTGAATAAAAATTTCATTGGCGATCCCCCTCCTGAATATATTGACTTTAAAAAATGATGTTACCACCAGCATTCACAACAACAGTCTAACATAAGCACTGCAGTGTCAACTCCATATTTATTAACCTGATATGTCAGTGAAGTGACAGCAGCTGTGTTCGCTACCTTTGCTTATTATGGGCCCAAATTTGGCTCAACCGTTTTTTCGGCGCACTCACCGGTGATGCACCAACTTCCTGGGGTGAAAATGGCGGCAAAAAGATCTCCCCGGATTCTGGCCGCTCTGTGGCCTCTCCCATGGCTTGGCGCAACGTGGTCTGTCCATTAGGCGGCGGAGCTAGGGCCCTGCGCGAAAAACAGTGCCGGAAGCTCAACGCATGCGCACTGGAGGTTTCACGCATGCGCAGTAGCTTCTGCCCCCAACCTGAGGTCCCTTGGAGAAGTCCAGTCCTCAGAGAAGTCCCTCGGAGAAGTGCAGTCCCTCGGAGAAGTGAAATCCCTCGGAGAAGTGAAGTGAAGTCCCTCGGAGAAATGAAGTGAAGTCCCTCGGAGAAGTGCAGTGCAGTCCCTCGGTGAAGTGCAGTGCAGTCCCTCGGAGGAATGAAGTCCAGTCCCTCGGAGAAGTCATCGGAGAGTCCTCGGGAGAGTTGGAGTCGGAGAGAGAGTCGGAGCCAGAGTGAGAATGGGAGTCGGGGAGAGAATCGGAGAGGAGTCGGAGTCGACCCACTGACTTCCCAGACCGAGTTAGGAAGGTAGGACTTAAGTTTTATTTTTTATTTATTATTGATGGTTTTTATGCTTCTTGAATGTTGTTGTGAAGGAGATTAGTGCTTTGCAAGGTCCTCTCCGCTTCCCTTCCCCGCCCCCCCGCCCCCATCTCTGGCTACCTGCGCTGATTTCTTAACTATCCGTAAGGGATTTCTGTGCGGCCACAAGTGGCCACATATGCTGGCCTAAGTTAGTTTGGAGCAACTATTAGCTGTCTAAACTGGCTTAAATGGCCCAAATGGGCATGGGTGGCTGGTAACACCCACTTTTGAAAAAATAACTAAACTAAAAAAAATCCGAACTAATTCACTTACATTGGAGCAAATTAACTGTGCAGAATGGGGTTTTTAAGATACTCTAGAAAAATCAAGTTGCTCCAAAAAAAACGGAGCAACGCCTGGGCAAATTTGGGCCCTATAAGTCTGCTAAAATTAGCACCATTTCCACATAACCCAGTGAGGTACTACTTGCTCAGATATCTTCATTCAAGTGCCTTCTGTGTAACTGTACTGCTCTGCTCTTCCACCCAGTCAGTCTCACTCTACCAGAGATGAAATTCATTATGGGTCAATGAGGCTAGCCTTCCTGTTTCTGAATGTTTTGTGAACTCATCGGCACTCATACTGCACCCTAATTAGAGTACAAGGTTTGTGCTTCAAAATTCAATGCTGAAAATTTTGCTCACTTACAACCAAAGGAGAAATGTGACCGCAGAGAGGAGCTGCCATGGCACCCAATAAGAAGGCTTTCCCTTTGCTTAAACATATGGGCCCGAAATTTGCGGTCAGCAGCAAAGTAAAGGCGTTCATCGCTGGCCCCAAAGAAAGCTGCCCACAGAGATACGTTTGCCTTTTTCGACGTTCAATTGATTATAGCGCCGTTATGGGGATTCCCAGTGAAGGGCTGTAAAATTCCCACAGAGTGCAAACAAGGAAGTGAGAAGCAGCTTGTTAACGGAATTTTAAAAAAGAGAGCGAAATAAAGATTGTGACTTTCACATGGGAATAAGGTAGAAGCTTATGAACAAACTTTTTTTAATGTAAAGTTTAAATTTAAAATTTCTTTTTATCATAATGGAGAAATTTGACACTCCACAAATATAAACATTAGTTTTTCAGAGAAGAACGTTTGTTTAGCAGGGAATACATTGTTAAAACCCCAGTCACACCTATTCCAACAAAGCTTAACATTTAATGGGGTACTTAACAGCAATATTACCGTGGAAAAGCCCAAGGGCCCGAGTTTGATCGAATCACCGTCGGCTGCCGCTGAGTTTACTCGGCGGTCTTGATGCTTTTTGGGCACTCTCCCCTCCGAGCAAGTTTCGTCAGATTCTCAAGCCGACGGGTAGAGAAGACCGCTGGGTACCGTCCGCTGGCATGCGCCAGCGTGCAACGCCCACAAGAGTTCTCCTGCCTGCTGAGTTCCCAGATTGGTCCAGCCCGTGCTCCGTTCTAGCAATGGAAAAGACCTCCGCGTGGAGGCAGGTCTTGCCTGAGCGGTAAGTGTGACGACCTGCAAAAAAAAAAGTTAGCGCACTTCTTTTCTTTATTTCTTTTGCAAGGATTTAGGTGGATGGGGTCTCCTCAAGGATTTCTGGTGTTTTTTGTTTTAAATATATTTGATTTTATCCATTGCGCCCTCCCTAGGCCTGACTCTATCCTCGGCGGTACTTTGCCAAAGAGTGTATTTGCAACCCAGAATGGGATCTGCCACCCACTGTCACCTAGAATCAGCATGCAAGGCCCATTTTTGCCGCCGGGCGGTCTTTCCCACATTTTTTCACGAAACTTCCGCCCAAAGTACCGTCAAGATCTGAGCGGTCCTTTCGATGGTGCTTGGGCGGAACTTAGCTTTCACCAAACTCGGGCCCCAAGTTTTTGTCGGTTTCACTGATTACCGGCTACTGGGATGGGGGGGGGGGGGGCAGGGTGTCCACAGTACAGCCTATGTTGGAGCAGTGAACGACTGACCACAACTTCAGCATTTCTGCATTCAATCCTGAAGTTGCAGTCAGTTTCAGAGCAAACATTGAAAGTTCACCATCATTACCACTGCAAAATCTGGGCCGCTAAGGCTTATAGTTTTCTTATACTGATCAGCCGTCAATAAGAAACAGATGTATTCATTTGTCAGGCTCACAGGCAGCTTCATAACAATCCATTAAAGTTGTGCATGGTTTCAATGCCATGCAACATGTAATACATTTCCTGTGAAAGTGCTTGGGCTATTTTTAATGAGCATTCTCCTTTTTCACATTGCTCCTACAGGATGGAAGCTGCAGTTCCTCTGATTTCTGCCCTTGCGGAGATCTTGTACCCTTTGGATTTATGCAGATTCCAGTTCACCCTGTATTCTTACTTTACTCCTAGCTATTCCAGAAGATGGAAATACAAATCCACCACGCGAGTTAAGTTCAAGCTATAAAACCAAAGTTCAAAGTTCATTTGCAGTAATTTGAAAAGGTAGATGCCCACACAGAACGGTACAATTCTACATAATGACTAATTCCTGATCGTGCTCCGACAGTCGGATTGCCAATTCTGATTGGATGTATTCCTGGAGGTTTCATCGCATGACCTCTTGGCTCCAACTGCCCCTTCCCCCACACTCGCACCATTGGTCACCCAACATGTCCATCCTCACCAACTGGAAAGCAAAAAGACTCTTCATTACCCAACTGGATGATTCTTGACTGGTCAGCTAAACAACCATTTTTCCCATCTCCAATATTTTTTTAATAGCGAATGAACAGAAATGCTCAAAGAAAATCAAGTGAGACCTTTTTTTAATGCCGCTATGAGTTTTCTCCAAAGCTGCTCGCCGCAGCATCCTGGAGATTGATCTTTAATTCTTGGAGACTCCAGGTCAAATCCTAGAGGGTTGACAACCCTATCCGACAGTAATAAACAATACATTGCCTTTTGTGCTGTAGTGATGTTCCAAGATTGTCAAATGATCGGTTCTTTCTCGGTCATTTCATCGAACAGTCCCAAACCTGATATTTATACACCCTATTTCTCTTCACTTTAATCAGAATGGACAGTGGACACAAAAACACAAGTCTGTCTCTCAGACAATATCTATCTTTCTGACACTATTGCACAGACAGTCGAATATGATTTGCACAATACAGATGTTGTTCACACTTTGGAAACCTGGTCCCCTGGCTCCAACACTACATTGAACATGGTAAGATAAAGAACAAAGAACAGCGACAGCAGTCCACACAGCTAATATCTGACAGCCTACTTGAAGTTTCCAGGCACAAGACAGACCAAGCCTCTTTATGAATACAGACACACACAATTTTACCCACAACTAAATTTATACAGTGACACGACCAGATCTTTGGGAGTGCTTTTGCAAAGATCTGCAAGGAAGCTACCATACAACTGCAGTGTGTATTTAGTGGTGGCCCAGGGAGCAGCGTGGAGGCCCCGACCTGCGAGACACCATCAGCGGCAGGTTAGGGCCATAAAAGGAACGGCGAGCGGCAGCCCAGGGAGCAGCGTAGAGACATGCCATTCCAGGGAGCAGCATGAGCTGCGACAGCAGCAAAGAGTGACGTCATCAAGATCCAGTTTGGTGATTGGAGCGTGGGCAGATACAGCAGGAGCGGTGAGGTCGGGGCGAAGGAGTGGTGAAAGACTGTGGAAGGATGTGATCGGGGCCCAGGAGATGCGTGAGTTCGGGGCCAGGGGCCCGGGGCAGCACAGGCCAGCCTACACTGCGATATGTGTGCGCACTGGGTTCGTGCAGCAGAGCTGGTCTCCAGTTGTCTTGGGTAATCTTTGCCACTGGACCAAGACCTGGCTCTGTCAAGCTCGCGTGTTGACTGGTGTGCAAAAAAAATCCACGCACAGGCATCTTCCACCCTTCAGGATGTAGTTCAGGACCTGGAATTTTAGGTCCTTCAATGGAACACCTGTGAACGTATCCTTTTTTGGCATGGAGGCAAGTCATCCTCGTTTTGAGGGATTGCCTATGATGATGTACTTAAATAGTGTTCACCCCATTTCAATCTTTTGGAGGTGTCATATGTCTTTTTAAAGATAAAGCAATGTCCCATAAATTAATCACATCACAGATGAATCAGCCAGTTTGTAACATTACATCCACTGAAGGGAGAGGACATTGGACAGTCCATCGGTGATGCTGCAAAATTGAGTGCCTACATTACGACAGTATTAAAATACAATTAGTAGCAGCTATAATGACACAGGATATGTGTTTATAGATGTTACCTTAGATCAACAAGTGCAAATGTCACATATTGATTTGAGCATGTAATGTAGAGATGTAGCCTCAGCAATCGGTCTCTAACAATATGTCAATTAGGCAACCTGTTAGATACAGACCTGGCCAGGAGTCATCAAGATTGAATCTGTAAGGAGAAAACAATGCTGCTCAGCTGTATAAAAGTACTGAACCACAATTATTTTATTCCTTTTCATATACCTGTCAACTATTCATGCTTGACATGCCGACAATAAGCATTTTAGGATCACTAACTGCGAGTCCACATTAGCAGACAGAAAATCACTGCCATCTGGAGCTCTCTTCTCAGCACTGCTCTCGTGCTCCTATGTCCTATTATTAATGCTATTAGGATGTGGAAAGCCATTGCATGCTATATCAGGAGCTCCCATGAGATGAAGAAATCCGGCCAACGCGTTTCAAATTTGGAGCAGCAGCAACTACTGGTAGAAGAAGCCCAGGAGAAGTTATGTGGAGGAAGCCCAAGATTGGCATATAGTTGGGTGGAGGAATGTGTGAGCACAGCATAGGAGGAGTGGGTGGGGAGGAGTGGGGGCTGGGGGGGCAGTGGTTGCGGGGTGGTGGGAAAGACAGCTAAACCCAAGAGTTGTGCTGGAGGACACATAAGAAAGCCAGATAGCTGGGGGCTGGATGGTGGAAAGCGCGAGAGGGGGAGAAACTCAAGGATAGCACTTGTGAAGGGTCCGAAAGCAGTATAGAGAGGCAGAGAGAAGAGAAGAGAAAAGGATGGTGAGCTCAAGTACAGCGCTGGGAAAATGAGAGATGAAGACTGTGCCAGCATTAACTGGATAGTGAGTAGGAGAGTGATAACATGAGTTGAGGGGAGACAGGGAGAACAATGTTAGCTTCAACTGGTGGGATTGGAGAGCAGGCGTCTCTATGAAGTGGCTGTGGGCTGTTGGAAGGAAAGAGTATCTGTGTGAGAGGTTTTAAATGATCAGTGTATCATTGAACTATGGGGAAGCTGGAAGTTGTGAACTGGAGGGAGAATATTTATGTAGTTTTGGGGAAAATGTGGTTTAGTGGGTCTGTTAAAAACCCAAGTGTTGTTTTTTTTTTTAAGATGAAAAATCTTATCATTTCTCAGTTAAGACGTAGTTAGAAATTAAACCTGAATTTACACCTTTGAATTTAAAATTTCCCCTGGGAGCAAGTCCTGGAACCTATAGATGTGCACCAATAGTCGTCACGGTGTACAACATTTGGAAGGTACAATGCAAAATCTACTCCCTGAAGCCCAATGTGCATTCAGAAAGTATTGATGATACACATCCAGTGCTGGAAATAAAAATAATTTTGGTGCTCTGCAATATACATGGCGATCTGTAAAAGGTTTGTCTTGATCTTGAGTCATTGGGGTAGATTTTCAACTTGCCATCCCGGTACAACACTGGCTGGCATTCAGATCGACTGTCTGTTAGAAGAATGATGATATTCTTCACTGTTGAGTTCAATAGAAATTAAAAATTGGGTACTTTCTATAATGTGGGCCGACCGCCAACTGCAGTTTTACACCTGGGAAGCAAATTGAAAATTTACCACATACAATATTCGAACAAAGAAGAAAGACATTTGGCCTATTGTACCTTTCTATTTTTTTCTTATTTTTCAAATATTTATCCATTTTACTTTTAAAAGCCATGATGAATATTTCTGATGGAGCATTCCATGCTTAACAGCCCTCTGTGTAAAAAGAATTCTCCTAAAACTCTGTGATCAAACTTGCTTGCATCTGTCAGATGTAATAAAGAAGAATAAAGGAAAAAAAATTCCATTTTTTCTGTAGAATACAAAATGCTGACAAGTGCACCGGATTAAGTGTCAAGAATTTACATTTTATTGGTGGTTATGAGTAGGAATACACATTAAAAACTAAATCTTGAGTCTTCAGCTCATGTCTTTTTTTAGGTTTTTATATACTTATGTTTTATTACTCCCCTTCGAATATGAGTAAAAGAATGTTAGTTATACCTACAGCTTAAGTTACAGGTTTAAGTCTATGGCTTAAGTCTACCGCCTCTTTGTCAGAAGATCATGAGTTGAAGTCCCACTCTAGAGACTTGAACACACCTAGAATACTGCGTGCAGTTTTGGTTTCCATATTTACGAAAGGATGTACTTGCTTTGGAGGCAGTTCAGAGAAGGTTCACTAGGTTGATTCCGGGGATGAGGGGGTTGACTTATGAGGAAAGGATGAGTAGGTTGGGCCTCTACTCATTGGAATTCAGAAGAATGAGAGGTGATCTTATCGAAACTTATAAGATTATGAGGGGGCTTGACAAGGTGGATGCAGAGAGGATGTTTCCACTGATGGGGGAGGCTAGAATTAGAGGGCATGATCTTAGAATAAGGGGCCATCCATTTAAAACAGAGATGAGGAGAAATTTCTTCTCTCAGAGGGTTGAAATCTGTGGAATTCGCTGCCTCGGACAACTGTGGAAGCTGCGAAATTGAATAAATTTAAGCCAGAAATAGACAGTTTCTTAAACGATAAGGGGATAAGAGGTATGGGGAGCTGGCGGGGAAGTGGAGCTGAGTCCATGATCAGATCAGCCATGATCTTAATGAATGGCAGAGCAGGCTCGAGGGGCCGTATGGCCTACTCTTGTTCCTATTTCTTATGTTCTTGTATAAGCTAGGCTGAGACTTCAGTGCAGTATTGAGGATGCGCTGCACTGTCAGATGCTGTCTTTTGGATGAGGCATTAAATGAGGCATCATCTGCTCTCTCAGGTGTACGAAAAAGATACCATGGCGTTATTACGAAGTAGAACAGGGGAGTTATCCCCGGTGTCCTGGCCAATATTTATCCCTCAATCAACATCGCTAAAAACAGATTATCTGGTCATTATCTCCTTGCTATTTGTTGGTCATTATCACATTGCTGTTTCTGTAGAACAGGGGAGTTATCCCCGGTGTCCTGGCCAATATTTATCCCTCAATCAACATCGCTAAAAACAGATTATCTGGTCATTATCTCCTTGCTGTTTGTTGGTCATTATCACATTGCTGTTTCTGGGAGCTTGCTGTGAGCAAATTGACTGCCACATTTCCTACATTTCAACAGTGACTTCACTTCAAAAATACTATATTGGCTGTAAAGCGCAGAGAGATTTCCTGATGTTGTGAAAGGCACTATATAAATCCAAGTTCTTTACTTCTTTAAGCCCTACTGCATTTTCAGCATCATTCTTTTCATGTAGCAACGGCTTATTATTCAAGGCAGTTTTGGACTTGTCAGCTTTCTGCAGGTTGTGTCAGCTATTTGCAAACTGTTACCAGCTTTTGCTAATTTCCAAAATTGTACATTTTAGTTTAATCTTGGATTACAACAAATCATAAAGCAAGTTCAAAATAGGATATTACAGAAGCCTACAAGTGACTAGAGGCAATATGTTGGAATAAAACTGTAGAGAATCAGAGTCAACTTATGAAGAATTGTGCTGAATTTATGTTCAAAAAATAAAATTCATACATCTCAATACAAAAAGTATCTTTGAGACATACAAAACAAACATAAAATTGGCACAAGATCAGTAAAAACAGGCTTCTATTATTTTCTTTCTGGTTGGATTTGCTCCGCATCATGTATTATCCCAGTGAGTTTAGGTTGGAGACTGGTTTCCATATGTTCATCTGTAAATGTTTGCTATGAAGCTGACAAGAACAGTCCTTGGCAACAGGCCTCCTCTTTGTGATGATGCACTTGGGGGGCAAAATTTTATAGCCCGTTAGCGCCTCCGGGGGGCACTAATGGAATGCAATGGCATTTTCGCCAGGGGCAGGGGGACGCTATCACCTCCCGGGAAATTGCCCTGGAGGTTTGGGAGGCGTTGTCCCGGCAGCGGCACGCCCTGCTGTTAGCCCCCCGGGCCGGTGCGCAACCGATGATGAAGTCATCACAGTGCGCGGCGACCCCTCACACCCCTCGAGGCTGGCGCAAGAGGATGTCAATGTCAGCTTCATGGGTCGCAAAGCTGGCGGACATCTGCCACTGGGACACCCCTTAAAGGGGAGGCCTTTAGCGCCCCGGGTCACTATCTTTTTTTCAGGCTAACGTTTGGGTTGGGCCAACAATGTCGGCCCTCACGCCGACTGTGCCACCATTGTGCAGCCCGGCACTCTGTTTTGTGTGCCAGGGGGTTGTTGGCCCGGTCACTCGCTGTCCCTGGTGACCACCAAAGGGCCTGCAGAGAAAGCAGTTGTAGAGCGTCAATGTTACACGAAGCATCTGTGTAGCGCTGGCCTGCTCCACTCTGCTGCCCCGGGAGCGCCCCCCAAAAGGTAGTGGAGCACCGGATGACAGCGCTACGCTTCCGTTGAGTGGCGTATGGCCCAATTCCATGTTGGGGGTGGGACTGCCGAGGCAGGCGCAGGAAGTCCCGGCCTCAGAAGATTACGACCCCCAATCGGGGCGAAGGGCAATTTCTAGCACTTGGTCTTTTCTCGGTGTCACTCGACAAATGGCGTCGTTGAGACTCGGAGCTAACCATGCTACCTATACCAGCCTCGAAAGAAACACTGTTCCTGTTCCATCAGAGGAAATGTGTCACACATAGGTGTCTGGAAACAAAAACTCACCTCTGCGAAACCAGTTAACCAATAAAATGATTAAGCCAGATGCCAAAGAACCTATTATCAATGCTCAGTTATTGGTGTTTTACAAGCAAACATGTTGTGAATGGTCACTGATGATCTTTGATTTTGTATAAAATCTCAGAATTATCTATTTTGAGTCCAAGTACAGTGTATTGCATTATTTTTCAAGCTGTACAATATTCACCAGAATTCACTGCAGAAATGATTGTCAGGAGACTTGAATTTCAGCATCTAATCTCTCTTTGGTCCTGAGTTCATGGCGCACCCAGTTATTCATGTGTAAAAGAAAACAAGCAATTTGTGGTGAGGAAGAGATACGGTGTGAGTTGCGAGGCGCCACAAATTGCTGGACGATTTGCGCTGCTCCACCTTTAGCCTCGCGAAAATGGGAGCTTGCTGTTCACCTCCACGAGTGATAAGAAATTGCTGGATTAGCGTCATAATTAAGAATGAGTCTCGCTGAAGATATTTAGGGCTGCTTATTCGTGTCATAAGGACCCTGTTAATGACATGATTTATGTCTGTGACAGGAAACTCAACATTGGAGAGCCAGAAATGGAACAGTGAAACTGTGGAGTCTCACACCCGCAGGTAATAAATTGTTCCTAGAGGTTTTAATCTTTTTCTTACTTTTCCTTTCCATCTCTCTTTTCGCTCTCTCTTAATCCAATCTTTCTTTCCCTCTCTACTTCTCTTTCTGTATCTAATTTGACTCTAATCCACCCTGACTTCTTCTCCAGTGTGAGCTCTGTTTCTTCCTCTATACTTAAATTTCAGTGGTTAAGGAGATAGATCATTGAATCCACTATTCACGAGGTCCCACTTGCACTTCCCGCAATTTGCTGTGCAAAATAATATAATATGAAGGCTGAGGGAAAAAAATCAATTCATGGTGCTCACCACAAGATGCCCCGGCTTCAGCAATTCCTGGCCACTATTTCAGTGCGGCAGTAATGAGAAGGAGAGTAATAGGGATTGCTATACATTACCAATGACTTCACAGTAAAACATTTCTAGAGATTTTCATATTGGGCACATGTTAAAGACCGAAATTAATAATATATAAGCCGAGCAGGTGACCATTTCTATTCCATATAAGTTAATTAAAGGCTACCAATTTTATGTTCTTTTTTAAACCGGTGTTCGAGAACAAAAAAAAACTTCCAGAATAAATCTGGCTTTGAAAGGAAAAGGATGTAGAATGACTGGTAACTGCAGCCCTCTATGCCACAGGGCATGCAAGTTATCCATTTGAAGTGGGTCCTTCGCAGCTTTGAATGTGTTTAGATTGCTGTGCACAGACGTGATTGCCTTTGATATTTTGAAGATATTATTTCTCTCATTGAGAACTATGAATACGATATTAAATCACCAACTTAATAACAATGTCAGGCTCGGCTTGCTAACAATAGCTGCTAGCAAGGTCAACCTCTGCAGCTTCTGCCCACAGGATCACCATCTCATTTCGTAGTCGCACAATGTTTTTCTCTCGCTAATTCTACATGACTGCAGTTTCCTCATCATACTTCCTTGCAGATATGGTTTCAATAATTCCACTCCATGGTAGTCCTACAAAGCATTAGACACAAACAGTCTCCGTCTCAGTAAGCAATCAGATCACCAACACATGCACATCATTCCAGTCACTGCAGCCACTGTGACACCTGTCACAACAGCTGCTGAAGCAACACTGCTGCTTCATAGAAAAGATTACTTTGGAATAAACATCACCTTTTAAATTTTTCTCACCGATTCTGCACAAATTTATTCTTCCTTGTTTAACCAATGAATACCTGAGCCACAAAACCCAGCGAGGTCTCAGTTTCAACCTCAAATCTGGCAGTGAGCTCATCTCAGCCAATGCACCAGTAGGGCAGCTGCAATGGCTTTCAATGCTTCTGGGATAGGGAGAGAAGTTAAAACAAAACAGTCAAGGCTCCCGCTGCATGTGGACATCATCTGAGGGTGAATCAGTTCTGGCTATGTTGCTCCTTTGATCAGAGCCTGAATTAACCTGAGGCTCCATTCTGCCACAAGAAAGTATGGCAGGATGACACTCCCACGTGCTCACTAGCTGCAACCCTAACCTGCTTTCCCGGGGTGAGGTTGAGTTAGGTTGCCACTTATACTTTTAAAAATTGGCCCTTCTCCTTCTGCAATCAATTATTCATCATTGGTGGCAGTGGGGAAACTGGCTAGAAACATAGAAAATAGGTGCAGGAGTAGGCCATTCGGCCCTACAAGCCTGCACCGCCATTCAATACGATTATGGCTGATCATTCCCTCAGTACCCCTTTCTCTCCATACCCCTTGATCCCTTTAGCTGTAAGGGCCATATCTAACTCCCTCTTGAATATATCCAATGAACTGGCATCAACAACTCTCTGCGGCAGGGAATTTCACAGGTTAACAACTCTCTGAGTGAAGAAGTTTCTCCTCATCTCAGTCCTAAATGGCCTACCCCTTATCCTAAGACTGTGTCCCCTGGTTCTGGACTTCCCCAACATCGAGAACATTCCTCCCGCATCGAACCTGTCCAGTCCCGTCAGAATCTTATACGTTTCTATGTGGTCCTCTCTCATCCTTCTAAACTCCAGTGTATAAAAGCCCAGTTGATCCAGTCTCTCCTCACATGTCAGTCCAGCCATCCCTGGAATCAGTCTGGTGAACCTTCGCTGCACTCCCTCAATAGCAAGAATGTCCTTCCTCAGATTAGGAGACCAAAACTGAACACAATATTCCAGGTGAGTACAACTGCAGTAAGACCTCCCTGCTCCTATACTCAAACCCCTAGCTATGAAGGCCAACACACCATTTGCCTTCTTCACCGCCTGTTGTACCTGCATGCCAACTTTCAATGACTGATGAACTACAACACCCAGATCTCATTGCACCTCCCCTTTTCCTAATCTGCCACCATTCAGATAATATTCTGCCTGTGTGTTTTTGCCCCCAAAGTGGATAACCTCACATTTATCCACATTATACTGCATCTGCCATGCATTTGCCCACTCACCTAACCTGTCCAAGTCACCCTGCAGCCTCTTAACTCACACCTCAATTCCTTCATCTAAATCATTAATGTATCAGCACTGACCCCTGCGGCACTCCACTAGTGCCATTCTGCCTGCCATTCTGAAAAGGACCCATTTATCCCGACTCTCTGCCTCGTATCTGCCAACCAGTTCTCTATCCACATCAGTACATTACCCCCAATACCATGTGCTTTGATTTTGCACACCAATCACTTATGTGGGACCTTGTCAAAAGCCTTTTGGAAGTCCAAATACACCACATCCACTGGTTCTCCCTTGTCCACTCTGCTAGTTACATCCTCAAAAAACTCTAGAAGATTCGTCAAGCATGATTTTCCTTTCACAAATCCATACTGACTTGGACCGATCCTGTCTTTGCTTTCCAAATGCGCTGCTTTTTCATCCTTAATGATTGATTCCAACATTTTCCCCACTACTGATGTCAGGCTAACCGTCGATAATTACCTGTTTTCTCTCTCCCTCATTTTTTAAAAAGTGGTGTTACATTAGCTACCCTCCAGTCCATAGGAACTGATCCAGAGTCAATAGACTGTTGGAAAATGATCACCAATGCATCCACTATTTCTAGGGCCACTTCCTTAAGTACTCTGGGATGCAGACTATCAGGCCCCAGGGATTTATCGACCTTCAATCCCATCAATTTCCCTAATACAATTTCACGCCTAATAAGGATAACCTTCAGTTCCTCCTTCTCACTAGACCCTTGGTCCCCTCATACCTCCGGAGGGTTATTTGTGTCTTCCTCCTTGAAGACAGAACCAAAGTATTTGTTCAATTAGTCTGCCATTTCTTTGTTCCCCATTATAAATTCACCTGAATCCGACTGTAAGGGACCTACGTTTGTCTTCACTAACCTTTTTCTCTTCATAAATCTATAGAAACTTTTGCAGTCAGTTTTTATGTTCCCAGCAAGCTTCCTCTCGTACTCTATTTTCCCCCTCTTAATTAAACCCTTAGTCCTCCTCTGCTGAATTCTAAATTTCTCCCAGTCCTCAGGTTTGCTGCTTTTTCTGGTCAATTTATATGCCTCTTCTTTGGATTTAACACTATCCTTAATTTCCCTTGTTAGCCACAGTTGAGCCACCATCCCTGTTTTATTTTTACTCCAGACCGGGATGTACAATTGTTTAATTTCATCCATGTGATCTTTAAGTAGTTGAGTTGTACCGTCCAGGCAGCTCCCAGAACTGACCCCAGTCTATTAAATTAGCTGATCAGCCGAGGAATGGCAGGGACAACAACATTTGACTTCAGTCCTCCTGGGTTAAGAAATGAAAAATAACTCAGTCAGAGGTTAAGTACAGGTACAACATCCCAAATCCAGAACTCTGAAAACTGGAAATGTCCGAAAACCGGACATTTTGCGCATAGCTGATGGAGTCGTCCAGAATCATTGTCTGAAAACTGGACATTTTTGAGACAAAAGCCAAAATCTGCACGGATTCGGTCAAGGATTCTGGAATTCAAACAAGAAAATCAAGTCTAAAATCCAGAATCCTCGACCGAATTCGTGCCAGATTTTGAGTTTTGCCGGATTTCGGACCTCGCCTCTCGAAACCCAGCACGGATTTGATCGAGGATTCCAGATTTCAGACTATGAATTTTCTTGTCTGAAATCCGGAAGGCCCCAAAACTGGCACGGAATCGGTCCCGAAGATTCCGGATTTCAGACGTTGTACCTGTACAACCAATTTAACTGCCCCTCCCATCACAAATAGTAAGAAAAAGAAAGAACTTGCATTTATATGGAGCCTTTCATAAGCTCAGGACATCTCAAAGTGCTTCACAGTCAATTAAGTACTTTTATAGTTTAGTCACTGTTGTAATGCAGGGCAATGCAGCAGCCAATTTGTGCACAGCAAGAATTCACAAAGAGCAATGAGATAAATGATGTTGATTGAGGGATAAATATTGCTCAGAACACTCCCATTCACAATGAGTTTGGCAAGGTGCCAGAGAGGGACCATCTCCCACAGAGTCTCTCAGCAAGCAATCTTCATCTTCATTAGAGGAGGGAGGGAGGGGAGAAAATTGGTTTATAAAAAAGTCGACAAAAGACTGAGATGCATTTGGACCGCTGGGTGGGAGGCCTGCCCACTGGGAGCACATACTGGAAATACATCATGGAAATTCCGGTCTGTGTTGGAAAATCAAAGGCAGCACACTCAAATTCCTCATATGCGTTGCCAGTGGTTGATCAGCACAAAGTTGGAAAATTATCTTTCAATACGCACTCGCTATAAACACAGTGACTAGTGAGAGGAGTAAATGATAGTCTGGCCGTGGGCACAGAAGGAAAAGATTGAATTTGGAAGATATTATTGCAGGGATTACCCTCACATTCACCTTTACAATATGTTATTATTTCAAGAGTCAAATGAAATAAATTAATGAGCCTTAAACTGGCAAGGTGTCGTTTTCTTGTAAGAGGATTTTAATGTTACATTAATCCCATCAAAGACAAGAAAGCATAACTGTATCAGATGTCTAAATGCAACCAGTTCAGTACCTTTCAAAATGTAATTTATGTTAATAGAATGACTCCATCGCACTGACTTCCAAAGATTGTGGTAACTGAGAAATATACTATATAACGTACGAGGTGGTCAGAAATGAATGATAGATGCAATGCAGCGTTTGTGGATTGTTCCGAGCTCCAGGCAGTGCCTTGTAGGCACATACTGGATGAAAACCTAGGTTGAGATGTGTGCTTACGGTTCACCCCCACTCCAGGGGTAGTTGATATTTCTGAAAATCCTAGTGTTACCCTCTGGTATGATGTTCAAGTCTAAAATGAAAAATGCCTTGTTCCCATATCGATAGGAGCAACCTATGGATATGTGGATACTAGAAAAACAAAAAAGGTGAATGAATGAAATGAGGAGAGCGAGAGAGCGAGAGGGAGAGTGAGAGAGAAATTGTGTGTGTGCCCAGCCTCTCAATAACAAGTTGCTGCATTTAAACCTAGGATCTGACAAAGATGATGAAACAGAATGCACAGGTTATATGCATTTTCTATGGGAAGAATACCAGGGGAATTGCCCAACAAGCAATTTTCATAGCACTGGGCCTATAGTGAGTTAATGAGGTTGACTGAGTCAACATGTTAATTATCTTTTGCTATTTTCAAAAACCTCTCTACATTGGAGCAGCTCGACTTTATTGGACAGATAGGAGAAAAATACGAAACCAGTTAGGAAATACAGGACAACAAATACTACATCTGTGTAAGGAAGATCTTATTTTTCCAAGTTTCCCTATGATCTATGCCGGAGTAACCAACTTAATTACGATTTTTCGAGGCCAATTTCTTTTTTACGTCATAGTTCCCTCATGCGTTCCCTCATGTCTGCGCCATTTTTAAAAATTTTTCGCCGTTTGGCCAACATTTCTTTTCTCCCAGGTCAGCCTATCTGGCCACTCCCGAAAAACCTTCTGGGCACTGAAGAAAACCACGCACATTCACAAATCTGTGCTGAAAGACACCATTGTTTGTAAATCGAAGATTTTGGAGGGAGTCAAGAACACGGTCAAAATCAATAATAAAGTTAAACTTTTTTTTTACCTGTCAACGTAGAAGTGTAAATTTGTTGGATTTCAGAAGTTCTCTCATTTTTTTTTACTCACTCACACGCCACCAATTGTCTTGAAGCAGGGCAGGAGGGCATGTAGCTTTGGCCAGCGTAATTGGCCCCGCACCCAGACAAAGGGGCTCGGCTACGAAACAAGCCATGGGGGGGGGGAGCGGGGGGAGGAGAGAGAGGAACAGCGAGGTGCCAATCAGAAGGCTTTGAGCCCAGGGAGCGAGGTGCCGATCAGAAGCCTTCTGCACTGAAGACTGCAATGAATGTGGGGAGCGGGGGAGGTTGGGGGAGCAGGGAGAGAGGAGAAGTCACAAGACCTTTGGGTGTGGTCGACCTATACAGGCCTTGGGGAGAGAGAGAACTACGAACCTGTCCTGCCTGCCAGCTTTCCTGCTGTTTTGAGCTTATTTCAAAGGTTAAATTTAAGTATGGGAGCAATACTTGGTGGTAAAAACAGAGAGACAGACTATTATCTGAATGGTGACAGATTAGGAAAAGGGGAGGTGCAACGAGACCTGGGTGTCATGGTACATCATTGAAGGATGGCATGCAGGTACAGAAGGCGGTTAAGAAAGCAAATGGCATGTTGGCCTTCATAGTGAGGGGATTTGAGTACAGGGGCAGGGAGGTGTTACTACAGTTGTACAGGGCCTTGGTGAGGCCACACCTGGAGTATTGTGTACAGTTTTGGTCTCCTAACCTGAGGAAGGACATTCTTGCTATTGAGGGAGTGCAGCGAAGGTTCACCAGACTGATTCCCGGGATGGCGGGACTGACATATCATGAAAGACTGGATCAACTGAGCTTGTATTCACTGGAGTTCAGAAGAATGAGAGGGGATCTCATAGAAACGTTTAAAATTCTAATGGGATTAGACAGGTTAGATGCAGAAGAATGTTCCCAATGTTGGGGAAGTCCAGAACCAGGGGTCACAGTCTAAGGATAAGGGGTAGGCCATTTAGGACCGAGATGAGGAGAAACTTCTTCACCCAGAGAGTGGTGATCCTGTGGAATTCTCTACCACAGAAAGTTGTTGAGGCCAATTCACTAAATATATTCAAAAAGGAGTTAGATGTAGTCCTTACTACTAGGGGGATCAAGAGGTATGGCGAGAAAGCAGGAATGGGGTACTGAAGTTGCATGTTCAGCCGTGAACTCATTGAATGACGGTGCAGGTTCGAAGGGCTGAATGGCTTACTCCTGCACCTATTTTCTATGTTTCTATACTAACAATGCCATACCTTGTGTGAGCCTTCTGCATCATGGTGCAACATCGAAGATAAATGATTCGACTTCATTGCATCAGGAACATCAGAGCCCGTAGGGTGCCGGGCAGGAGGCCTTAACCACCTCGGATATAGCGAGACAGGCGTTTGTACCTCCACCTGAGTGATGCAGACTTTGTCAGAAGGCTGCGTTTCCGCAAAGAAGTTGTAACTGAGATCTGAGAGTTGGTCAAAGCAGACCTGCAACCTAGAAGCATCAGGAGGACTGCATTGTTAGTTGAAGTGAAGGTTACAGCTGCACTTTCATTCTATGCCTCCAGATCATTTCAAGCTACAACTGGGGATGTGTGCGCCATCTCTCAACATGCAACACATGTCTGCATTTGCCAGGTGAAGGCTGCACTGTATGCACGGAGGAATGACTTCATAAAGTTCCCCATGACCGCCGAAGCAATCCATGACAGGGCTGTGGGCTTCTCCAGGATTGCTGGTTTCTCAAAGGTACAGGATTGCATTGATTTTACCCACAAGCACCTTTGGAGGATTCCGAGATGTAGAGGAACAAAAAAGGCTTCCACTCCATTAATGTGCAGCTCGTGTGTGACGACATGCATCATATCATGTCAGTTGATGCAAGATACACTGGGAACACCCATGATGCATTCACCCTATTCTTCCTACGCGACAGCATTATATCTGCCATGTTTCAGCAGCAGCCAGAACGGTAGAGCTGGCTACTGGGAGACAAAGGGTACGGCCTTGCCACCTGGCTCATGATGCCTCAACACGTCACCCGGATGGAAGCTGACTGTCAATACAACATGTCGCACATTGCGACGCACAGCTTAATAGAGAGGACCATTGGCATCTTGAAACAGCGTTTCAGATTCCTGGACCATTCCGGAAGCTCGTTGCCATACTCCCCTGAGATTGTCGGTCAGTTCACTGTTGTGTGCTATATTCTGTATAATTTAGCCATCATGAGGCAGCAGCATCTGGTAGTGGATGACCCACCTGCGGTGAGAGTGGCTGATGATAATGATGTGGAAGATGCAGGTGATGAGCAGGAGGAGGAGGAGGACGACAAGGATGAGGAAGCCATGCAAGTGCCTGAGACCGGAGCATGACAGGGGAGGAGGGCGGGCCATTGTGCCCCCTTAACGATTACTCGAGCCTTGCACCAGCAGCTCATCCCTGAACGCTTTACTGATGCCGGAGAGCTCAACGACAACTATTCCACATGGACATGTTTACTGTTTGGAGCTGTTCCATAATGTTGATGGAACATGATTCAGTTTTAATGTAAAATATATTTTATTCAAAAGTTTACAATGTACGTAACTTAACTTTAATAAAATTATTCTCGTATCAAACTTTACTTTAAGATCAGTATTTAAGATCACTTAAAAACCTTGATCACTTATAAACTTTACAAAAAACTTTTAATTTGAGAACAGTTACAACAGCAACAACAATAATAACAACAACAACAGCAGCAGCACCAAAGAAAGGCTGCACCCATCTTTCTTCCAGCTATTCGAAGACCGCCCGTAGCGTTGGGTCTTGGACTCTCCACCACCACTGCCCACAGTGCAGTGTTTCTGGGCTTGGTACCAAGCTTATTCTTTTCTAACATCTCGGGTACTGTTTACCTCTTGAGACAGGCGGGGGGAGGGGGGTGGTGGTGGTGGCGGCATCAGCGTCAGGCGGCAAGTTGGAGGGCCCGGCTTTGGGCTCTTCAGAGGCTGGTGTGGGGATTGGAGTGGGAGTGACAGTTGATTCTGTCAATGGGCGTGTTTTCTTATTGCAGCAGCTAACTCCAACATGCCGTCCCTCATGCATAATCATCATCATAGACAGTCCCTCGGAATCGAGGAAGACTTGCTTCCACCCTTAGCATGAGTCCTTAAGTGGCTGAACAGTCCACTACTCGAACCACAGTCCCTGTCACAGGTGGGACAGATAGTCATTGAGGGTGGGACAGGTTCGCTGCACGCTCTTTTCACTGCCTGCGCTTTATTTCTGCATGCTCTCGGCGATGAGATTCGAGGTGCTCAGCGCCCTCCCGGATGCACTTCCTCCACTTAGGGCGGTCTTTGGCCAGGGACTCCCAGGTGTCAGTGGGGATGTTGCACTTTATCAGGGAGGCTTTGAGGGTGTCCTTGTAACGTTTCCTCTGCCCACCTTTGGCTCGTTTGCTGTGAAGGAGTTCAGAGTAGAGCGCTTGCTTTGGGAGTCTCGTGTCTGGCATGCGGACAATGTGGCCTGCTCAGCGGAGCTGATCAAGTATGGTCAGTGCTTCAATGCTGGGGATGTCGGCCTGGTCGAGGACACTAATGGTGCGTCGATCCTCCCAGGGTGCGCCCTGACAGTGTCTTAACGACATGCAACATACCCTCCCTCATGTTGAGGAAAACTGTCTGAACTACCTGCAACATTCCCTCCCTCATGGTCAGTGACATGATTTGCACTATCTCAGACATTCCCTCCCTCATGGCCACTATTTCCTTACTGACGGGTCCCGGATATCGTTCTCATTTCTCATGTCATTGCTGTTACTTCTCCTAACAGTCCTGCTACTTCATCACTCGCCCCACTGATGGCGTCCAGGAGTGATCGGGTAAGGTCAATGCTCTCCACACTCAATTACATCATCTGAACCACATCTGTTAGATCCTGCACCTCAGGAGAGCGCGGTCGAGCTCTCCTTCACTTCCTCCCCATGGGTGTACCTCGCTGCACCCCACCACTGGGAGTCGCAGCCTGGGACGGTGGGGCCCTGGGTGTGCTTTGCTGCACCCCACAACTGGGACCCACAATCTCGGAAGGTGTGAAACCATGGAATGCCCCACCAACACTCAAACCACTAGTCTCAGAAGGGGCTGTCACCTCCATGAGCGGCACCACCTCCAAAGTTAGTACAACAGTGGAAGCTTCATCCAGCTCCATCTCCTCCCCCTCACCCCCATGGATGGATTGGAAGATGTTCTCCTCTTCTGGCTCGTTCGTTCTGAATCTTCTTCTGCATCGTCAGGGTTGGCCTCAAGTACTGCAAAATATAACAGAACAGTCAAATGGTTAGCAGCAGAGGAGGGGGCAGGGTGGGTGGCATGAGTAGGCTCACACAATGCAGGTCAGACAGCAGATTGATTTGAAGGACCAAGATGAACTTACCCTCTCCCTCAAGTATGGGCCCAGCTTGTGCAGTACTGATTGCTTTTTTTCAGGTAGGACCCATCAAAGTAGCGACCCTCTCTTCCAAGGGTGTCAGTGGGTGCAGATTTGCCGGGACTCCTCCTGTTCGAGTTCTTTCCCTTTTATTACGTGCCACCTTCCTCTGCAAAGATATGAAAACCTAACTTTTTAAAGAGGGTGTCTTTCTGCTGGGTGGGACATACAGTTTGTCACATTTACAATTGTAATTGCATTAAATAAATGAAAATATTACTTACACACTTACTTGACCAAGGTCCTACCACTTCTTTTTACACTGGCCTCCAGATCTCATGGTGTTCACCATTGTGCAATAATCTTCTGCAACTTGGTTTCAGCGTTTCTTCACTTCTTTGGGTGGAACTTTTATGTGACCTCTGCTGGTGTCCAGCTCCTGCCATCTGTTCTCAATCACAGTTACTAGTGCTTCCACTTCATCCTGTAAGAAATTCTTGTTCCTTGCACCATGTTGCATCTTGTATTGCTGCAGCTGCGATTTTTCCAATACTCTCACACAGTAATCAATGTTCTCACACACAACTGGCTCTTTAAAAATAGCTGATTGCCAAATCGGAGCTGTACTGCGCATGCGCGTTCATGGTGACGTCAAAAATTTAACTTTTTTCCCCGCGCATGTGGAGAAAGTGCGGCATCATTTTTCAGTGCAGACAGCAGGCTCCACCCCCCGAGGTGACTGGACATGCTGCACAGTGCCAAATTCGAATTAAACATCGGGGAAACTTTCGCAAATTATTTCTGCAGCATTTCTGGTCGAGAAAAACAGGCGTAACTCTGGCAATATGCCAGAAAACGGCCTTGGGGAAAATTGAGCCCATGGAGAGACAAGAATGGGTGAAAGAGAGCATGGAGGTTGGCAGTGAGACAACCACCATTCCAGATATAGGACAAAGATGCAATGATTTCTAAAACCGAACAAATCCTTGGGCAGAAATGGGATCTATCCCAGGGTTTTAAAGAGAGACTGTATATACGGAGTTTGTGAAGTGCTTAGAATCTAGATGGAGGAGTCACTGAATGCTGGAGATGTACCACTAAATTAGAAACAAACTAATATGGAATCCATATTAAAGGGGCAAAGCTAATCTGGGCAACTAGAGCCCCAATAGTTCAACAATATATGGGAAAATAATAGAATTGATCTTCAAGAGCAAACTTGAGGACTATCTGTTTGGGAATAATCTACTAATTAACAACAAACATGACTTTAGAAGCAGCAAATCGAAACTGATTGCTCTCTCTGACTTTGAGGAAGGGACATCCCAAGTGAACAGTGGAAAATCATGGCAAGCCATATTTAAGATTTCTAAAAAGCCTCCCATAAAGTTCCTTGTGAACAGCAGTGATTGTAACTGAAAGCAGTGGGAATTCAAAGTAAAACTTGCATATGGATATGGAATTGGTCAAAGCCGCAAAAGCAAAGGTCACTTGTTAGGAGATTGACATCAGGGAGTTACATTAAAGTGAGGGAGAAACACTGACTGGAGATCTCTGCAATTCCAAACCTATATTAATAATTTGACAGCATAAACCCAATGCAAACTGGCCAAATTCGCAGATGATACTGAACCAAGGACGCAGTTAAGATGGTGGAAGCAGCCAAGGGTCCACTAAAGGAATTAGATAAAATTGACTAATGTGCCAATTAGTAGCAAAGAAATTTAAATACAGACAAGATCAAGGTGCTGCACATTCAAAGCAAAGGTGCACGTCATAAGTATTCAATGGATATTGCAGAAATAGCTCAAGGGAAAGTGTAAAGGGATTTGGAGGCGATGATAGAAGTGGTACCTAAAAGTGTACAGAATTCTTAATTATAAGATGTCAGTTGGCTACAAGTCGGATAATATCAGGCTGTCGGAGTGAGGTCATGATTACAGTGATCTGGTTAAATTGCGCCTTAAGTTCACCAGGATATAACAGAAACGTTCAAGCCATGGAGGCGGTGCAGAGAAGAAGTCATGACAATGGGCCCAAATTTGCCAGGAGTTGCTGTTTTTTTGGGAGCAACTTGATTTTTCTGGAGTATCTTAAAAATCCCCATTCTGCACATTTAATTTGCGTCAGTGTAAGTGAGTTAGTCAGGATTTTTTTTAGTTTATTTTTTTTCTTCAAAAAGCAGCGTTACCAGCCATCTATGCCTGTTTTGGCCATTTAAGCCAGTTTGGACAGCTAATAGTTGCTCCAAACTAACAGGCCAGCGTATCTGGCCACTTGTGGCTGCACATAAAACCCTTGCGGAGAGTTAAGAAATCAGCGCAGGTAGCTAGAAATAGGGGGGGGGGGGGCGGGGAAGGGAAGCGGAGAGGACCTTGCAAAGCACTAAACACCTTCACAACAACTAATACAGATCTCATACTGTAACTTTTGCATAATTTACACATTCCACTATATAAAGCTTCATAAAATATGCACTTTTTAATATCATTTATATCAGAAGGCAAAGGGATTCATAAAACCATTTATGAATCAAATATTTTGCGAGTAGGGCTATATTAATGCAAGTTGTTAGCTTGTGTCATCACACCATGAGGTAGGGATTGTGATAGGAATAATAAAACTGACCTTGTTGTCATCGGGTTAGGGAGCGGAAAATCAACCGGGGTTCCAACTCCTGGTACTATCCATTGAGCCTGCTGGAACTGTTCTATGTGTAGAGGTCAGGTGAAAAGTGGAACAGGCTGTGATGTCCCTCGTGGTCACACAGCCTGCCTTTCTCTGATTGTCAAGGCTCGGGCTTACATATGAATGAACAATGGTCACTTGCGCAAGGTACCTGAGGGTGCCCATGCAGTTACTCCCCAATAAGGCACCTGTGGGTGCTGATGGAATGTTTCCAACAGGGTATCTACGGGCATCCATGCAGTTGTTCATTAAGAATTGGTGGGATTTTTAAAAAATTGACCTAAGTCATGATTACTACCAAAACAAAAATCACGACCAGATATTTGCTGGTACTGAGAAACCAAATCTAAGGAAAATTTTCTCTGGTCTTTCTCACCTCTGAACAGCCAAATGCATTGTGCCATTGACAGACTTTTTCTAAATCATTTAAAGAAACTCTCCTCCTTCCCCCCCACCCGCCCCTGATCAAAACTCTCCCCCCACCCCGATCAAAAGTCTCCCCGCACCAACCTGTTTCTTGTAGACCTCAGCGCGAGAAGGCAGCGGCTGGCCTGTGCGGCAGGCCACTTGGCCCGGGATAGGGGCGTGACGCGTTGGGTCCCACGCTGCAGGCACGCATCATCACAATCATGGGAGGAGCTAGTGCGCATGCGCGAATGCTCTACTGCGCATGCGGACAGCTGCCGGCACTCTTTTAAGCGCAGGTCCCTAGTTCCGCCCCCCCCCCAATGGACTCACCATGCTGCGCCAAGCTCCGGGAGAGTCAGCAGATGGCCAGAATACGGAGATATCTTTTCGGCACTGTTTTGAGCACAGGAAGTTGGCTCACCTCACGTAAGTGCGCCGAAAAAAACGGAGAGCCAAATTTGGGCCCATATCTCTTGCATGGGAATTTTGAAGGGGTCTTGTAGAATGGCACAAGTTATTGTGGGGCCAATTTTCCTGTTATTTGCTGGTGGGAACAGCCACTTTCCGAGCCAGAAAGGGTCGGAAACCCATTTCACCAGGTCTCAGTCCCCTCAACTTTGCCTCTAGATTTCTAAAGCTTCCTTGGGAAGGGGTAGAAGTGGACCATCACTTTTGCAGGCACAGGTCCATTGCAGAGAAGCAAATGAAGTAGTAGATGGTGCTCACGGCCTCCTACATTATTTTCCTGTTTCAGTGTGTATGAGCGCTCTAGTAGATACACAATGCTATGGTCTGCAACTATGCCCCTGACAACTAGAGCAACTGTGCACTCGCAAGAGCAGGCCAAAGACATGTGGGTAAGTGTGTTCTTAATTGTAAATCCCCCTCCCAGTTGTTTGAATGCACTCACGAGCTTTCTTGCTGCAATTCTTCATCAGCAGGCAGATAGTTCCAAGTCTTGGAGATCTGATATGCAAGTATAGAACTGTAGCTGTGCTCAAGCATGCATCCTTTTAAATGCCCAGCCAAAGAGTCAGTTTGTCATTGAGCCTGGACGGAGCATTGGTTAATTCTTATCTGCAATACTGGTCACCGTATCACCGTATCATGGAAATCAGGGCACTGGAAAAGGTAGAGCACAGGCCTATTATTCGATGCCTGGGACAAGTAACTTTGTTTAAATGAGAGACCACAAGGACATCGTACTGGTGTCCTGAACTTAAATAAAGGCAATTACAAAGGTATGAAGGCAGGGTTGGCTAAAGTGGACTGGGAAAATAGATTAAAGGGTAAGACGGTAGATGAGCAGTGGCAAACATTTGAGGTGATATTTCATAACTCTCAGCAAAGACATATTCCAGTGAGAAAGAAAGACTCTAAGGGGTCAAAATTGATCAAAGGCAAGTTCTGCCCATTTACCATCAAAAAGACCGCTAAGATCCTGACGGTACTTTGGGTGGAACTTTGTTCAAAAAATGAGGAAAAATGCACCTGGTGGCAAATGTAGGCATTCCACGCCGATTCTGGGCGGTAGAGGGAATTCTGGGCAGCAAATGGAATCCTGGAGAAAGTTATGCTGAGGCTGGAGTTGGGCGTAGGGAGGGGGAAACGCACAAAAAAAAAATGTTCAAAGAATAACAAAGAAAATCACAAAACCTTCAGAGGATCTATGAACACAAAATTGCTGCAAAAGTAGTAAAAAAAAAAAAATCTCACTGACTTTTTGCAGGTCTTCATACCTACCATCCAGGTAAGAGCTGCTTTCACGCCGTGGTCTTTTCTCCTGCAGAGGAGGAGGACTGCTCGGATGAAGCTCGGGCAGGAGGGGGTGAGACGACTTTTCTCGGCATTGCACGCCGCTCCCCAGCGGTCCTTCCAAACCGCCGGCATTAGGTTTTCACCAAACTCCCATGGAGGGGAGAGTACCGAAAAAAAATGGGGAATGGTAGGACCATCAATTTTGGGCCCAAAGAGAAGATGACCCATCCATGACTAACTAAGGAAGTAAAGGATGGTATCAAATTGAAAACAAAGGCACACAATATTGCGAAGAATAATGGAGGGCCAGAGGATTGGCAATGTTTTGGAAAAAAGCAAAGGACGACTGAAAAAATAATACAGAGAAGATAGCTTATGAGAGTAAACTAGCAAGAAATATAAAAACAGACAGTAAGAGCTTCTACAGTTATTTTAAAAGGAAGAGAGTAGTTAAAGTAAATGTTGGTCCTTTGGAGGATGAGATTGAGGAATTAATAATGAGAAACAGGAAAATGGCAAAGACTTTGAACAAATATTTTGTATCGGTCGTCACAATAGAAAACACTAAAGCATCCCAATAATTGATAATCAAGGGGCTATTAGGAGAGGGGAACTTAAAATAATCACGATAACTAGAGAAAAATTACTAGGCAAACTAATGGAACTAAAGGTGGACAAGTCCCCTGGATCTGATGGCTAAAAGTGTCTAAAAAGAAGTGACTACAGAGCTAGTGGATGCATTGGTTGGAATCTACCAAAATTCCCTGGATTCTGGAGAGGTCCCAGCGGATTGGAAACCCGCAAATGTAACGCCCTATTTAAGAAAGGAGGAAGACAGAAAGCAGGTAACTATAGACCAGTTAGCCAAACATCTGTCATTGGGAAAATGCTGGAGACCATTATTAAGGAAGTAGTAACAGAACATTTAGAAAATCATAGAATATCATATAGTCAAGCAGTCAGCATGGCTTTATGAAAGGGAAATAATGTTTGACAAATTTGCTGGAGTTCTTTGAGGATGTAACAAGCAGAGTGGATAAGGGAGAACTAGTAGATGTTGTGTATTTGGCTTTCCAGAAGGCATTCGATAAGGTGCCACATAAAAGGTTAATGTACAAGATAAGAGCTGACGGGGTTAGGGGTAATAGATTAGCATGGATCGAGGATTGGCTAACTAACAGAAAATAGAGAGTCGGGATAAATGGGTCATTTTCAGATTGCCAAACTGTAACTAGTGGGGTGCCACAGGGATCAGTGCTGGGGCCTCAACTTTTTACAATTTATATTAGTGACTTGGATGAAGGGACCAAGTATAATGTAGCCAAATTTGCTGACGATACAAAGATAGGTGGGAAAGAAAGTTGTGAGGAGGACATACATAATCTGCAACGGGATATAGATAAGTGAAGTGAGTAGGCAAAAACTTGGCAGATAGAGTATAATGTGGGAAAATATGAAGTTATCCACTTTGGTAGAAAAAATAAAAAAACAAATTATTATTTAAATGGGGAGAGATTACAAACTGCTGAGGTGCAGAGGAATCTGGGGTCCTTTGTACATGAAACACAAAAAGTTAGCATGCAGGTACAGCAGTTAATTAGGAAAGCAAATGCAATCTTGGTGTTTGTTTATTGCAAGTGCAATGGAGTATAAAAGTAGGGGTGTTCTGCTGCAACTGTACAAGGTGATGGTGAGACCACACCTAGAGTACTGCGTACAGTTTTGGTCTCCTTATTTAAGGAGGGATATACTTGCATTGGAGGCAGTTCAGAGAAGATTCACTCGGTTGATTCCTGAGATGAAGTGGTTGTTTTGTGAAGAAAAGTTGAGCACATTGGGCCTGTACTCATTGAAGTTTAGAAGAATGAGAGGTGATCTTATTGAAACGTATAATATTGTGCGGAGGCTTGACAGGGCAGATGCATAGAGAATGTTTCCCCTTGTGGGAGAATCTGGAACTAGGGAGCATAGTTTTAGAATAAGGGGTCGCCCTTTTAAAAACAGAAATGAGGAGGAATTTCTTCTCTCAGGGGGTCGTGAATCTTTGGAATTCTCTATCCCAGAGAATTGTGGAGGCTGGGTCATTGAATATATTTAAGGTGATTTTTGAATGATAAGGGAGTCAAGGGTTATGGGGTGCAGGCAGGGGAGTGGAGTTGAGGCCAAGATCAGATCAGCCATGATCTTATTGAATGGCAGAGCAGGCTTGAGGGGCGAAATGACCTACTCCTATTTCATATGTTCTTATGTTCTTATGTATTCAAGATCCTAAGTGCATCGACAAGTTGAAGCTCGAGAAAAATGTTTACCATGGCCCCAGGAACGACGAGTGGGCATGTGATGAAATTCAAAAAAGGGCATGTGAATGAACAGATCAGATATAACTTTCACACACACAGGGTGGTAAATGTTTGGGACAGACTGCCCAGGGAGCCAATTGATCCAAATAATATCAAGAGAAAGTTGGACAGGCTTTTGGTGAGAAATTCAAATTAGGTAAATAGGTAATTATGTATTCCTTCTTTTTAACTATGGAATTAGCAACACTGACTTTTTGTAGCCCTTTATATTCCTATTTCCACATCAGCCCATGGCATATCTTAATATACTCTTGTAGAGGAAGCCAGAAAATGAATACTTGTCTTTCACACCATTTATCTTTTTAACAAAAAGCAATCATGGAAAATGTATGGGCCGGAATTCTGATTTTCATTGTAAATTAGTGATCAAACAAATTGAGGTTTTATGGCCAATGCCAATGAAACAATCCAAGTGTGAAGAGATTTTAATTATCAGACACATTTTTATAGCATAAAAGAAAATGTACATTTATATTTTAGCACCAGAATTCTTCTTTGAATATCATGTTGTGTGATGAGACCCTTGTGGCAACAACAAATGATAATGTCATGCAAGTACAACAGCATCTTATAAAACTTACAATACCTTGTAATTAAAATTCTATGTTATGTTCTTCAAGTGGGTCTTTGCACATTAATGACGTTACATTTTAGACTTAAATAAAATAATTCAACTCAATTGTTAGCCACATGTCAAAAAAAGTCTGTGAGGTTTATTTTCAACTTGGTACTCAGTCATAAAACTGGCATTGCAGATGGTGCGCCCATTATAGAAATTGCCTGATTTTTGAAATCAATGGGAATGCATATCAGTTGGTTTCTAGAACGATCAGTCAATCCGCAACGCTTGTTTTACGCCTGGTCAGCAAGTTAAAAATCTACCCTCATATTCCTCACTATTTGTGAAAACTGTCTATCCTAGCTTATGATGACACAGATATCTTGTTGAGGAATATGGCCAAATGGGGGCCTGATGATAACAGCATAGAGTGGTCAACTACAGCATCTAATATGACTGTCAACTTTAATTATCTGAATGGCGGCAGATCAGGAAAAGGAGAGGTGCAGCGAGACCTGGGTATCATGGTACGTCAGTCATTGAAAGTCGGCATGCAGGTTCAGCAGGCGGTGAAGAAGGCAAATGGTATGTTGGCCTTCATAGCTAGGGGATTTGAGTATAGGAGCAGGGAGGGATTACTGCAGTTGTACAGGGCCTTAGTGAGGCCACACCTGGAATATTGTGTTGAGTTTTGGTCTCCTAATCTGAGGAAGGACATTCTTGCTATTGAAGGAGTGCAGCGAAGGTTCACCAGACTGATTCCCGGGATGGCAAGACTGACATATGAGGAGAGACTGGATCAACTGGACCTGTATTCACTGGAGTTTAGAAGAATGAGAGGGGATCTCATAGAAACATATAAGATTCTGACGGGACTGGACAGGTTAGATGCAGGAAGAATGTTCCCGAAGTTGGGGAAGTCCAGAATCAGGGGACATAGTCTAAGGATAAGGGATAAGCCATTTAGGACTGAGATGAGGAGAAACTTCTTCACTCAGAGAGTTGTGAACCTGTGGAATTCCCTGCCGCAGAGAGTTGTTGAATCCAGTTCATTGGATATATTCAAGAGGAAGTTAGATATGGCCCTTACGGCTAAAGGGATCAAGTGGTATGGAGAGAAAGCAGGAAAGGGATACTGAGGTGAATGATCAGCCATGATCTTATTGAATGGAGGTGCAGGCTCGAAGGGCCAAATGGCCTACTCCTGCACCTATTTTCTATGTTTCGATGTTTCAAGTCATCCTCCCATTTCTAAGTTACCTGTCATACTCTTAACTTGCAACTCCCTCAATATGTGCCATGCAACTTAATTCATCTCGATTTATCTCGCGAACTTTCACTTCAATCACAAAGCTGCTATGTGCCAGCATATTAAATGACATCCGAAATTTTACAATATCCACTACACCACCACCAACCAAGAATTTCTGTTTCATCTTCAAAGAATTCTAATATAATCAAAAAGCATAAAATCCTTTCATAAACCAGCATTAGTTTAGGAATTATTGCTTTTATTCCTGTTAAATGAACATGAATTGTTTCCTTAGAAATAGACTCTAGTAACTGTTCCTACAGATGTCATGTGAACAAAGTTATTGTTTCCAGGATCCTCCTGACATTTTTTTAAAGAATTGAAACATTAGCTACTCTGCAGTCTTCTGGTATGACCCTATATTTAAACAAGTTACAAATGTTCCAGCCGCAGCTCCCTTTACTCATTACCCTTATCTCCCTGGGTATTCTCAAATGCATTTTTTCCATTTCTGCTGTCTGGCGATTGTTTTTAAATGAACAGAGTAAAAAGCTTTCCTTCCAGTGTTTTTGCTGACTAGTTTATGCCATGATATTAGATATTATGTAATTATGAGGATTGGTGTTCTTATGTGTTCAACCAATTTCCCATCTATACACTTTTATAACACTAAATACTTGACCGAGCCTGTCCACTTTCCTTGTCCCCACTGTAACAAGTTAGATCAAAAAGTAAACTTGCGGTTGCTTCAGCAGTAGTTGTTCCTCACGTGAAAGTACATAAGAACATAAGAATTAGGAACAGGAGTAGGCCATCTAGCCCCTCGAGCCTGCTCCGCCACTCAACAAGATCATGGCTGATCTGGCTGTGGACTCAGCTCCACTTACCCGCCCGCTCCCGTAATCCTTAATTCCCTTATTGGTTAAAAATCTATCTATCTGTGACTTGAATACATTCAATGAGCTAGCCTCAACTGCTTCCTTGGGCAGAGAATTCCACAGATTCACAACCCTCTGGGAGAAGAAATTCCATCTCAACTCGGTTTTAAATTGGCTCCCCCGTATTTTGAGGCTGTGCCCCCTAGTTCTAGTCTCCCCGACCAGTGGAAACAACCTCTCTGCTTCTATCTATCCCTTTCATTATTTTAAATGTTTCTATAAGATCACCCCTCAGGGAAAATGTATGGTCCTTATCCTTAGACTATGTCCCCTGGTTCTGGACTTCCTATACATTTTCCTTCCTTCCTCATGTCACATGAGCTTAGGGAAGTCAACATTGCTGTACATTATCACCTTTTCTTTCTCCAATATATTTTTGTTAAAATAACTATTATCTGCCTTAAAGGAAGAGACCCCAGGGAATGATGGGAATTCACAGATATATGAGAGTCCCCATATGATGCTCTTGGGTGCACAGTACAGCAATATCATACACATATGGAACAAAAGGCAAATGCAATACAAACTACAATCGCAAAACAAGTTTCATTCATCAAAAAAAAAGAAAAGCTGTGCCATGAGGTAATCAGGCCGAAATTGCCCTTCCCTTCAGGTCTGTTGCCGCCAGAAATCGGCGACCACACTGCAGAGTGCAATGGCTGCCGATTTTTCGTGCAATGGCCGCCATTTTGAAAAGTCTGCTCCTGCGGCATCCCGGCGGTGACCCGCTCTCTCCCCACCCCACCCCCCCATCCCCCCACCGCCCCCCCAACTGGAAGGCTGTATCCAGTGTGTCTCTGCAGGGCTCAGTGCTGGGTCCCTTGCTTTTAGTGGTATATATCAATGACTTGGAGCCAGATTTTCCACTTTTGTGCTTATCACCCAAAAATGGGTGTTATTTCCGGCGTGGGCGATAAAAAAGGGTTTTCAGATTGCCAGCTTATCGTCCATTCTCAAAACACCTTGTCTCCATTTTTGAAAATGGGCTTTACCATGAGCGATATGAAATGGGCATTAGCGTTAAATTTGTTTGACCGTAAAGTATCACTGTCCTTAGCAACGGCATGACAATGCTCAATTCCCGCGATTCAGGAGGTCACGGTTCATCATGACATGCGCAGAAGAGGAGACAGAGAGAGAGGAAGCTCAGAGGGACTGAAGGCATGTCTGGGTGTGGTGTGGCTGCTTTGGGAGGAAAGAGGGAGACTTTAGAGCTTCACAGCAAGTAGGCAAACAAAAATGAGCTGTTACCAGCCACATATTTGCCCGAACTTGGTCTATAATGGAGGGAGAGGAGGATGCATCACAGCACGCCGTGGAGAATGACGCTGGAGAGAGCAGTGAGGTGGGAGAGGAGCACATTGGAGGGCACAAAAGAGCCAGGAGGTTCTCGGACGCGGCAAATGCCTCCCTCCTGCAGGAGGTCAAGTCACGCTGGGGTGATTTGACACAGGGAAGCCATGGGAAGCCCACCCCAAAGGCCTACCAGAGGATATGCATCGAGATAGCAGAGGTGGTCTCGTCGGCGACCAATGAGGTTCGTGAGGGCAACCAATGTCGCAAACGATGGAACGACCTTGTGGGATCCGCAAGAGAAGGATTACATTGCTTTACATGTACTTATGTATTTATATAATTTGATTTGTAACAGTCATGAGTGACTATCAGCAGATGTGAGGTCTTTCACTTTTACCGGGAATGTTTTACTCAAAGCCTGTGGTCACAGTGCACGTCTTTAGGTAAAGAATGATAATTTTATAATAATCCTGATGACATCTGTCAGTTATGTGTTGTATCAGTCTCTGTGACAGCACCTAGCAAAGATATCACGCAATGATCTCATGCCATGTCGTCCTGCCACCTTTTACAGAAGAAGCTATCGACGATGAGGTCCGTGCAGAGGTGAACGGGTGGGGGGGGCCACCAGCCCCCAATGACATCACAGAGATGGAGGAGCGAGTGCTCGTACTCATGGGGAAGCACCACCGGACAACCACGGATGCATCTGCAGACCCTGAAGTGATGCCACATGAGTAAAGCTTACACAATTGCATGATGTAAAGTCAATAGATGCCACACCCACTCATATCCGAACAATCATATATGATAGATGATTTCTAAAAGTGTCATAGAAATAATGATGGCCAAATGAAAATCATTGCAATGCAAATTTGTTGATGGTCATGAAATGTGATGTCTGAGATGATTTTGATAGCAGTGGTGCTTTTGTCATGCATATGCTGTGTGTAGCGCTGGACTCACCTTGTGACCCGAGAACTCCCTTCTCCTCTAATAACCTCATTTGTGTTTTGCAGCTCAGCCAGCAGCGCGTCCCAAGGCAAGACCACAGAAGCCAGAAGGTGGGGGCATGGGGCCCGACTTTCCGGACAATCCTACATCTGGTGCTGAGGAAATCCGATTCTCACCCATCAATCCGTTGGGTCTGTTCTCCACGGATGAGAGTGTAGACTTTGAGGAACTTGCATCACCATACTCCAGAAGCCATTCCACCCCAAGGCCATCTAGTGGTCCTCTGGTCATTCCCGCCTCCATTCTGGAGGCACCGGCCCCAAGCACCTCGCCACAGGGCACCCCATTTGTCACCAGGATGCGCCAACCCCGCAGAGGTCTCGTGGGCGCGGCAAGTCTGTTCCACGAGCGCCACATGAGAGCGGAGAGATGGTACAATTGTCCAGAAGGACTGTAGACATTGGTGACCAGCTCATCGAAGCACTGGGGGGCATATCCCAACAGCTGGCCAGCATGACCGAGTACATTCCGCGGATGGCAGAGGCCCCGAATGTGATAGCCAGGAACACTGCTGCCACAAGCCTCCCAATGGTCCCCGAACGTGGTACTCCATCCCTAGGTTCCGCATCACCACTGCGAACGACAGATGAGAGCAAGGACCAAGATCCTACTTCTGCATCAGAGAATGTTGCCCCCTCGGCACCCTCCACTCCGTACCTGTGCAACCACCGGATCTGCCTTCATCCCCACCCCAAGCACCGACTGAGGAGCTCCTCGGCCAAGCGCCATGGAGCGAGGAGGGGAAGGGGTAGAGGTGAGGAGAAGAAGGGGAGGGGGCGAAAGGAAAGTGAAGTGCATGTCCGCAGGTGATGGCTGTGTTATATCTCCTTCTGGGTGTGTGCAATTTGTTGTAATGTATGGGGGCTGGGGACCCCCCTCCTGCTTTGCCTTTGTATTCTGTGTTGCTGGACATGTTGAACAATTGGCTGGACCATTACACACTGGTGATTCCTTAACATGAAAGGGTTAAATAAAACTTACCTTCAATCAACGTAAACTTTAGCTGGCACCAAGGTGATGCCCACCATTGATGTCTGAGCTGCACACACACAGCAGTGTGTCAGCGTTGTCACTCACATCAATGCTCTTTCAGGCAAATTGTTCAGATATCAGCTCCTCACGTAAGAGTCTTGCAGCTATGTAGCCAACACGGGCCCTTTCCTGCGGTCTGGAGGGGGTCGTGGGCATGGTTGCATAGCCAGCCCGATTGTCTGGCCCTAGGTCAGTGTCCAGCCCCTCGTCGTCCTCTTCCTCTCTCTCTCCTGAGGTGGAGCTTCAGTGCCTTCCGGCAATTCTTGGCCCCTCTTGATAGCCAGATTGTGCAGCATCAAGCACATGATCACGAATTTACCAACTTGCTCAGGGTTGTATTGTAGCTCCCCTCCTGAGTGGTCAGGACATCTGAAGCGCTGCTTCAGCACAGTTATTGTTTTCTGGACCACATTGCGTGTGTCTCTGTGGCTCTGGTTGTATCGCTTCTCAGCCTCGGTGTGGGTGTCACGCAGGGAGTCATCAGCCAGGTGGCTAGGCCATATCGGTTATCACCAAGCATGCAGCATTGTCCTTGTGGCTGACTCTTAAAGATGTCGGAGACAGCGCTCTCACACAGAATGTGAGGCTCATCGACATTTGGCATTCACTGCCAGTATGATCTGGTTGTGGTCGACAACTAGTTGGACCTTCAGGGAGTGAAATCCTTTTGTGTTATGAAAACACTCCGGGTCCTGAGAAGGTGGCCGCATGGCGATGTGAGTGCACTGTATAGCTCTCTGCACCCTGGAGAATTAGCAATGCAGCCCTTTCAGTCTGAGTCTCCGTGATCACGGGGAAGCTGATAAAAGTCCATTCTTCTCGCCTACAGGGGCTCCGTGACCTATCTAATGCAGCGATGAGTTGCATGGTGAGACAGAGGGCAAATCTCGACCGCGGAGGCCCGAAAGGAACCGGACACGTAGAAAGACAGTGCCGCGGTGACCTTGACCTCGACCAACACTGATGTCCTAATGGTAGGCTGCATTATGTGGCCTGATGAGCTCACATATTTCATTGATCACCACCTTGTAGAAGCGCAGTCTCCATAGGCAGGGCTGCTCAGAGAGGTCGAGGTAAGATCTCTTTTCCTTGTACGTGCGGGATGTGTATGGTCTGGCCCTCCTCCTCATTCTTGCACCCCTTAAATTGGAGATATAATGATGTGCATCACACATTGAGCCATCTGCACTCTGCAGCATCTGCGTATTAATCTATGCAGGCTGAGAAATAGCTGGCCCCATTGCATTGAAAGTACAATAGCAATTGCTCAGAAGCAATGATTTCCTCACTAAAGTACACCTAGAGCAAACTCCCAATAGTCAGAGTATGAAAATACATCTGTTGAGATGTTCACTTCACCTGACAACTCCAGAGTCAATGCAAACTCACCCAAAGTTCAAGCAGCCTTTTGAATACTGCGACCTGCGATTTAAAAAATGGCAGCCACACCACTGGCGTTCGTTCAGAACAGTTCCACTTTTTATGGCCGTTTTTTTTTGGCGAGCGATATTGTGAGTGATGTGAGTGAGGTGGTGAAAGTGACAGTGGGTGATCTCTTGGGCATTAGTTTGGCCAAACGTGTTCTTTATGACAAAAAAAAGTGGGCGGGCGGCATTATTGAATCTCGGCATTAATTCCGTGTGGAAAGTAACGCTGGACAATATTATGGGCATTGATTTTGCTCATTCTGATGATTCCGCCCCAAAAAAGTGGGCGGGCGGTAATATTTTTTCTCGGCGTTAAGCACACGTGTAAAGTAAGGCTCGGCGATAAGTTTCCTAAAAATGCCCGTCAGTTTCCATTTTGTGCCAAAATGGGCGATATATGGGCGTTAGACGTCATTTCAGTGGTAAAATGGGTATTAAGTGGGCGTTAAGCATGCACAAAAAGTGGAGGTTCTAGCCCTTGGGTGGGCATTAAGCATGCAAAAAAAGTGGAGGTTCTAGCCCTTGGACTTAAATGTTGGGGGTATGATTACGAAGTTTACAGATGAGACTAAAATAGGCTGTGTGGTTGATAATGAAGAAGAAAGCTGCGGACTGCAGGAAGGAATCAATGTACTGGTCAAGTGGGCTGAATAGTGGCAA